>NC_081414.1:896758285-897362035 GCF_030272615.1 Cryptomeria japonica | reverse complement strand
ATTTGCTTAAAAAATTTCTGTAGTTCAGCTTGCTGCTAGCCAGTTTATGACCAATAATTGTAGACAATTGTTTAATTCTTTACAGCTCAAAAGTCCCATTTTGTCTCCATTCATTTAAAAAGTTTGAATGACTCAGCTTGCTGCTAGTCAGCTTATGACCAATAATTGTATGCAAGGAAACCATAATTCCTAACAAGGACAATGAAATTCACTTGGTTGATAATCCATCTTAGTTTATTAAGACTCGGAGGAAAAGTGTGCATTAGCTGAAGAATATTCCTTAAACAATTCCACCTTTTCATCAAACAAGAACAAGGAAGTGCTAATTATAAAGTAAATTGTCTCAGTTGTCTACCCAAGCATCCATTCTAACCATTCTGAGCACATATGATTATGACACTTCCCCACACAGTTATACAAGGCTGATTCGTATTTCTCTTCAATCCATGATTGTAGAAGACTCTGCAAGTTGGTGGAGTTGCCTATTTTCAGAATGACCACCTTTTGCACCTTAAACACCTCAGTATTCTGCAGTACAATAACACCAGAATTTGATAAAGAAAGGACATTTTGCGAAGTCAAATCTCATTTAGGTGTTTACAAGGCTTTGTGGAAGTACCTCTGCTTAATTTATGTTTTGAAGTTACATGGTACGGTCGTGCCTGTTTGGCATGCATTGTCAGGAAACTACCTAATAAAATGAAATTTAGATCCTTTTCCTTGATCTATGTGACCATTACAGGTTATTGCCATGCATTTCCTATCTGATCTTCCTATTATCAAACACAAATATTCTTGCTTTTCTTGGTGATGGTTGATTACAGCTCAAAGATGGCTATTTTTTCATGCCAAAAAGATTGTTCCTATGCAATCCACTATCATACTCTTCTTTGAGCATATCTAGATTCACAATAAACTTTTTGGAATCATCTTTCCTATTCATAAATCTGTATTTCTCAGCAAAACAAAAGGATTTTCATTAACTCGAGAAGATTTCATATTACGATATTACTTGCCTTAATTGAGTTCCAAAAATCATTCAAACAAAACAGATGTCTCTCAATTTGTAATTTACATAGGCATTATATCTAAACCTACAATAGGCAAGAAATCTGGAGGAAGAAATATGTCTAGATCTAGGAAGGATGTCTTGCTTATGGAATAGTACCCACTCAAGGAAAGATCATAAATATAAAATATATCAGCTGAAATAATCAGTTAAATGGTTTATATGACCTAGACACACACTACATGCTGAACACACACGATTCCTTATATGCTAAACTTAAGCTTGGTGCACGCCAAATTTGGGATCAATGTTTAAGCCAATGGTCAATAATAAGTCTTGCTCAAAACCCAATGACTAAAGGTCAGAGCTTTTCAATAACTTTCCAGCACTTTAAATGGAACAATACAAAGTGGAAATGTGTCTAGTAGTCCATCCAAAGAACAAGCATACACTATGTAGGGACAAAAAATTGTAATTTGGCAAATGGCAAGTCTTGGCTGCAAGAGGCTAAATGTTATTGTAACAAAAAAATGAATCAAACAATAACATAAGGGACAAATACATTTCAAATGTGTCTTTCTCTATTCCCAAAAATCCTTAATGTTGAAAGACAAGTTTGTAAGTTAAATCCATTTACTTGGCATGGATTTTATTGTACGGGTACCCATTCAAAAAGAAAATTGTATTGTGCCGAATTTCAAGTTGTCTTAACTACAAGGCCTTCAAAACTCATCTTGTTTGTTGTGTCTTGTTCTCCTTTTATCATCTTGTACGATAATGGACCTGAGTGTTTAGAATTGGATGAATGAAGTTCTCGAGGAGAAGTTCGATAAAATCTAGAGCCCAAGAGTGCACTTTACAGTGTAAAAAAATAATTCTTCATGGCAAAATTTAAAACACTAGTGATAGGTGTGTGCCTAAAATTAGATGCACACCTAACTAAAGAATGTTGGTTTTCAAAATACAAGTTAATGTATTGAGGTGTTCAATACGAGAGCTACACACAATTGACAATGGAGTTTCTTCAATATCATAATACACATAGGTCTCAATCAAGGGTCTAAGGTTTCTTGGTTAGAGGTGGTTGGAAAATGTAAAAAAATGAGGTCTATAAGTGCAATATAGATATGTACACCTAAAAGGCGAAGATGCACCTAACTAAGCATTTTGAACTTCAAAATGGTAGTTTAGAGGCGTGTGCTTAAAGGCTAAGGCATGCCTAGTAATGAAGCTAAGAAATTTTAAAAAATGATCCCATATATAGGCATGCTCCTCATGAAAATAGTGTGCCTCAATACAGGCTATAAAATTCTAAATTTTTTTATGCCAATACAAGGACATGTATTGAGGGTTGAGGACAGCTTGTAATGAAGCCAAAAAAAAATAATTGTGGAGTGTGTTGGCATGCATGTAAGAATCTATGTCCGTCTTAAGGAAATTGGTGCAAGGGGTGATTACATTCCAATGTTCAGAAAGGGGCTTTTCTATATAAAAGGATGAATGAAATTGAACCAATGTATAGGTATGCCCTTGAGATTGAAGGTGCATCTCTTAAAAGGAAAAAAAGGATTGGTGGGTGAAAACCCATTATTACACATGCGTTTGATGTAGGGGATGCATGTCATGAAGGAAGCAAGTTTATTTTTAAAATTCAATACTCAATATATAGATGTACACTTGGGGGCAAGGATGCACACACTAAATAATATTTTTTCATCACCTTTGTCAAAAAAAGAGCATAGTTTGAGATTTGCTATTTTTAGCTAGAGCTATTTTTAGCCCATGTTACTTTTAGCGGTCTCTAGTTTTAGCACAAGGAGCACATCAAAGTTTGAGAACCCCATTGTTAGGTGCATGCTTGGGCAAAAGGGCACACCTATACAAGAAAAATTAAATATTAAAAATATCATAGTTATTAGGTGTGTCCCTAGTGATGAAGTGCATTCCTATATAAAGGAAACCAAAAGTACAAGTTCAAAGTTCATTTTACAATGTATTGGTGCATGTGTAAAATAGAAGTGCATGCCTATCAAAGGGATTCAAAATATCAAAAGCAGATTTTTAAGGTTTTTTAGAGGGTTAGCCATGATGAAAGGAAAAGTTGCAAAATCATCAAAGCCATACAAAGCTGCCTATCCTAAAGTCTATTTTTAGCACACTAAAATGACTTTTGTTTTCATCGCCTTTTTCAAAAAAAAGCATGGTTTGGGATTTTCTATTTTTATCTAGAGCTATTTTTAGCCCATGTTACTTTTAGCAGTCTCTAATTTTAGCACAAGGAGCCCATGCCATTTTTTGCTTTTTTATATTTTCATCTTTTGTTATTTATAGCCTAGATTTGGCTATTTTCAGATCGCTTCCCGTGCAAGAGATGTGAGCATTAAGTCTTAGTGTTATAGATAGTTGTTTTTGATGTGATAGGATGGGTAATTACTAGGTAGATACAGAAAGACTTTGACTCCAACATAAACTCCTAGTTCCCCCCTATCAAAACATAATCTAAAGTAACATAAACTCCCCTATAGCCCCTATTAGAGCATATAGATGTATAGGGCAATCAAAATATCAAGAGTAGAGTGGCTACCTTCCAAGATGTCTAGCCATATTGGTAGGTACCCCTCCTAAAGAATTTGGGCTATATCCCAATAGATGTGAGGAGGAGGCACCAATGAGATTTGTTCTTTAATGGAAAAACCTACATGTTGAAGCTAAAGCTAATGCCACTTTCTCGACAACTACTAGGGCTAGAACCTTGCCCGCCTATGTTTTCAATTTGATTTTGTGTTGAAGCTTGAAGAAAACACATGATAGTAGCATGTGATGGATTAGTGCAAGCAAGAAGAGGCATTGTAAAGATGTGGACATGGTACCATAGTGTCCTAAATGGATTCTTAATGGTTTGTAATCTTAATGATCTAGATGACATATAAATATTGATGTATTTGTCTTCTTGTTTTGTGCTTTCTGAATTAATATAAATAGATCTCAATGACACCCAATACAAATGGGTGAGCAAAATTCAGGCTTATGATTTTGATATAGAATATGTTAAGGGGCCAAACAATGTGGTAGTTGATGCTTTGTCCAGGTGGTCTTATTTAAATTCTTTAACCAGCATCACTTTAAATTCTTTAACCAGCATCACCGGGGATTGGAAGGCTCAAATCACAGCCAAATATGCCAAGCACTCTTTAGCCACTGAAATAATGGAAGGAAACTTGCCAAGTGAAGACTACAAGGTTGTGGAGGAACTTATCCTCTATAAGGATAGAATTTTTGTTGTGCCTAACTCCAAATTTAAGGGTACAATCATGAAGGAATACCATGATAATCCCTTGGCTGGACATCAGGGGTGTTATAAAACATACAAACAAATAAGGGAGAAATTTTCATGGAAGGGCCTCAAAAGAGATGTTATGAAGTATGTTCAAGAATTTATGACATGTCAGAAAAACAAGGCTGAACAGACCCATCCTGTTGGGCTTCTACAACCACTACCCATTTCTGACCAAAAATGGGAGTGTATCTCTATGGATTTCATTATCGGCCTACCCAAAGTCCAAGGCAAAGATTGTATTTATCTTGTGGTAGACTGCCTAACCAAGTATGCTCACTTCTTTGTTATATCCACTGAATATAGAGCACACCAAGTGGTAGAGGTTTTCTTCAAAGAAGTATTTTGGTTGCATGGGTTACCGAAGAATACTCTCAGTGATCGGGATAGCCGTTTCCTTATCCAGTTTTGGCAAGAGTTATTTAGACTAGTAGGTACAAATCTGACTCCTAGGACTAGCTATCATCCTCAGATTGACGGATAGATAGAAATAGTAAATAAGTGGCTAGAGGGGTATTTGAGAAATTATGTTACAAATCAGCAAAATGCATGGATTAGATGGTTGCACTTAGGGGAGTATTGTTACAATACTACCCATCATATGTCCATTGGCATGAGCCCCTTTAAGGCCCTCTACAGATATGATGTTATTACTTTTGGAGTTTTGGCCATCGAAGAGAGCAGAGTGCCTGGTGCTAAGGACTTTATACAACAGAATGTGGATATCATGAACTCCCTTAAGGGCAACTTGCACCATACTCAAAATCAGCAAAAAAATTATGCAGATCGGAATGAGGAAGAAAGAGATTTTGAGGTAGAAGACATGGTTTTCTTGAGACTTCAGCCCTATAGGCAGTCCTCACTCAAAGCCAGTGGAGCAGAAAAGCTTAAACGACGATTTTATGGTCCTTACAAGGTGTTATGGAAAATAGGAGAGGTAACTTATGACATTGAATTACTGGAGAATTGCAGAATCCACAATATTTTTCATTTCTCTAGACTTAAAAAGGTCTTGGGCCAACAAGTTACTCCTTGTGCTGAATTGCCTCCCCTTGATGATGAAGATAAGCTAATATTGGAGCCCGAGACTGTCCTAAATATGAGAGAAAGGAGATTGAGAAACAAAACCATTCCAGGATTTTTGATTAAGGGGAAGTGATTACCTGAGGAAGATGCTACATGGGAAGGAGAGGAAATTTTCAATCATCCCCAACTTAAGTTGCTTGAGGACAAGCAAACTCCAGAGGGGAGGACTGTCATGTTCCATTATTAATCCCTTATGTAATCCTTATATGTTATGTAATTCATTATTAAATTCCATTATTAAATTTACAATCATCTTTATGAAATTACTTGTGCTTATTAAAATTTTATATTTAATAGGAAGCAAATATTTATTAATGCAAACAAACAAAAGATGGAAATATATTAACACACGATTATGATTAGCAACATAACAAATAAAAGGCAAGTCTTTTTCATTTATCAGGCAAGTGGGGGGTTGCGTCTCTTATACCATAGAGACATGCCCAGACCATCACGCCCCAATATCCTAAGTGTCGTGTCTCCTTGTCAAGAATAAAAGGAGACCACGTTAAGGATGTGAAGGGAGAATGGTAGGAAAAAAGGAGGAATCGCCAGCAGAAAACATTCGGACTTTATAAAGAGAGGAGTCGCTCCAGGTATGTCTCTTCCATCCCAAAGAAAGGATGGTAACTATTGTATAACAGTGCAAAAAGAGTAATATGTGTATCGGTAGATAAAAACAGTCACAATATGATACGTGTATAAACAGTTTTCACACAGCTGATAAATCTGATAATAATCTGCTATTAAATATACAGTTATATACAGCTTGTCTAAAATTTGATGATATGTATATGGATTAATAATGAAATAAATCACAATATAGCACAAGTAATTTCTAATGGATTCGTATTCTATGTATCTGATATAATAATCATAAAATTACATATAAGGATAATGTAAATTATGAACTGCTGAAATACTAACAGGTTATTTATATAAATCTGGACTAAACATAATGTACAGTTCTATATTGATAACAGTAAATAGAAATAATAATCTACATTTACAATGAACTATTAATCTACACTTAAGTTGATATCATTACAGGGAGGTAAAGGGATTTGTAGAGGGGAATACTGTCCACCCAAGTAGGCCACCTACTGAATCTTAATAAATCAGTAGGCCAGGAGGGCAGGTGACTGCTATTGGGCTTGGGTTTGACAGAATTAAGCCACCACTATCCTCCACTGGCTCCCTAGCATAAGAAAATTAATTAGTTATGAAATAAGTATAATCAAGGGGATAAGACCCACACCATAATGATTAGGCCACCCTGGTGGATGATTAATCTGCTGCCAGGGCCAAAAGGGCTTGATGACCGCTTTTGGGCTCAGAATGGGACGGTTGGGCAAACCTGGTCATACATTTGTTTCCAAATCATATAATAAAATGAATTATCTTTACAATCCTTTAACAAATAATTGCGTGACTTAAAATATCCGCTGTGTATGTAGTGATTCATGATTACAGGTGTCTTATAGAATTTAACAGAAAAGTTCCCTTTGGTAAGATATCTCTCTGTTTCTGATTTATTTTCTTGTTTGTTAATTCAGGCATACATATCTGTGTATATATATTTAGTAGGGGACATGGGTACATTACAGTAGACCAAATAAATTTTAAATCTTGCTATGCTATTTGAACTCACTCAACTACTAGTGAAATTCCTTATACATTTGAGTTAGAGTGCTTTCGAAGTTGAAGGTTGATAAAATGCATGAAAAGAAATAAATCACACCATAGAGACAGAGATTTATCTTGGAAACCTCAAGGCAAGGAAAACTAGATGGAAGTGGCAAATGCACATCTTTCAAGTTTTCTTGGTTTGAGTGACAGACTCACTCCATGCGTTTCCTATCTTCCTGGTACCTTTTGGTATCAAATACCTCCAACCATACAAGTAGTGTAATCTACCTAGAACTTCTTCCTTTTGTTGCACTCTTATCGTTACCTACTTCTATTGATCGCTATGAAATGCTTCCAAATATCTCAATTCAATGTCCCCAGTCCTCATGCCCTTAAATAGATGTTGGAGGGTTCACCTTGTGATAGGAAGACTCTAGAACCAAAATTGGAAGAACAAACATTGAGTTATTAGCTTCACATTCACATTTCTACTATCGGGACAAAACTGTTCCTTATAGCAGACTAGTGCTTGTGAGTGCCCAAAATTGAATAGGCCCACATTACAAGTCCAGTGATGATTAACTAATAAGCCTCCAAGACAAAAAACGTAAAACTTTGATATTTGACTAATGTCTCCAAGGTGAGGTTCAACTTGTCAATCTCGTCTTAGGTTCTGCACCTTTGTCGCCCTTGTTTTTAGTATTGATCATCAAAGTAACTTTTGTCTTTTACCCATAGCAATGAATTCACCATTGCATTTGATGAGACATTTCAGCATTTTCTAGATGTCACGATCGTATGCTGTTAGTTGCAACATTATACTGTTCATTGTAGTGAACAAAAAAACATTGGTAAACCAGAAAATTCATGCAGAAGCAGCGAATTCATTTGTTTTGTACATACACATGATTTAGTTTTGAAACACAAGCTTCCCTTGAATTTTATGCTTGTTATTTATCCAATTTAGATCCACCATTGGTGTTTATGATTCGAAAAAAATTGACATTCCAACAAATAGACTACTTTTTGATAATTCATTAGTCCAAAAATGGAAGCAACCATTTTTGCACAACCCACTGTGAAAGCTCCATTGTTTAAGATCAATTATAGTTATAGCCTTTGTTTAGCTTCCATCTAGTCATTACTAGCCATAATTCCGTTCTCTGCATTCCTTATCTAGTATTTAAACACTCCCTTATCTTGATTTGGAGATTGACCTGTTGGCTAAATGCCACAGAGGGAAGAAACTGCTAGATCCTGGAAGTTGAGGTTACAATTGCCAATTAAAACCAGCTTTGTTCTACATTTGCAGCAACTCTAGCTCCAAGTGTGGACTTTTTTTCAATTTACTAGTCCCTATTTACTTTCAGTAGGAGTTCAGAATTGCTTGTAAATATTTAATTTATTAATTTAGGGATTTATAGAGTAGGAAAGGTCAGATTGGATATGCTGTATTTCCTCCAATTACAATAGATGCTCTTTTATCATTTCTTTCTTGTTGCTTCACTAGAAGAAATTTAAAAGAAAACACAGAAAATAAGCTCTGAAAACGTAGTTTTCCAAGGAGAATTCGCCTATAGTACCTTCCTCGGAATTTTTTTAAATATAAGAGGTAACCTATAGCTAAGCTATTAAGAGGCATGGGTTTTCGTCGGTGGATCTAGCTACCCGCACTGAAATCAACAGAAACCTTCACTAATTAATCAAACAAGCTTCGAAGTTTTGATTTGAAAATTTTGTTATTGGTATTCAAGAAGCAATTTAAGATCATTTGTGTTTTTTCAAAGATTGTATTCAAAAGATTGAATGCTTGTTTATTCTTTCTCTTGAAATCAGAAAGAGGAAATTTAGTTTTTTAATTCTATTTAGTGCTTCTATTCTATTTATCACTTCTGTTCACTTTCTATAAAAAATTAGAAACAAAAGCTTTACTTTCTAGCTAGTAATTAGTTGCGTTATTTAATTAATTACAGAAATATAATTAATTCGATACAGTTATTTAATTATTTATTGTTAATTAAATTGTTTGATTAGTTTAATTATTTCATTAACTTAAAATCAAAATCATGAAACAAAATGCATTTAGTTTCATTTAACCTTTGTAATTCGATCGAGTTATTCAATTAGATTAATTTATTCACTCTACTCAAAACACAAAACACTAGAACATAAAATATAAAGGAAACCTCTACATTCAAAACATTCAAACAAGTCTTCCAAACCATCTATGAACATTCATTCACTTCAAGCAACACATACAAACAGTAAAATTATTCAAAACAAATAAATCACTTTAACATTCATTTAAACCAACAACTTGCTCAAATATCTAATGGACCATTTTCCTTTTAATCTCACACGTGTCTCGAGTTACAACCTAATTTGGTGAGAGATATTGGGATTAGTTCCATTGGTTTCCCCTTCTCTTCTCCCCAAACAAGTAGTCATCTTAAAAAAAAACAATCCTTGCCAATATCATGTAGAACATAAAATATAAAGGAAACCTCTACATTCAAAACATTCAAACAAGTCTTCCAACCCATCTATGAACATTCATTCACTTCAAGCAACACATACAAACAGTCAAATTATTCAAAACAAATAAATCACTTTAACATTCATTTAAACCAACAACTTGCTCAAATATCTAATGGACCATTTTCCTTTTAATCTCACATGTGTCTCAAGTTACAACCTAATTTGGTGAGAGATATTGGAATTAGTTCCATTGGTTTCCCCTTCTCTTCTCCCCAAACAAGTAGTCATCTTTAAAAAAAACCAATCCTTGCCAATATCATGTTCTAATGGATTCCAACAATTTTGTGGCCTAGCTAAACAATGCTATTATGGTCAATTATTTGTCATCTCTCACCATGAGAAGAAACAACCAAACCAAAATCCAAGTAACCCCTCCATTAGACCAACCTATAAGGCAACCACAACAATAAACAATCACAACATTAATGTGTTCGTATGTACCAAAAATGGTGTATTTAGTGCCACCCATACATGGAAATCATTAGTTTCAAAACCACACCCTAATGGAAACAACAATTTTATAGTGTTGGTTGTTAGGGTGTGTTTCTTGTCCTCAAACTTTTGAAATGATTTATCTTGCTAATATATCATCTTATATGGATCAATAAGGATCATGTCTCACTTTTGATATAGCCTATTGGTCTCTCAAAAGCTTATTTTGGAATATAGAATATTTTTTCCCTTGAACTCTCAAACTTATATAACCAAATGTTTGGAACAAGATCAAATATGAGCAAGAGGTCAACACACACTCCAGGAATCGTGATGGAGTACATGAACTAGAAGCTTGATCTTTCAAAAGAATAGCACTAGTTCCAAGTTGATCATTGAGAACACATTTGTCATGTTATAGTCAAATAAAGGTTTTGTTTATTTCACATCAATATTTTAACTATCTATGACTTTGTTAGTGGAAATACTAATGAACCAATATGCTTTTAGATTGTTCACTATACCCAACAAAGAAGTATCTAAAGCTTGTAGAATCCAATTTATTCTTTAAGAGTGATCTCCTACAAGTCTTTACACAAACTTCTATTCAACAGATATATAGTCATGTAGATATATTGTCATGTTTGCACATCAACATTTCCTTTTGCACATCATACCTTTTGAATAGGAAACAACTTTTGTTTTTTCTTCTCAGCCAAACATCCCACAAGTATCATGATTTCTTAGATAAATGACAATATGTGAATCATATTGGTTTTGTTTAGTTTTGTTGAATATTGAAGATTACGATCTCTATATCTATCAAGGCACAAAATGTCAATATTGCCCTCCAAAGTTAAGACATGTAGATTAATTGTGATAGGTTCAACTAACTTGGACAAGCCACTTTACTCAATGCTTAGGAAACCATTTTGCCTTGATCCACATCAATCATAATACATTTTTTCCACAAAATTTCACGACGTTAGGATTTATTGTTACTTGATTGATGAATGATAGATTTTTTCTTATATTTATAAAAAACCTAATATTGCTCATTATGAATTTTAATGCATTATTAAGAACAATTTGAACATTCCTCATCTATTCCAGAACCAACAATTGGTTGCATTGTTATTATCTTGGGAAGACTCCAAAAAAGCATCTAGGTCACCAATGAAAGAAGAGGACTTTTTATGATGGTTATCAACACCCACAAGATTTGAAGTCATTCTAGTTTATGTTTTGAAGATAATTCTATCACAATTCCTATAGTAAATGCCAAGTATTTTGTTACTCTTATTGGTTGGCTCATCAAAATTTTTGGTTTCATGCAAAACAAGATTTGTACAGTGAACATGATTAAGCAACCTATGGCTTACAAGAAACTTCTAGACCTTAGCAAAAATCAAACATAGCAAATAACACAATATAAGGGGTTTTCATAGAGTTGTATTTAATAACAACAAAAGATTGGATTGATATCTCAAGTTTAAAATAGAAAATGTAAAAACAAATTGTACATATTGCTAATTTTTGTCTAGTTCCAACTGATTTCTTTTGCTAATTGGCTCTTGACACCTTCAACAACATTTCTGAACAACCCCAGCTAGCATACAAAAAAATTAATCCTTATTGAAATCTTTAATAGTAAACACATTTTGCGAAAATCAACCTTAATGGCAGACCCAATTGGCTTTTTTGATAGGTTGACCCTCCTAAATACTTTAATAGGCCAGCCATCTTAAAAAGCACCCTTGATGTGTTAGCCTTAGCAAAATCTTTCACCAAGTTGGTCATTAAAATGATAGTCTATCTCCCTTTAACAACTTTTTGTTTTCCCTTCCATAGCTATAGTCTATTGGCTTTGACTAGTGTACTCTTTCCCCTTAAATAATGACCCAATTGACCCTACCCTTGGCAAATCTCAATTGGCCTTGTAGATGGTTAGCTCTTTTAAAATAAACAACCAACCTCTTCAATCAGTCAATCCCTTCTTTAATTGGTGGTTGATAGAAATTTTGTCCTTTGATTTGAATCTTTGATAGAAGCAATAGAAATTTCTCTTTTCTACGAGCATACCTTTCTTAGGGCTTCCTTGCTTTGATACCAAATGTTTGAAGATGGATGCAAAGTTTGATAGGATTGGATGGAACACACTTCAATGTGTGGCTTCAATTTATTATTGAATGGGGGATTTTAAAGGTGGTTGTAACTTAATTGTAGGCTAGTTTTTGAACTTAATTAATTTAATGTGATTGTATCATCGATATAAGCAATAATTGCCTTGTATACAAATATTCTTACATATTGCCTAACATTATATTATATCTAGTAGGCAATGTTTTAAAGAGATATTGCTCTCTCTAGGTCATTATGCATTGGTGATTGGAAATGTCATCTACATTAGTTGAAACTATCTTAAGGAGATACAAGATATCTTGTATCGATAGTGGGAAAGAGTAGATTGATGGTTGGAATATGTATTGGAATCCCTTTCATCATATTGGGCCTTTATGTTTTTGTCTCTAGAAATCTCTTCCTTGGCATAGCTATCTTCCAATTTTCCTATCAAGGGCAAATCTTCTTAAAGTGGAGCTTAAAGTGGAGGAATCCACAAGAGTGTCATATTCCCAACAAGTATATAGGGCTTCTATTTTTGGTTTTATTGAAACGATTTTTCATTAAAGTTGAGGAGGATCTATCCTAGTTTTTTAAGGCAGCCTCATGAATTTGAGATGAAGAGAGAGGTCAAATGTCTTTGAGACAACCAACTCTAGTGATTCCTTACACCATAAACTCATTAAGATGTGGTGGAAGAGATTTGAAAGCCACAAGTTCAAACTCAAAGAAGCTAGTAGAAGTCCTTTCCAAGGCAAAGAAACAATGAGATTAGAGCCTAGTCTTAACCAAATCCCTTTATGTTATCAAATTTAGTTGATGCCTCTTTTTGAGACTAGCTAACCTAGAGGAGGTACTAGTCCAATCTTTATGTAATTGTTGAGAAGCCCTTTCAACAATAATTCTCGTCGATCAATTTGAATTGCGTTTTACATCATTGTGGACTCCTAGAATAAAAACTTGAAGCCAAGTTTCTCCACGTTTCTTATTGCTTAAATCAATTTCCTACATGGATGAGATTGTCCTCGCTCTATGTAACCAAGAACACACTCATCTCTTGCCAAATTTTCCACTTGAGAATGGAATAAATGGAGGGATGTGATTTTGAAGCTTCACCACAATCTAGTTCTTGTTGGGTGTATGTGGGTACCTACAAAATTAAGATTATTCCTCCTACTAATAAGACAACCAAATTTCCAATGACAAACTTGCCACACATCCACATCTACCTCTTGAGTTAAGAGCTTTTGGATTCTTAAATAATAATAATGTTTGGCTTTGTGACTTGGAGTTGTCTACATAACACTTGTTCCTTTTCTTGTCACATTAATGACCCTAACATTTTAAGAGAAAATTGTCACGGTTCCTATGGGTATAGAGATGTGACCTACACAATCTTAATGAGGTCATGTGGTTAAAGTTGAGAAACTAAATCGATACCTTCATTTGCTTCCATGTTGTCTCTTTATGCTTTGGAGGGTTACCTTGTTTCGATTAGGAGATTTCTTGCTTTTTGTTTGAGAAGGAATCCAAATGTGGTTGTTGGTTGTTAGTTCTCTTTGGCAACACTTTAGGAGAAATGTCACTCAAGGATCTATTGTCACTCCCACTTTCATTAGAGCTAATGTGTAAGATTGAACTTGTTTTTTTATGTTATAGAGGAACAATGCCAGGTCCTTAAGAAGATAAGAGGATTGTGGTGGCTCGATGGTGTCAACTAAAGGGGAAGTTGCTGCATTCATTTCATATTTTATATGATTTCCTAGCCTAATTGGTGAATGGATTTGTTAGATTAGAGAGGCTTCTCTAGGGGTGTAGAATGGGGATGCCCCCTAAATTAGCTTACGTTGAACCTAAGGCATTAATTTAATAGTTTAAGCAAGTGTGATCCAATTCCATCCATGCATCAGGTTTTCTATAAAATGAGGTCTAGTGTGCCAATCAAGGTTACATTGAGGGGTTTGAGAATCATTTGGAGGGATGATAAAGGATCTAACCAAATGGCTAACCTTATGGTATTAATAGTAGCGAATTGGCAAAGTGGCTTCAAAATCCCAACCAAAGTGGGAGTGACTACATCCTCTTTACCTTCTTAACGGTTTTCCAACCTTAATGTAAAGCGAGTTTGCTTGAGTATATAAGCTTCATAAAGACTTATGTTAAACAATGCTCAAATAAACATTGGACATACCAAAAGGTAAGGGTTGACCTTTACAATATTATGTAAAACCAAATCCTTCAAATGCCAGTACTTTCACTCTATTTTACCACATTTCAAGAATGAAAGGATGTTTATACCATTGTCATAAAACAAAAAAAAGTTTCCTTGTAATGTGCTAGATATCTTTGACCTTTAATGAGCGCATTTACGTCTTTTTTAAATATTAAATAATGAAGTATCTTTAAATGTAGGACAACTAATATTTTGGTTACACAAAACCTCAAACTAGGACCCTCTAAGCATTGTCTATCCATAGGTGTGGCCTTCAACATTGATAATTTTCTAGTCTTTATTTACCCCCGTTTAATAGGTTGTGTCCTTAGTCATGCAATGAGAAATAAAGTTGTAATTTGAATGATGCCATATGAAGGATAGGCATTTGAACATGCATTGGTCGAGAAATAACTCTATTCTCTCATGTCCTCCTCCCAAGACTAGATCAGTGGTCTCCCTAACTCAAAAAGCCTGAGAAAAATCCATCCAAATCAACGGTGGAAGAGTAATAGACCTTTGAAACAAAACCAAATGATGGAAAAATGATGTAATAAACTTAAATGACGAAGTGGGGAAGAATTGTTATGACCTTCACAATGTGCTATATCTAGATATATTTTTAGGCATTACAAGGAGGTATATGGTAGTTCTATTCTTGTGCACGATGGTTTGTTTTAACTTCAACCTTGGCTTTAATTGGTTTCTCCACACGATCATATTCATTTGTAACTTTGAATCTTCTTGAACATGTATGAATCATTTTTTTAAAAAGCCTTGTTTTTGAGTTTCTACAATCGACAATAATTTGGCAAAGCTTTTTTAGAGACTTGCGTGAATGCTTTTTCTTTGACATTTCAAGATAAAATAATGAGGTAAATTGTAGATTGATTTTCCAAACATTAAACATATATCTTTTATGAGCATGTCAAATGTTGATGGTAGCCAACAAAAATTAGCTCTTGGAAAATGGCTATTGGAGATTTCTTATAAATCTATCCTATAAGAATATGTCATTCTTATGAGGAAAAGTCGATCTATACCTCAACCAGTTGTAATTATACAAAAAGTATATGGTATAAAATCTTATCACATGTTAAGCATACACTTAAAACATAGAGGCAAGCATTCTCATTTGCTCTAAGACCTATAGGGCTGTATCATTTATAATAAATTTGACGACCTTTGTTCTTCAGTGAAGTTTGTAGAACTTGCAATTTCTCCATTTTGTTTTTAGTACTTTCATATCTTGATTCTCTTATATTTGTAACAATTTGGGACACCATGTGGAACAAAAAGTGCATAAAGATGATAGGTGTATTGGTCCATCAATATTTAAGATAGTTTATCCACCATCTATATAGAATTTACCTTGTAGTGGATATATAGGAGTATAATATGAGACTTCAACTTGGATCTAAAATCTTTATTCTCACAATGATTGGTAAAAGGTTTTCCTTATTCAGTTGAAAGAATTCAAGTGTCTATTATTCCCAAGCTAATTTCATAAGAATTGGGTTACTTATATTATCGGATCACATAAAGATTGTGAAAGGGGAGAACTTCAATATAGACTTGTTGATGAAGCTTTGATCCTATAAAGTAAAACTCAAATAACATTAGAATATAAGAAGACACCAAATAACCAATACACTTTTTTGGAGATAGAAAATTAAATAGATTTAAAGAAAAAAAATGAGAAACTATGAAGAAGCAAATATACCCTGTATGGTAATTTTTGGGGAGATATACATCATTCACTGGTCCAAAGCTCTCAAAAGGAATGCGAAGATCCTCTGGCCTGTAAAAAGAGAACCATATGTTAATACAACATTTGAAGGTGGTTGCTAGCACAAATATAACTTTAAAAAGTCCCACCCAAAAGTGTTTCATATTCATTAACAATATTAATAAACTAAAACTTGCATGTAATTAATGTAATAAGATTAAACAGGTTTTTACATTGAAAAGTGTAGGTAATTAAATTTTACTGTAATTATCAAAGTTTCATTCTCCAAATTGTTTGTCCTATGGGAAGTGCTTTATGATAAATAAAAACATTGATAGTATCTTTACAAAAGGCATCGTCTAAGCGAAGTATAAAGAACAAAATACAAAGAATGTTTTTGGGATGTGCAAAGGTAACATTTGTCCTATATATTTTACTTTAAAACCATTGAAGCGAGACCTTGTTGGCATTTCAAAATTGATGTTACCGATGACATAAACCTAATGACTATAAGAAAACACTCTCATTCCTAGTTTTTTAATGGATCAATTAAATCTTAACTATGAAGGTCATTTGATTTTGAAGATCTTATCTCTAAAAGAGGAGGTAGATTTCTTTATCTTTTCTCTTCTTCCATTATTTAAATGTTTCTTGTTGCAATGCTATATGTTTTTATATGTCCAAGAAGCTGGAAATTTTCACATCATTCACTCTTCTAATGGTGGCTTCAGTATTTTCAATGGAAATCATTTTAAAACTCATGCAGACTTTTGTCCTAGTACCTAGTTGTGGGTGTGTCAATCCAATGATTCTTATCCATAATATTACCATACCATATAGCTATATGTTTCCACCTCTTTGTCAACAAGACTTCATCACCAGTTGATAACTAAGTGTCTACGTGTCTACAATGTTGGGTTGTTGAGCAATCTATCTGAGAAAGTTATCATATTATGACATTCAACACTACCTATATAGAAATGTTAGTGGTCCACCTTTTGGATTTCTAACGTGATTCTAAAATAATTTGAATTGGTTGGGCTTTTCTTAGGTTCACCACAAAACATAATTTAAGACGAGGAATTCTTCAAATGAGGATCTTCTGATTGAACTTCAAAATCCTTGATTAGAAGTTGTATTGTGGAATCTATTACCCTTAGCTTAGTTTTTAAGAAGAAAAAATAGTAGTTGAGATTCAATCTTGGGGGCATCCCCTTTAAATGTTCCTCCAATTTCAACCCTTTTTTCTTCTTCATGGCTTTGCCTATTGTAGTTGAAATAAATGTTCTTACCATATTTATGAACTTTAAACATTAAATATATTTTGTTGTAATTGATTCCTTCCCACATTGTACCAATTAAACTTGTTCTCATGGTACTGAATCTATTTAACACACTATTTTAAAGTTGGATCCTCTTGTGCTACCTACAATGTATGTTTTCTTTATGAACCAAGCCTCTAAATATTGGCATGAAGAGTGTGGTTGAAAAGCAGTTCATAAAATTCTTAATAAACAAGCACTTTCTCATCATCATATGTAGCTTTGAACAATATGTAAGATTTCATAAAAAACATTCTTTATAAGGAGCTTTATTTTATTACCTCATTTTTGGCATGTAATATGTTTCCTTCATATATGATTTAGCAACTCATCACACTCAAGTAATATCTCTAATAATATTTTTTCTATAATTTTCTTCAAAGTGTCTTATGTTAAGTGTTTTAAAGTACATCATGTTATCCAATTCCAAAATTATATGTTTCATTCAAATCAAAATCCTCAATAACAACCAAACTTATTATCCAACCCTCTCCCCCCACCCCTCAGTTGCATTTGCAACAACAACTACTACAAAATTAGTATAGGGCATCACTTTATTCATTGTGCCCATATTTTCACAAAAAATGTTTTTGCATTCTTACGAGCAATACCAATGTGATGCTATAAATTTCTAGTTTTCCTATGATATTACCATAGTTGCATGGGTACTCGTACCGGAGACTCGGATGCGTATCTTGCACTAGAAACTTGGTTCGAAACGTCTCCATAGAGAGGAGACTTCCCACTAACGTATTCGCCCATCTCCCATCGTCTCCAAGCCAAACAAAAAAAAAAACCCTAAAATGTTTAAAAAACAAAACAAAACATAGGCAACAAAATAATGAAAATGCAGTACAAACGGAAAAAAAACAACGCTAAAAACAAATGCAAGTCACAAGGATTTCATAAAACGTTGCAACAACCATTACTAAATTATTATATTATATTTAATGTTCAATGTCATTATATTTTCAGAATTTCTATAAATTATTCAATTATATTTAAAAGAAATTAGCATCTCCAAGTACCCACGTCTTCTATTTTGAAAAAATAGTCGTAATCTAATGATGAAAACCAACACATCATAATCTAAAGGTTATGCTTAGCATCATTTTTAATATCACATGAAGACTTACTCTATGGTGTTTTTATATTCGTCATTATTGGTAAATCTTTGCTTGCAATTTTGGCAATTTTGCTTAATCAATTTGAATTATATATGTTTAATTGCATGTTGTAAACAAAAATAATAATCAAATTTGATTCAACTATATAATGCGGGTATCTTTATTAGATTGTGAAATGGATTCTTGCAATCTATCTTAATTGAATTATCATAATTGAAAAGAAATAAAATAGTTGATGTAATGTCCAATTTGATGCCAAGTCTCAATCAAAGCTTTTAAAACCATTTGCTTGTTCACAAATTGCACCTTTATGTTTTTTACTAACAAGAACCTACATCCGAATTTTCATGATTAATAAGGATTGTAGCAAGTGAATAAAACAATAAGAAAATTTCCCATCATAACACTATCCAACATGCAACTGGAAACAAAATTATATATATAAAGGATTCAAGAATCTCGTATCATTCTCCATGCCAAATTATAATGAATAGCAAGGTGCATTAAGTAGAAGTTTAGGTCCTTTTCCTTTTGTTATTTTTTATGGCAAATGTATGATAACATCGACATTCGAGTTGCTTCATCCAACTTATATATTTTGAATGAGTCATTAATAGCATCATTCTTGTAGTGTCATTTTTGGGAACAAGTAACCTAATTTTTGAGTCAATCTCTTGACCATATTTTATGAGTTGTTGTTCCCAAGAACCCATCTCTCATGAGCATGAATGGTTCATTTGGCACTAATCCATCTAGGTCATACTCATTGGAGTGAAGAATCAAGAGTTCCCAACATGTCACCCATCTTACTACAACTCTCACATGCAATCAAGAATGAAATTTTATATACAATTATCTCATTGACCATATTTTATGAGTTGTTGTTCCCAAGAACCCATCTCTCATGAGCATGAATGGTTCATTTGGCACTAATCCATCTAGGTCATACGCATTGGAGTGAAGAATCAAGAGTTCCCAACATGTCACCCATCTTACTACAACTCTCACATGCAATCGAGAATGGAATTTTATATACAATTAGGGCCACTTAGCTTGCTACCCCATTTGTTAAGACTTCTAACACATATTTTGTTTAAAGAATTGTTCTATTTGAAACTCCCAATATCTTTCATTATCAATGTTTTATGTTCTTGCAATGTACCATTATGCAAGGTGGCTTCATAAGAAGCACACAAGCTTGAATTATTTAGTTGGCACTCATTTCATATAGGTGCTACTCATAAGCATGAGGCCATTTTTTAAAAATTTCATAGTACTTTACCATTTAGGTTACAATATATAAACCATTAGACCAAAAGATCTATGTAACCCGAGGACGCATCCCTGGCCTGAAAACCCTTGTCCCAGTCCCGAGGACTTAGGGACAGCCAGGGGACGTTTACCCTATCCCCAAATTGCCAAGAATTTAGAGGGGACGTCCTTGACCCGAAATGGGGGGACGTCTGCCCTAGTTGTGGGGACATCCGTACGTCCCGGGGACGGGAAGACGTCCCCCACATCTAAGACTATTAAAAAATATTAAAAAAATTAAAAATGTCGTATTTTCAATTTATTTTTTTAATTTTCTAATATGGCCCCTATCAATTCAAATTGTTATTAAGAAAAATTAAAAGGCAACATTAATTAAATTTTAAATTTATTAATTTTTAATTCATATCAAACGTTTAAAATTAATTCATATTATAAATAGAAAATATTAAATTGTTAAATTAATTGTTAAACATTTAAAAATTTAAAATTAATAAATTATAAATTATAAATAGGAAATCAAAATAATAAAATATTAATTGATTAGTAGTATTTTGATTTTCATATCGTAATTGACAATGAAACTATATGGCAGCAGTGTAGCCTTTGGGAATTTTGACATTTTGTATGTTATTTCTTTAATATCTATTATGATATGCACATGGACAATGTGAATGAATTGAAATTCTGAATTATGAATGCATAATTGCATATCAAGTATTGACAATGTTGTATGTTCAGAATTTAGATTCTAAAATGTTTTCATAGTATCATACACATGTTTTATCCATGTTTTCATATGAATATAATGTATATATGCATGCTTTATCCATGTTTTTTTTCATACAAACATTTAGAATTTTCCTATATATTTTAAAATTTCTCTATATTTTATATAATAGTCCCCTTTGTCGTTCCCCCACCATCCCCGTCCCAGAAACTCGGGGTAACATAGCAAAAGATTGATTGCAAGGAAAAACCCAAAAACACTTAAAAATCCAATGCCAAAGAGCACTTGAAGTTTGGAACAACATTAAAAGCAAAGACTATACACTAATCTTAAGCATTGTTGCTACTTTAGCGTTTACATTTATATGATTTAAAATAATGATTGGAATTATTGGGTTCTTAAAACAAATACTAAGTAGCATTTCTATCTTCATTATCAAGTGCTCCAACACTTACAAGTACAACAAAGACGTAAGTATTGGGAAAAACATCTATTTTTTTATGTTGGGCAATGGAATATCTGAAGAAGTGGTAGAATTATTTTCGTCGTTATCAACAATAAAATCTATGTTAGCATATCAATGAATATGTTTTTATTCTTGGATATCTTCATGATTCTTGCTTTCATCATTTAGAACTCTACAATAACTCTCTACATTTAGGCACCATTTTGCAAGTTCATGAAGTATGATTTCACCATTATCTAATAGTCTATAAAATTATCCTCTAATATGTTCATAGTAAACATAATTTGCAAAATAATGAAAAAGAAGGTACCTTCTCTTGCCTTGAAATACTATCATTTCTAGCTCTCCATAAGTAGCATAAGATTTTAGTAAATAGGGTGAAACAAAATCTATTTCTCTTTGTCAAAGCATTTGACAAAACAAAAAAAATCACAAGTTATACATCTTTATGATTCCGCCATATATTTCTATATAATCCTTTTTAAAATTAATAACCATCTAAAACAAGACTTCTTAGGTTCTAGCTAGAAGTACTTCATATCTTAAAACATGTTTCCTTTACTATACAAGTTATGTTTCTACAATGTAGTTAGTACATTAAAAAATTGGGTATCTGTAAGCATACAATATATTCCTTTGATTTTTACCGTAACGAGTGAAGAACCAGCTCTACATTTCAAGTTACCAAGATTATTTTTATTGAAGCTTGGCTGAATAGGGTACTTTAATGTCATATAGAGCTTTGAAGTACATAAGTTAATCATCAATAAGTTACTTAGCTCACCTATTACTTAATTGCACTTCAGCTAAATTTATGCTCTATTATTAGATTGAGCTAATTTTAGATCATGTTATCTCATAATGAAGGACACTTATCATGATCTAACTTAATCCTCATCCAAGGTTTCTTTTACTCAATATCAAATTCTCTTGTGGATCAATCTCTTACAAGGTTGGAAGTTACACAATTATGGCTTTTTCTCGAGTTCACTATCAACTACAACATGGTATCAAAGAACCATATTTGTGACTTGACTTTAAAAGACTTGACCTTGGGGAAAAACAATTCATCCTAAAGCAAAATAGGTATCACCATTAGATCTAGAATGACCAACACCCTAAGAATGCCTACTTAAAAGCTAAAATACGAGCATTAAAAATAATTTAGGGTTGTAGAAATCTCATGGGGGAATTTGTACGACTATACACTTGTCAAATGACTTGTGTAGGCCTTGCATCAAATTGTTGGATAGGGTTACTTATTTATTTTCTATTTTTTAATACACATTTTAACAAAAAAAAAAGCAAAAAATGCTTTTTATAGCATTGGGTGTAGGCTTCATGTAAACACTTTAATGCATCCGCAACATGGATTTCAAAGTGGCAACATTTTATCTATCCTAGCTAACGACCTTTCTTTACCATCAACAACCCAACATGTCATTCGACCACTCCTGACAATCAAAAACTAGGTGGTGGTGTGCAAACCTAGTTGGCAACCTCCTTTTTGGCATAAAACAATATTTCCTGGGGAGCACGAATTTTGCGACGAATGATATATCTTAGGGAATCTTCAAAGACATCAACACCTCCAAATCGAAAAATATTTCGTTAATATTTTGGTCATTGATCTTTTTTTCGATGAGGGAATATTCTTGTGCCAAAAGAATATTCCTATTTACATCATCATGACATCATAGTGACAGAGGTGTATGAAGGGCTCTCCTAGCCCCCATTTGGCCCTAGCTCACAACATTTTGCTAGTAATTCCAATTTTCACAATTCTTGTGGTATTGAAAAGATATTTTAGGTCCATTCAAATTTATCTATGCACTTTTTCCATAATTTGCCCAAAACATCCAAGTAACTAATAGGAATGTGAAATCATGAAAAAATGAATAAAATTTACCTAGGGCTAATTTATCTATGCACTTTTTTACATGCATCAAGGTATTGGTCTCTATTTTTTTCATTTTGAAGAAGTATCGTAGGGCTTTTTGTTCATCCTTATGTGGTCATCATGGGACAAAGATTAAGATGAGTTTTGGTGAAACATCTTGACACATCTCACGTGATATGATCCTTTGCCTTATATGTATGGGGTAATATCATTGATCATGTTGCCTGGTTGATTTGTTTTAGTGTTGATTGTGAAACTATGTGTGTTGTATCAAACATTGATTGTCCCCACACACTTTGGACCAAACTTTGGAGATCCTTATATCTCTCCATTCCCAAAGGATCTTACTACATATTATCTCATTCTCATTGATGATGCAAATCGCATACCTTTTGATGATGCTACCTGAGGAGCTTGAGTATATCATAGCTTTTGCATGTTTCGATAGTTCAAAGGCTCGTCTCCTTGTTCCTACGTACATTGAGATCCAATCTCCATCTTTTGTTGCTTCTTATCAGCTTGACATTACCACATCCATGGCCCCTTTTGGTTCAATGCAGTAGGACATCCATCATCTTCAAGACATAGCTACTTGGGATTGGCATCTTGCAAACATATCATCCTTGTTTGTGGAGTCACAAATTGCATATTTGTAGGATTACCTTGAGGACATTCATCTCCTTTTTGTTGATAACCCACCATCACAGTCTTTGGGTCTTGTTCTACATCACTCTTTTGAGGATTCTAGATTGACATCATCTCATTTTGCGATGTGGATGAGCAAGTTTTAGAGAACACATCATCATGGTTTGAATTATCCATTCGTCTAGTTTGTGGGAATGGTTTCTTCAATCACAAGTGGACTTTTTTCTTCCTAAGGGGAGAAATGTTGCTTGCAGGCAATGAATCATGTTCTCTTCGAAGGAATTCATCATTGGCATACGAGTTACTTCATTATGGGGGACGGTTCATATCCTCATTTTCTCTCTTTTTGGGAGGCATCTATTACTTTTGTGACAAAAGTAGTCCTTGGGGTCATTTTGAGTCCTATCCTTCTTTCATTGGTGCATTTATTTCATTTTTTCTCTTTTGGAGAGTTCTTTTGACATGATTCTCCTTTATCTCTGGTTATTAGATACTCATTTTGTTTGTACATGGGTACCTCATCAAGCCTTGTAGTCGAGACCCATCCTACATCCATCATTATGTTTGTCATTGGGTTTTTTGGGCTTCTGCCTAAGGTGATCTTAAGGGGGTTGTTTGAGTAAATAGGTGAATCACCTACTAATTAATTAATGATCAATTAATTACTTAGCTCACTTATTACTTTATTATACTCAAGCTAAACTCAGAAGTGCCTCTCTTTTATTAGATTGAGTTAATCTTAGGTCAAGTTGTCTCATAGCATATAATGAGAACACTAGTCATGATCTTACTTAATCCTCACCTAAAGATTCGAACACTAGTCATGATCTTACTTAATCCTCACCTAAAGATTCGAACACTAGTCATGATCTTACTTAATCCTCACCTAAAGATTCGAACACTAGTCATGATCTTACTTAATCCTCACCTAAAGATTCATTAGAGGGTTTTAAATTTGTGTTTTATATTCATTCATTAATTGTAATCTATATAATAATATTCAATTCATTACGATTAATCTCAATATCAGAATCTCTTAGCAGACTTAGCTTTCAACATGTAAAAAAATATTTGATGCCTTCATCTCCCCTTTTAATCCAATTAATTTGAGCGCTCTTGGTGTAGCTCCTAGGATTTGAAGGCTTCTCCACTCGTGCCTTAGTTTTATTAATTTATTTTGAAGGTCAACATTATTAGGGTTATTGAAGTATTTCTTCACATACAACCATTTGTTCTTCCATTTGTTCTTCATTCTTCAATCATTTATTATCCAAGAGCTCTTTACTTCACAATTGTGCACCATTTGTTCTTCAGTCACAATTTGTCAAGTTGCTTTAAAATTCAATAGCAAAATTGGAAGGAAATGAAATTTCATAGAATGATTGGCAAACATGGTACCTTGACCCAATTATTACCATTGTGGGCTTGAAATAATAATTAATTTTATATGGAACCTTTTGATTACCATTGTGGGCTTGAAATAAGAATTAATTTTGTATGGAACCTTTTGACTATTGCTTTGTGTGTACCAAATACTTCTACTTTTTTTTCTTTTTTTCTATTGGACCTAAGAGATTAAAGAACCTTTGAATTTGGACTTTGACTATTGCTTTGTGTGTACCAAATACTTCTACTTTTTTTTCTTTTTTTCTATTGGACCTAAGAGATTAAAGAACCTTTGAATTTGGACTAGAACAAAAGTTTATTTCCTTTCCAATTTAATCTATTTCGTAATCTATACAACTCTATTACAAGGTGAAAACCCGTAATTGTGTATCGAAGGGAACCATTTAGGGACTTCCCTTTTCATGATTGAAAAAGAAGAATTTGGATTGTCTCTAAGCATTATTCCATCCACATTTTAAATTAAAACCAATGGCTTTAGCTTCCTGAAGTAGCAAACAATCTAAATCCATATTTAAAATTTAAAAAGACTAAAAAACATAGTTTATATGAAGGGGGTCTTAAAACTCCTAACACTCCCACTTACAATTCATTTATCAAAGGGAACCGATGCAGAGTCCACATTCTTTTATAATTTAACTCCTAACACTCCAACTTACAATTCATTTATCAAAGGGAACCGATGCAGAGTCCACATTCTTTTATAATTTAAGTCAGAGAAAACAATAGACAGGTACGTTGTTAGTGAGTTTAACAGATTGTACTATTGGTGTCCTGTTATGAAAACATGTAATTAGAAACGAATCAAGATGGTCTCTCTCTCTCTCTCTCACACACACACACACAAAAGTACATATAAAACTATGCTATGCAACTAATTTAACAAAACTAAATTAATTCAAGATTCAATAAAATTTATACCTTCAACAAGTAAACAGCAAGAGAGATTGTCTGCACACCCTCCCTCCCACTCAGAAAGGAGGGAATTTGTTAGAACAAAATACTCCACTGAAAAAATAAAAACAGCTAGAGCCAGTAAGATTATCTGTACAAACCCCCACACAGAAAGGAGGGCAAAAAGATTTCTGCGTTTTCTCTGAAAACATAAAACAAGTAGAGAGCTAAGAAGATTAGCGGCACAGCCGTGCACAGGAAGGAGAATAAAAATAGATTCACATGTTATGAAAAAAACGTAGGAGGGTTCGAAATTTGTACAGGAAATGCAGAAATCAAACATTGCGGAGGAGGCAGATAGATGTATCATTCTCAAAACATAGACAGAGTATTCCACAAGCTAAAAACAACGGCCTGAGATAAATAATTCGCCTTGTCTGCAACTAGAAAAATGAAAAAACCAGAACTTTCAGTGCAAAATTGGAACCTTGCGTTTTGTGAGAGGTTCCTAACTAGCAAAGTTGTCGGGTATGCTGTGTAACGAGGCGCGGAGGCGGAGTCAGAGGCGTTGCCGTCGTCCTCATCCTCGACTTGTCGCTTAGAAGACTTTTCTCCTCTTTCACGCCGATAAGGAGGAGATGGGGGGCTTGGCGTTCGCCGCTTCAGCTTCGGGTTGCGGTTGCGGCTGCTGCTGCTGCTCATCTTCCCTTCCCTGCAATACCCACGTCTCTTCTGCTGTGTTCTGTTCTGTGTGGAACTGGGCCACTAAAACATGCGTTTATAGCGTATCCTAACTATTTATTGGGGATCCCTAAGGTTCTCGTGCTTTACCTCTTTTTACAAACGGTCCTCGAGATTAAATTCAATAGCGTCCAGTACTGGTACCGTTATATTCCATCTCTCATGACGGTTCCTGTTTTTTATACTCTCGACGATCTCATAGGCCAAACCGAAGGTCGGTCATACTCTCAAGACAATTCTTTTGCTTTTTCCTACGGTGAAAGTAAAAATCTATCGCCTCTCAGATTAAAGCTGCTTATTATTATTTTAGTTAATTATATATACAAAACATTTATTTATGTATTTTAAACATTTATGAGTCGGAAGCAAAAATCTATTGCCTCTCAGATTTAAACCGCTGGTTATTATTATTATATATACAAAACATTTATTTATTGTATTTTAAACTGGGTTGACATGTGTAAACTTGATTAGTAAAGGTAGTTTTTGAGTTTGAATCTATATTTAATCAGTAGTAGAGGCAGTTTTTGAGTTTGATTCTATATTTATATTTAATTAGTAGTGATTTGCATCAATCCATCTTTTTATGACAATGAATGATTCATTTAACAATCATTACTTTAAGCCCACTTTAACTTGAACTTGGTACCCATTTACAAAATTGTCTCAATGAATGATTCAATTTAACACTCGTTACTTTAAGCCACTTTAACTTGGTACCCATTTACAAAATTGTCTCTGCTTCATTTTTAATATAAAAAATACATCTAACTTATAAATTGTTGGCTTTACTCAAATACATCTAACTTTCAAATTGTTGACTTCCTGAACCAATACACCTATTTAATTGTGACAGAGCTTGCTACCCATTTACAAAATCCTACTGACTTAATTTTTAATATAAAAATATATATTTACCTTAAATATTGTTGACTATTAATTCAACCATCAAACGTCATTGTTACTTGTGAGAGAAAATTTGTTTACTATTTAACCATGGTTTGATAAGAATAAACTTAATCCTCAATATGTAGCCGTAAAATTAATGGTGTCAAGCAAATATCTCTTTTATAATTAATGTTGACATAATTGTAAGATATTTTATTTTCTTTCTTTAAAGTATATAATAGTTAAACATATGTTTACCATTGGTCTATGGCGGTTCTGTTTTGATGTGACAATTTAATTTGATGAATCAGATATGAAAGGCCCACATGAATGCTGTGCATGAAGAGATAATAAAGGTTATTCCCAGTGCAATCCACTTTGCATGAACCAATAGAAAGAAGCCTTATATAGAAGGGATCTTTCCAGCTGTGTGTAATCACACTAGAAACAGAAACAAGACAGCGAGCTGAAATTCAAAACCACGAGACGAAACCTGAGTTGCGCAATTTCTTTGTCACAAATATTGTACGGAACGGCGTACATGCACATCAAGCTCTCTGCCAAGCAAACTTGGCAACTTCAAGTTAGGGGCAGGTTTTTTATGTACTGCAGGAGGTTCTAATGTTGAACAGTAGTGCGCATAATTATGATAGTACTTTTATAAAGTCTTATATGGCATTATTTGCTCTGAGGTGTCGGATTTCAATGGGTTGTGGACATTCAATAACATTCAATAATAATAATAATTAAATTAAATATATCTATTAGATATAAAAACAATAAACCATTGGATGTTACATTAGCCAACCAGGAACTCATCACTTCATATAAATTAGGCCTATTTATTGGTTCTTAAGGTATGACTATTGATCAAACCTTTTTAGAAAGTCTATTATGACACTTCAATAAAAAATAAATTTTAATTATATTTTATCACAAAAATCCCTAACTACATATGACCATCAAATTTAAGCTTTTAGAAAGTCTATTATGACACTTCAATAAAAAATAAATTTTAATTATACTTTATCACAAAAATCCCTAACTACATATGACCATCAAATTTAAGCTTTTAGAAAGTCTATTATGACACTTCAATAAAAAATAAATTTTAATTATACTTTATCACAAAAATCCCTAACTACATATGACCATCAAATTTAAGCTTTGGATTAAGCATAATGTTACTTACCCTAAGTTATTGAATTTAAGGGATGTGATTTATTGGTTGGGTATTATAATATTTTATTTTGTAGTTTATTCTTTAGAGGTCTTATGAAGCCAAAAAAAATTGAAGTAGAAAAGTTGGCAGGGTTAGGTCACATGTCAACCACATGTCAACCATCTGAAGTTTTTCAATTTTAACAATTAGTTTTCTTGTTATTTTATATATATTTACTTTTCATTACAAAATTCATGTGACCGCTCGCTTTAAAATAATCCTGAGAAGTCTCACCAGCACCTATCTTAGAGATTTCAAATTCACATTGAAATGATTTTTATTGAGATATCATAAAAGACTCCATAAAAACTTATAATAGTACATTAAACTAGCAATTGCACCTTAGTGTGCAATGGGTACGCCGAAATGGTGTGGGAGGCCAATTTTTGCATACATTTATGCAATGCATGAGAATAATTGGTAGGCCATTTAACAAAAGTTTTAATAGATAAGTAATAGCTTCAAATCAAATTATACATCCATTTACATGGATCCTAGCATGATTGAAACAAAATAATTGAATCAAGAACATAATCAAGACCCATTACCAATATGCTCATGTTATGTTTGCAATAAGGAGAGAGAGAGATAATGGGAGATATAGAGTAACAAGATAGAGATAGAGAGGAACATAGAGATGGAGAAGGAGAGGGATATGGAGAGAGGAAGAGAGAGAGGAGAGGGGTAGATATAGATGTTCAGGATATAAATATATAGAATGAGAGAGGGAGAGATAGAAAGATAAAGATAGATATAGGAAATGATATATAGAGAAAGGGAGAGATATAGGTGCAGAGAGAGATGGAAAGATAATGAGATAGAGATAGGAGAGATGTAAGAAAGAAATGGAGATTTAAAGCTAGAGTGATAGATAGATATAGTGGGATATGAGGAGAGATGGAAAGAGAGAGATTAAGATATGAGTGATAAAGAGTTAGACATAGAGAAAGAGAGATAGATATGACATAGGGACATGATATTTAAATCTTGTAAGTATATGAGAATATATTTGAAGAGAATTGGCAGATACAAAATTTGTAGTGAAATCTCCTCGAGGTAACTAAAACTAATTGAAGAGGATCAACAACCATGCAAGACAGGCAAATTTCATCTACAAAATTAACGGTGCAACAAATTCTAAGCAACTTAAAACGTAAAACAGTATCAAAGAGGTAGAATCGACCCCTAATTAAATTTTGCAGAAACCTTCAAATTCAGTCCACTGAGTGCACATGAAATCTTAAAAAATACTAAATATTAAATGCAAATTATATGTAGCTAAATCAAATTACAAACACGTTCCAAATTCTGTGTAGCCAAATTTATAGTTAACGACACAGAATTTGGATTTTGTGTAATTCATCCTTGATCTTAGGTATTTTGATCTTCATAAGATCTCGGTTTTGGAGCCCACAAAGACTGGAAATTTTGCTTAAAAATTCCTTCACCCTATCATTTGTTTCTATAAGAATAAATTTCACCACTGTGGGAAGGACTCCTCCCCATACGTAACACAAACAATGTTTTGAAAATTGTTTTGAGATGACCGATTCTGGCGTGAGACAATTTCTCGAAGGGAAGTTCCTCCCAAGGAATAGTAACAGAAATGAAAATATATATTCATTTACAAAAAGACAACTTTCAGGCGGGAACTTCCCCACATATTATGAGAGCATCAGAAGGCGGTCGATGCCAAGGCGGTGCTAAGCACATTTAATGGTGCTTATTCAAATTTATTTGCAACTACCATGCATCTGACAAAAAATCGTCTTTAATCATACTTTGATGGATGTTCACGCCTCGTTTCAAACCTCTCGTTTTGCCACAGGCTGGGAGTATGCTGGCAAAGGTTGTGGCGTTTGGCCTCAGTCCTACCAATTGCATTTGCTTCAAAATTTCTAAAGGCATATTAACAAACTCATTTTGCGCACATCTTGCAATCATCGCATACTATGAGATCGCATCTCTTTGCGACATTTCTTTGAAAATCCTTATTGCCTCTCCAAAGTCACCATTTTGTGCATAACCCATAATCATTGCAGTCCACAAGACTACATTCCTTTGGGGAATTTTGTCAAATAGTTCACGTGCTTCGCATATTCTTCCACATTTTGCATACATATCAACCAGGGCATTTGTAACTACATCTGATAAAATCCCCCTTTCATCATGTTTGGTGGATGTCCATGCCCTCTTCCAAAGCTGACCTTAATTTGGCATAGACTGGAAAAGGTAAAATGATCAGGACACCCATTTGTTGCATTTGATGAAACCGTATCAATGCCTCCTGCCATTTATGGTATTCTATAAAATGGCATCTCGTTTAGTGATGTCACCAAACACTCTACGAGCACCCACCTAGCTACCACACTTGACATACATGTTGATAAGCTTGTTTTGGAAAACTATAGCTGTAGCAAAACCAAATCGCATATGGTAATCTAGGAGTGGATTTCCTTACCCTCTGAAAGGGATTTCTTGGAAACGCAAGCCTCCAATAGTTGAAGATATGCATATCAAGCAGAATGTGTAGCGTCTCTTTGAACCAACCCCCTCTACATAATGTTGTGAGGATGAGATGGAGATTGGCCGTGTATGGCATTGGCAACATATTATGATAACTGGAACAGAAATCAACAAATTGTTATTCATTTCTGCTTCTCCCACTGATAATGAAATATAGCCACTGTTCGCGTCCTTAAAAGGGGATTTATGGAGGCCTCTGGAGAAAGATTGAGAAGTGCCAAAGGAATCCATCTCTATTTACCAGCATTCTATCGCATTATATTTATAAACAAAAAGACAACTTTCTTGTAGGAACTTCCCCACGCATTATGAGAGCATCGGAAGGCGGAGGATGCCAAGGTCTAAGCACATTTAATGGTGCTTATTCACATTTATTGTAGCTCGTACGTTGATAGTTGAGATAGTAAATGCACTTCTTGCATAGTTACTCGAATTTGCTGTCAGTGGGAAGGATTGATGTTACCGTGCAGTCAAAGCTAACAATTTTCTCGTGTAAAAAATTCAACCAGAAACATCGATGGTTGCAGACGATTCAATTGTCTTGCATGCCTCTGAATAAATGTAAACCCTTGATTTTTAAAGTTAGCTGGTCCATCTCATATAAGGATATGCCTTCAGCATCAATTATATTTTGTTAATGTTGAAATGTGGTATACACATTCTGTATATATTATTCTAACATCAATCACTTTAGAGAGGAAGATTTATTCTTCCTTTATACCTATCGATGGTGCCCTTTCACCAAGGGTCACCACTCTTTCAAGTTGGTATCCAATTATTATATGATTAATAATAATATAATTATTATTATATATTTATAATATAATTATATTATCTCATAATAATAATACAATAATTATACAAATATTATCTCTCTATAATAATATTATCACAATAAATATAATATAATTATATTATCACAATATTATCACAATCTTCATGTTGTCTGTGTTGACCTGAAGGAATCCGACCATAGCATCAACACTCCCTCTTAGTCGATTAGGCTTATTAGGCCACTTACATATTTGTCTTCCTCAGGCTGGAAGTGATGACCGATGCTGCCAATCTTCAACACTCCCTCTCAGCTAGGGAGGATACTTCCAGCTGCACAAGACATATCACCTCATCGAGATGACCAACACAATGACTCTACTCTTGAACAAGCAGGAAGCTTATCACCTCATTGTGATATCACATTACCTCATCATGATGTTTTGACCACAATGGTTAGATACATATGTGGAAAGGAGATATATCACCTCACGTGATATCAACTATTATGGCTTATCCATAGAAATCACTTCACGTGATATCCACCATTATGGTTTATTCATAGATATCACTTCACATGATATCCACTATTATGGTATATCTAAAGATATTACTACATGGCATGTCCACAGATTTCATGTCACATGAAATCCACCATGAATATCTCTTTATGTAATATCCACCATTATGGCTTATCCATGGATATCATGTCTTGTGATATACACCATTATGGCATATCCATAGATATTACTACTAGAGATATAAACCATTATGACATATCCATAGATATCATGTCCCATGATATCCATCATAATGGTATGATCAATCAATATCGTAAGATCATCACCTTACGATAATTATCAGATGTACAAATGTTCACTATTGAGAGATCGTCACCTCACAATAATGTTCACAAGGGCTCATCAAGCACTATAAACCAAAATTGTCATGGAGTCACACACATGACATCCACCATGAACCATATCAAAGGGTGTAGATAAGGGCTTTCTCCTTAATTCTCTCTCAAAGAGATGCAATCACAAGAGTTTACACTTTAAAACATCTTTTGAAAAGAAGAATACATTAGTGAATAACATACCTTTCCACCATGTCTCTAACATAGTGATACTTGATCTCCACATGCTTTGACCTTTCATGAAATACAAGGTTGGAGTCTGCATCATTCCAAGCTCACCAAGTATCATGAAACTCCATCCCATGAATCATAGTCCTTTGATTGCTATAATTTCCTGATCACTAGAGAAACCATCTCGACACGGTCTACTCCCTCTGAACCAATATAACCAAGATCCTTGGAAGTCAACTGAAGCAGATCTTTTAGCTACTCCATGTGTCACGTAAGTATACCCTGCTCACATGGTCCCAATCATGGAAAATACCTTGCTCCAAGAATGCAATCAGTTTTGAATTGTCTCCAATGACTTCAATGATGGGCAAATCAGCCTACTTCGTTGCTGCTGCTGAGATTTTAGGATTTTCCTTCTGGACCTTATTCCAGATCACTTTATTCGATTCATCCTGTAGATTCTTAGTCAAAGTACTGGACTGAGATTTAGTTCGTCGAGTTCCAAATTGTGTCCAGAACTGAGCGTCCTCTCTTGATTCCTTCTGCAACAACTCTTCAATTAGGACAAGCAATTCTACTTCAGGATGCATTAGAGTAGAATTCTACTGTCTAATTCCATAGTAATAAACTGTGGATTTATCCTCGGGCTTGGCTACATCAAAGCCTCCTTAGCTTAACAAAGTATTCACACTGTTGGTAATTCTCAAATAGAACCAAAATCCCATGCAACTCCAGATTTAGCAGCCGAGAGATTAATTACGGACTCGGTACTCATATCGGTTTCAACTGTCGCATATGTAATATGTAATGTCTTGTACTAGAGCCCAACTGATGTCTTCAAACTCAGAGACACTGGTTCTTGGAGACAGTACCTTCCATAAGCATGCATTAGCTTGAGAGCTTATAGCAGCATGCCCAAAATTAACAATATTGACCAGCACAATGGAGTCACTCAGCTGCAAATATATTTAAATCAGATCGTTCATGCATAATCTCCTAACATCAATCCCAATCATCAACTCTTCTTTTTGTCTTCACAAGCTTCACAAAATGATATATCTCTTAATGTCACACCAGCAATATGTCTATTGATCAATATATTCTCACAGAAGAGAATCGTTGTTGCAAGCTATTGTCCTTTAATGTGATAGTAAACAGGGCCACAAAGCATTCAAAAATCACTTCCTTCAAGAGCCCATAACACTTATAGGGAATCGTGTGGATACCAGGAACCAATCATCTCTTTTGAAGATGCTTTATATACTTACACTTGTTACGGGGGTGATCTAAGATTGGTACGATTCCCTTAGGCTCCTGATAGTGTGTGCCTACGATATTTTCCCACTCGGAATGATCCCGACTGGAATCGAGATATTCATTTTCATGATATTCTCCGTTGCTAATCCACGCCTGAATATGAATCTTAATCTTTTCGATCAATATGCAATGGCTCTGAATACCACAATTCCTACGAACATTATTTGAACATTAATTTTCCAATTTGACTGCTTCAATCACCAATCGCATCTGACTTTGGATAATCGCACTTTTCACTACATTAGCGTTGCCTTCAATATCTTTGGTCGATGATAACATGGTTGCTAAGTGTAATCTTTAATGTTGGCTTCAATATCTCTTCGATATAATTGATTGTATTGATATGGATACAGTTAATAAACAATATCCGATGATTGTTGGAATGTGTTTCTTCCTTCTTGCATCTAATACCTCTTCAAACTAAAAGGTGGCTTCCTTTGGAGTTCGATGAATCATCCCTTTTCAAAACCGACTTCTTTCATAACGTATTCGGTAATGATCATTGTGTTATGACACAACTATCGTCTTAACGATTCTTTGCTTGCTTAATCATTGTTAACTAATCACCACCTTTATCTTAATTAATTTAGTATGGCTTCTTTAGTCATCGCTAGATTAATTGTCTTTGCGGAATTAATTCTAATATCCGGTGGTCATATATCTACAGTGGTATGAGCAGAGGATTTCATATTCTTGGTCTGATCACAGCAATCGGATGTTTGTAGCATCTTCCCTAATTAGATATCAATGAGGGCTGATCGATCTACCAACTCACTAATAATGGATCATCGCTATTTATTGCTATGATTATCTTTATTGGATCGTTAATTGCTGCTTGCAATCATCTTCGGCTATGTATGAAGTATATCGATATTTACGTTGTCTATCGATCTTCTCCAATCTTGAGATGCAGGTTCCATCTGTAATTGATGTGATTATAATGGTGTAACATCTATGCACCCTTTTGTGACTAGATTCGCTGCCCACGACATGAACACCCGCCGCTATATTCTCTTTAGTGATCATTATTTCTGGCATCTTGTCCACTATCGTATATGGTATATTCATTGTTTATCAATTTCTTTGACTTGGGTGACTGATGGTAATTCCTTCTTTTTCATAACATTGAATATATATGTCTGATAGGAAATCTACAGGGCCTTTTCCCGATTTTCGAACCCGCTCTAACACCATGTTGAAATGTGGTATACGCTTTCTGTATATATTATTCTAACATCAATCACTTTAGAGAGGAAGATTTATTCTTCCTTTATATCTATCGGTGGTGCCCCTTCATCTAGGGTCACCACTCTTTCAAGTTGGTCTCCAATTATTATATTATTAATAATAATATAATTATTCTTATAATATATTTACAATTATATTATATTGTCACATAATAATATAATTATATTATCTCATAATAATAATATAATAATTATATAATATAAGTATATTATAATTATATTATCACAATATTATCATAATTTTCATGTTGTCTATGTTGGCCTGAAGGAATCTGACCATAGCATCAACACTACCTCTTAGTCGATTAGGCCACTTACATATTTGTCTTCCTCAGGCTGGAAGTGATGACCGATGCTGCCAATCTTCAACACTTAAGATCATCTCATAATATCACATAATTTATATTTTAAATCTCATATATATAATACAATCATTAGTTGGCATAAATTTTCCGTAATCTTTTCCAAACTCTGTTGTATTTGCAAGAATGTTTCTGGAACAAATTGTGTGTGTGTGTATGACATTTAAAATTGCACTCAACACAAAACAGCACTCCTTTTTTCGGGAAATTTTCAGTAGATAAATCTTCATGATCTGCATCCCTATCGCTGTAAAACCACAAAAAATCGGACAAAAAAATACTGTGTTTTGCAGATCTGGAAGTTTTTTTACAGTGACATTTTGTGTGAAGATTAACCACTAACTTAAAAAATCAATACAAAACAAATACCTTCTTTTAATTTACACAGTTCCACACAGAAAGGAAGGATTTTTTAAAAACCATTTAAAAAAACTAGACAGTAAGATTATCTGCACATCAATTGCAATTGAAAAAAGAAAACTACAGCTAACAAGATTATCTGAACGAACTGCACCTACAGTAAACAAGGGAAAAAAGAGAGTTTTTTAAAGAAAAAGTAATGTCTTAATAAGGGTTCGGAACTTGTACAGGAAAGGCAGAAATCAATCAGAGCGGAGGGCTAGATTCCTGGCCATTATCTGGGGCATGAAAAGCAATCACGCAGTTTTTAGATGTATTTAGTGTATCATTTTTCGAGCCAAATTAAAAACAGACATTTGTTATATACAAAAGAAAATATACAGCCCTCAAAAGAGCAATTGTGGAGGTAAAAAGAATTAGCAAACAAAAAACAGATAAAGTCAAAAGCTACCTAACACAGTTTATAACTCCTGGGCAATGCACAGGCCAGAGATGATTCAATCTAGAACAGTCTGGAAACACACTCCAGAACGCTGAAGAAACAGTGCCCAAAGCTGAACAGAAGTGAATAGATTTATGCTATATTTTATTTAGTTTTCATCTTATAAAACCTTGACTCATAGAATCCCTTAAAACATAATAGACCAGACATTAAAACACAACAAAAATGACAGAAAGCCAAAGAAAAGTAACTCCATACTCAAGAGATATTGATCAACAAAGAGCTGCTTAAGAAGACCTCAGCCAAATCGCTGAAAGTGAAGAAAACAGGACCCCAAAATCTATTGAAAGAGATCATTCTAAACCCATGTTCCTTTAAGGCCAAGTGAATCGGATGACCAATTCAGAAAATCACCCACGAGCTAAATAGCTGGGCAGTGAATAGAGGTAGAGAGAGAAGCTAAAAACAACTAGAAAAATCACTCAATCGACAGCAAGCTAGGTCAGTGCTATTAAAGGAAAATGGCAGAACATAACCCCATAAAAATCAATAAGAAGCTTACTATAAGAAGGTTGTTGATTTGTATGTATAACCCAAGACTCAACAAAATCAACAATAGATTATAAAAATATCAGAAGGCATGAAATATCATAAGATCGCTATATACAAACCAACACCCCAAGTGGAGGGAGCATATCACCGTATTGGAGACGATTGTAGGGCATGAAAAGGGCTTCCCGAGGGAGAATTTGATACCATCACAGAAGAACAAGTACCGCCCACACTAATTGCGCTGCGGAGGCACAATCACTTTTTTTCTATGCCATGCTAGATAAGAGACACACACCCAAGAGCCCAACAACAGTCTTCTTATGCACATGCAAGTTCCAGACCTACCTTTTATAGTATTCTAAGTGTTGGGAATTTGTTAGCTAGTGTTCTCTCTCTTTTAATAAAAAATAGATTAGATAATTAATATGTACCTTTCATCAAACTTCTTCAAAACATAGCCTTCATTCTATTAGATTTGATATATAATTGAGAATACACTTTAGCACAAATGAAATGATATTTATATTGCAATAATCTTCATCTTTTTTGATAATATATTGAGTGGTGTTCTGTTTTGTTTTCGCTAGGGTTTTCTTGAAAGGACTTCCCATGGTATATCTTGGGTTTATGTGTATTTGTTGTTGCTTCCCTTTACTCAATTGCAATTGGTTTATGCAACCAATTTAGCATAACTTGTCTATATTAAATTATCTACATTTCCTTTCATTTGGTATCAAAGTTGGTGTTTTGAGTTGTAGGCTCCAAACCTCTAAGGCCTGGTAATCTCCTGAGTGTTAGGGGTTTCAAACCTAGGAATATCACCACAAACCTATCTTCAAATTGGGCACCCGAGAACCAATTGTTGAGGTGGGTAAGACCTCTTTCACTTCTGGCTCTGCAAGAGCAAGGGGGGTTTCCTTGGGATGTTGGATTAATGATTGAAATATTGAACACTTCCTCATGGCGCTATATCCACTGCATAATGTATCCCAATATACCTATGTGCTAGTTTGGATTGGCAATGTTTAGCATCCTATTAATAGAATAGATAACTTGACATATAGATTGTGTTTGAGAATGTGTTTTATGATAACCCTTTTACTCTTTCTCAATCTACAATAAGTACATGTATATTTAAGATATAATGAGATAATTACAATAAAAAAAATATCAACCACCAAAACTACTAACTGTGAACTTTTTGATTTCACTGTATCTATTCTTCTTTACCATGCTCCCTCCGATAACCCCCAAAAAAAAAAGTTATCCTTTAGAATAAATGTCAATCAAGATCGATATACTCAATAGAGGGGTGCTAGGTTGTCAAAGAACAAAACTGCAAACACAAACATCAGCCACCATCTACCCCAATGCCCACTAGACACGTGTATAGGAAATATGATCTAGTCAATAGGAGGCATGAAAAGACATCCTCTAACCTGCGCCATACCTAAGCATTAATGTGTGGTTCACTTGAGTGCAAAGAGACAAGAAAATCACCCACAAAATAAGATTGAAATTACACTTGAGAGAGTTGCCTCTCGGAACCTACTAAACATTCATGCAATATGGGTGCCACAAAATTTCCCCTAAATCGCACCAAATGGTAGTTGCTTTCAACACTAACGCCTACATAAAAAAGGGTCATTAATGGTGTCGCGAGGCGAGTAGATGGAAAAAATTGCATTAATTGACAGGTATTAGCACCTTCGGCAGCTTCCGGTGGCCCATTAACACCCTTTCGGGCGGGCCACAATAAACATTTCAAACTCGACCCGTGCAGCAATAGGCTTCAAAAAGAACTTCAGCATTAAAAATGGCGAACCCACTACAAAAGGAGTCGTTAGGGATCGAGCCATCGGGCATCGTCTTTGAGGCCTATGTCTTATAACTTTTTCCAACACAACGTCGAGAGTAAGAGAGATTACGAAAGGTTGAAACGTATCGTCCCCTCGGTCAACAACCCTCAGACCTACCCTCAACCACATGCCAATCGAGCAAACGATCAGGAGAACCAGCAAAAGGCTGATGAAGCTTTTATTCATCATTACGCAGGCTTTGGGTATACCCTCGAACTCATCTTTTAACTTGGTCGGAGTTTCGAGCCTCTAGAAGAACCCGAAAGTTCTTTTGTCCCCATTTATCGAGGTTACCAACTTCACCTAAATCTCATGCTTATCTCTTTACTTATCAAGGTTTGCATCCTCCCTTGGAACGCAGTGGCTTATTCTTTTCCTTGTTCCTCATCGAAATTCTCTCCTGTATCACCTGGTTGAGGCTCTTGTTCCAATTGAAACCACGCAAGTCTTTATCCTCTTTTGCATTTTGTCTCTTAGTTGGGGGCTTTAAAGCCAATCGAGAACTCTCCAAGCTTATCCTTCATAACCTACGATAGGGGTTCAGAGTTGCCCCAAAAATCTTTTTTTTAACTCCACCTTTATGTTGAGGTTAGAAGCATCACTTGAAACCAATGCATTTGCTTCTATCAATGATAAGAGAGGGACTCGAAACTTGTCGGGGATTTTGGGGAACTCATTCGACCTTCAACTCTAAGCCTTAGTCACGGTTTTCAAGTTCATCGAGAACTTTGTTATCATTTGGAACTCCACAAACTTCCAAGTGTCGAGACACTTCATTGACCATGAGAAGTAGAATAGGAAACTATTATGGCCCATGGTAGGAACCTAAACAAAGTCGGAGGTTCTAGTGGTTACTGGACCCACCGAAAGCTTTGACTCATCATAACTTGTCCAAAAATGCCCAAAGATTTGCCAAACTAGAAATAGGAACACCCATTAAAATTTTCTTCATGATGAACTTTTCAAAATATATGTACCATGCTTCCTTTACCCAAATCAGTGATTCCTATCCCATCAAGAACAAAGTCGACAATAGGAATGGTTCCAATGTTTTGGAAATAGCATCAAGTTCCAACAAACATTATTTAAAACACTATCATTTTTCTTTGGGTACCCTTCCCGAGAAATCAGTTAAGGCATGAGAGTAGTTGGCAGTTGGTGATTGACAACAAACTAGAACCTGTCAATGGTTCCATAGTTCTTGGAACTATTGTTGGCATCAAAAGAGGTTCCTAAAACTAGGGAAACCTACAAATGATCATAATACCTTTATTTTAAGTCCAATCTTACCCAAATTTGAACCTTAGATACCCATTTGTTTGCTTTGCAAATCGAAGGCTCATATAAGTCGTAGACTTAGCTAAGTTTTGAGTTTTGATGAATTAGCTAAGGAAAAGGGAGGTGAAACACACCCAAAGGCAAATTTTAATTTGATGACATTTTACAAGTTATCTCGAATCAATTATTATCATAGGGCATATAATTTATGGGGCAAAAAAATGCAAAAGAGAGATTGAAAAGTGAGGTGCCAACAAAGGCTTTGTTTTCTAAGATTTTAGAATAGGGCACTTGGTCATTTGTGAATCTTTTATTTCGGTGGAAGCTTTGTATTGGTGCATCTAAGTTCTGTGCACATGGAAATGGTGCACACTTCTAATAGGATGGAGATTTAGAAGTTCAATGGGCAAAACTTGCACTATGGAACCTCAAGATGAAAGATCTATTTATTGATAGAGGTTTGGGGATTATTGTGTTGGAAAGGAAATTATTAAGTATGGATGCAAGTGACTGGGAAAAAGTTGATATGAAAGCAAGAATTTTAATCCAACTTTGCCTTGCATATTTAGTGTTGAATACATTGGTAAATACTACTAAAAAGTTATAGGACAAGATAGAGGATTTACATTAAACAAAGCATCTAGTTAAAAATTCTTTCTTTAGAAGAAATTGTACTCCTTGAGAATGAGTGATTGCGACCTTGTGATGAGGATCTAAATGCTTTCAATATTATGGTCAACTAGTTAGCATATATCGACGTTGATATGGATGAGGAAGATAAATGCATACTTTTAGGATCGACATAATTCGCAAAGACAAATAGGTTCCCCTTTGGACGGCAAAAAGTGTGGAAGACCAGAGCAACCGGCACTCTTGTCTTAACAATTCAGGTTGACCTTCTGGGAACAAATCCGAACACTCATATATTGCTCAAATCCAGGTTTGTGGCTCTATTTGACGACTATAGCTCACTGTTTATGCATAATTGCTTCAATTTACACACATTTACCCTAATTTCAGCATTTTCACAATTCAACTTAGAAAGAGGGAATCAAATTCTAACCAGAGAATCTAATCAGAATTCTCAACCCTACCTTTGTTGGATTGAGGGTAGATCTATTAGATTCACCCCTCTTTAATGTAATTGGTCACTAAGGAAAATTAGTGGTGTTCTCGCTTCTTGTGGTAGAAACCTAATTTTCACCACATTACAGAAAGTTAAAATATAGATAACATCTTTATATGCGACTATAAAACTCATATAATCATTAGTTGAGGTAGGATTAAATTGAGGTTTCATGATGGAAGGGTGAAGTCTCTCCCTCTAGTTCTACATGTTGCAATTGGAGAGGATTTTGATTTTTGCTTCCAAGATGGATGATGCAGGTTTGCAACTACAATATTTGTCAAGGTTACTAGCAAGATTTTCATTAGGCAATTTGTTATACCAAGGGGAAACTAGATAGGGACTCAAATCTAGTGGTTACAAACAAGTTTCTCAAATTCCTTTCAAATATGTTCTTCAATACATCGAGGATGTCAACCATCATGGTGTGCTTGAGATCACGTATTGTTCATTTAGTGGGATTTTTGAGTGGGGACATGGTTGATATTTATAGAAGGAAAATCATTCAATACAAATGGTTGTCTCAAATGAATCTCAAATAAAAGGGCTTTTAGGATGTTGAAGGTAAGAAGGTATTAATGGCAAAAGATTGATACCTTAGATAATGTTGCAATGTCTTTGAAGAAGCTCACAGCCATTAGAAAATTTGTCTAGTGCAAAAAAGCTACAAGAAACGTTGCACTTAGTTGTTAATCTATGTTTATTGTGTATATTAGGAAGGTGTGTTGTACATGTTAATTAATATTATGTAATATTGAAATCTCATGGACTTGTCTACCATATTCTAGAGGATCTTGGGATTCCCCTTGTAAGATTGATCATGCCATTAAACTTTCATCTATGACATGGGTCTAAATATTGTAAGAGCGTGTAGGATGCATAATGTGAATAAGAAATCTATGATGTGAGACTTATATTATAAAGGAACTTGTGATGGAGTTTACAAAGACATTAAAGAAACACATTTTTTACCACCTAGTAATAGTTTTGTGTAAATGCATCGTGTAAGATGAATACTACACCAAAATGGAGTGCTTGATTTGACTAGTTGGCTCTTGTTTATAGGGGGCAAGGGAATCCATTCCCTTGGGGTGTTGGAATTGCATCCATGAGGTTGCATTCATTAGGAGCACTTGGTTTGTTAGGAGGAATTTTGGGCACATTGTATTCAAAACCGTTTGGTGGTTTCTTGTGTGTCCCTTGCTTATAAATCAAGAGCTTAGCATTGTTTTGAACATGGTTTTCTTGGAATAGGTTGGAGAAAAAGTTCTTGTGATAGGTTTCTAGAGTATGTACAAGTCAAATTGGTCACAAGATCGACAACAACTCATAGAGCATATTGAAAATGGGTTTTTGAAGGTGCATGATGTCTAATCAAGCATTGGGTTGAGGATACATATTAGCTAGCATATGTGAAATTTTCTATATTATAAGAATCTTCTTATTGACAATAAATCAATTGGTGTTTTTGTACTTAGGATTTTCCCCAAAAGTGTTTCCTATGGTATATATTTTGTTCATGTGTGTGGTTTTCACTTTATGTTCTTTTCATGAAATAATTTGGATTCTATATTTAATTTAGCATCATATATTTTCTAATTATGTCTTTCCTTTCATTCTCATGTAGGGATTGTTGTGCATATTTCTTTCTAGCACCACCTTCTAAGGGGAGATATGCATAACTTCCTTATTTCCCTTTGAGATTTGAAGATAACCACATACTCTATTATTAGACTTGAGATCTAATTCCTTTAATGATTCAATATTATTCTATGATGGAAGAATTTAGTATTCAGATTTCCTCGTTGAATCCATTTAATTCCAGACTTCCCTTCAAAAAAAAAGAATCCTCTTTTCTATAGAACTAATTAAGTTATTCCAATGCTTCCTCTTCTTCAAATAAAAGGTTGTCGAAAAGTCCCTTTTTCTCTAATTTTAGATTGTAGCTTGTTTACCCTCGCCTCACCTTTATGTTTGGAATCAAGTAGGTTTCTACAAACTTCTTTGGTTCATTTCTTTATCTGTAAGGAATCTTAACTTGGCCATGTATGTAAACCAATATTTTAGTGTTCTTATGTAGCCATCAATCAACCAATAAAAATGTGATGATCAAACCCTAGATGTTCGCTCGCATTTTTTCCGATCTAAAAGCGTAGATTGACAAAAAAATCTTTAAGATATGAAGTCCAATCAATGATCAAAATCCATCAATTTCAAGTTTTGGTTGATTCGTTTAATCTTTCCCAGAGTATGCCAAGCCTTTCTCTTATATTATCTCTAGCCTTTTATCTACTATTCCAAGGGAAAAAATTAAAAGAGGGTTTGATGTCCTATAGATCATTATTGTTAACAAATTTGTGTGGTATTTTGCAGAGTTCTCCTAAGCTATGATTGATATTGGCAGTTGTGTTGATGTATTTATTCTTGCTTGTTGGTATGCAATGACTATAATTCGATATTTTTTTTTTTTGGAAAATGCTTACATGAAATTTAAGATGCAATTGAGATTTAATGTGTGGATAAAATTATAACCTTTTTACCTTAAGTATATTAAAAACAAAACAAAACATATGTTTTTTGTGTTATGAAAATAAAATTTATTATTTATTAAAACATGTTCAAAGTAATCATTAACTATATGAACCATCATGGAAACTCACTGGTGACAAAGTTTTATGTCCAATAAAACGTGTCCTTTGTATATGGTGAATATCACCTTGGCAATAGTATTATGTTTCACTTGTATATTGGAAAAGGAAATAGTCAAGCAATCGTATATTGTAACAATATTAATGGGCTTGATGAGCCAATCCCAATTTTAAAATGTTCATGTAGTCGCATATTCTTGTAAGCATCTAGCATTACAAAAAATAATGTGATAAAAAAAAAACTCTACAACAAGAAGAGAATGTATTAGGCATAAATTATTTACTTGCCAACCCAAATAAGCCTTTTATGAAGTTTGAAATTCAACTTGTATTGTATGAGGATGATTTATGTCATTAGAGACAACATGTATAATTATTAGAATGATTTATAACACACTTATAAGAATCTTTCTTGTGGTTCAGTAGTTGTAGTATCATAAATTGCATACCCCTGCAATTTCACACTACACAACCTCCCTTTAGCCTTAGAAAAGACATTTTCGTAATTATGCTATGATCTTTGCCAAATGCTATTATTTTAGTAAATTTGCAATGTTTCGTGATTTTTGAGTCCCATTTTCTCAGATGTTTACACAACGTGCTAGCGTCCCACAAAAATGTGTCACTCAACGAACCATTTGAGAGTTACACTTTTGGGAATCTACCAAGGTAACAACCCTATTAGCATGGTCGGGTCTTGCAAATGAACCCAACCTTATTTCTTGGGCTAAAAACTCTCCATTTAAAAATAAAGGCAACAATTGATTCATTCAACACAAAGAAACAAACAATCTCTACCAAAACAAAAGTTTGACCGAGGCAAACCTCTTAACACAGTTGGGCCCAATCTTTTCTCCTTGTTTTCTTTGCGTGTAGGTGCTCTGAGAGTCGTGTGGATTCATAATATTGGTGATTTCTATTCTTGACTTTCTCGTTTTCTTGATCATTTTAATAAGTTATTATCGATTCATGCTTCATTTTGTTGCTTTCTCCACTCTTGTTATCTCGAAATTTGTGCATGCATACATTTGGCATTATTCTGTGGACTCTTGTTTCCTATCCATATGAGACAACAATGTGTCATGTTGTAGTTGGCATGTAGCACTAACATTTGAGACAAAGGACTCGTACAATCTATAGAATACTCATACACTTCTATATTTTCTCTTTCTATAGTATTTAGATTCCATTTTTATAAACAAAAGCATATTGTCGTACTTTGATATTTCAATTATAATCAATTTATTCAAAAAGATAAACCAAAGTGTTGTCACAGTTGATTTATCTTAATGTAATAGGAAATCAAACTCTCAATGGAAACATTCTCCTTTCATAGATTTTTGTTTTCCCATTACATTAGTCAAACTTAGAAAACAATACTGAATAGTAAATTTAAATATGATTTTGAAAAATAATTTTTAGATTAATAGATTGGCCAATTGGAAATCATTCATGATTAAGGGTTGTATTAGTCTTATTGCTTCAGTAAAACTAAAAGTGTTAGGAATAACGCGATTATTGTAGGAGCTATAATGTACATAAAAGAGAAATCAACTTGAGTAATCTCAAGAATTAGACTTTTTTGTTATTAGGATAATCTTAAATGATAATTACACTAGATCCTAGGAATGACAAGGAATTCCTCAAGGACTTTAATCAATGTTTTAAGACCCTATGCATCATCTAAGTAACAACATTTTTTACCACCCAAAAGCTTATATGACAATATCTACCTTGATGTTTAACATTATTGGGATAGAGTTTTTTATTAATTTTGGTGTAAATAGGCATTTACTAAACAATGTGTATTTTGTCAAAATTATAGGAACTAAAATTAGTAAGGAATATATTAAATGGTATAAAAAGACACAAATATTTGGTATTATATCATTCTATTAAATAATGTAAGAAGACACAAATATTTGGGATGATATCATTCAACTTGGTATGGAGAGTAGGTAACCTTTCCATTTAGGAATTATTGATCTTGATGATAAATCACATGCAATGAACCAAAACGTCAATCCTAAAATTTGCATGCATGGGCTTTATTGGAAAGTGTAATTCTAAGGAACTTTCTAGTTGGTTTTGTCACAATCTTCAAAAGACTTGGCCAAGCCCACAATTGTTATCTAACCCACATGGATCAATCTTCTTTCCATGCACAGTGAGAACATTGGTAAATATAGGGGTTACTCTTAATATCATTCAAAGCTTCCAAATGAATTCCAACACTCATGATCTACATCTTTTAATGTCATGAAAGAAGTTTGCATCACTCAATTCATGCAACTTTGGTCAATGATTTTCCTAGGATGCATCGCTTCAAAACATTGCATTACTATGTTTTCCTCTTGAAGAAATATGTTTTAGAATTGATGCATGTAGAAGAGTTGTGTTTCTTGCTTATATTGCCCTTTGTCATCTCGATAACATGGTTATATTAAAAATACTCTTTGCCTTTTGTCTTTATCCTATAAAAATTCTTTGAAAGGATTATATTTTACAAATGCAAATCTTTCTTCATTCTTCTATCTTCATCCAATTCTTTGAGCTAATAGTATCATCCTTGTTATTGATCTATCCATGACATAAAGTACTAGATAAGTTTCATTTTATTCTTACAAGAAAACTATGTCAAGGTCTATAATTATTTTGTTCCATCCACATTTAAAAGTTTAGGCATTCTTAACTATACCAAATAATGAACCATTGGTATGGAAATTGACCTTCTGCAATAAAGGTAGACAGAGAAAGTAAGTAAAGGTGACCTTGAGCTAGCTAATTAGTAAAGGTTGATGCTACTGTTACTGTCCAGGAGGATTCAACTCTGTTTGCTCTTGACTTGTAGCCTCGTTCCACTCCTACTAAACCTGCTCCTGATGCCGCTACTTCTACCATCTCTACTCCTGAAGTTGTTCCTCTGCAATAGTTTGTTGTTGTTTCACAACAAACTGTTGTGGTTCTACAACAACACTTTGCCACTACTCCTGATTACAAACCTGCGGAGTCACTCCCGCTTGATCTCTCTCTTGATGGCCTGGACTGTGGTTCGTCGCAAGCGAAAGGGGAGGTCCTCCCCCCTTGCTTAAACCCCTCCCTGTCAAGGCTTGGTTGTCTCTACCCCTCCTTGAGTTGGGTCTGGTTAGTCTTTTTTGGTCTGACAGGCTTTCGTGTTTTCCTATCTGACCTAGTTGTTTGGGGGCTTGCTCCCATAGTTAATTTTTCTCACTGCCTATGGGTTGTTGTATTAAGGGTCAACACCCTTGTTTTTGTTGCTTTAAATATCAAAAACAATTCATCCTTGAAATTTCAAACCCAATACAAACTACTTATCACTAATTTTCTTAATAACTATCATAAATACAATATAAAAAAATTGTCTCCCTCCAAGGTGATGATCTAGGCAGCATGTATAATGAGTTGTATTACCAATGCCAAAATTTAGCATCAAAAGTGTCTTAATTATGTTGAAAACATTTGATTGATATTTTTTTATTAGGGTATAACAGGATTTTAGAACGACCTCAACACTTGTACAAGAGGGAAGATAAGACAATGAATCTCAACAAAACAACAAAGGGAAACCACCAAATACTAACAACCACACAACAACAAGAAACAACTAACAAAGGGCAAAATAATGCTCAACAAGCAACTAGCCCAAATTCAAGGTGGTTTGAAGCCAAATTGTTCCAAAAAAAATTTATTAATCATAACCATCTATTCCTTAATGCAATAGTATTAATACTCTAGAACACTTACTTAAAAAACAATAATAAAACAATTAAATAGCTTGGATATAGTTTCCTTACTACAACCTAAAGGTCATAGGGTTTGTTGTCCCTTAATCTTTTGAGGCAATCAAAAAAGATAAAGACGCCTACAAAGCCAAGGTAGAAGATAAACTATCTTAGCCTAAATATTTGTTTTTGTAAAATTTCCCCTAGATATGATAGAAAAGCAGCAACACCCATTTATATAAGAAAAAGAAAAGAATAGAAATACTCTAATAATGAGGGAATTACAATTAAGGCCCTTATAAATAAAGGTTGTTTAAAATGAAATGCGTAATATCATACGATACCTATATAAAACATAAGTTTATATCTAAATGCTTAATGATAAGTTGTGTGAATACTTCCTAATTCTCCATCTTTGTGTTCTCGAGTTATGTCTACCAATTACTATTGCGTATTATAGCACATGAAACTAATGTGATTTTAACTAACTATAGTTCTTTAGCACAATACACTTAACTTTAATATGTTCATCAATATGGTAATTGCCACAATATAAAGGACTAATAATTTTATCAAACATATAAGTTGGGTCTTATATGTTTCATACAATACTTAGTCCGCTGCTTTTTTAATCAAAAACATACAAGTTGGGTCGTCATCATATTTCTAACTACATGGGTTGGTCTTATCTCAATTAATTACACAAATCTAATTCATAAAGTAGTTTATTCCACTTTAAATGTGACCTTTTTAAACCGCTATTTAATTAGAGTCTACTATTAATTTTATAAAGTTCATGTGACTTTAAGTGAGTATACTTCTTTAATACAATACACTTGCATTTAAAATGTTAATGAATATAATAATTGTCACAATATTAAGAACCATCATATCAAACATGTGTTGGGGTAAATTGATCATGTTAAATGTGAGCTTTTTAAAATGTAATTATTATAGTCATTAATTTAATTTTGAAAATCTATGTGTACATTTGCTCAATCATTTCCATACTTATCCCTAATTAAATTTTACATCCTACAATGCCCTTTAAACAATTCTTCAAGTAACAAAAGAAGAAATATTGATTTCCCTTTCATTATGAAGGTTAACAAAGTTCACCTTGGAGTTCTAGTCATGTGTTGTTTACTAAACCATTCATATGCTTATCATAAAAGCCAAACACTTATATATTTCCCTTGAAAGGAATCTTTATCCACAAAATAAGTAAAAATATTAATCTCTCTTTCAAATACAAGACAACTTCGAAAAATCCAACAATGAATTTTTAAATTTCGTTCAACATCTAAATGACCTTGATTACTTCTTCCAATCCTCAAATATGAAACCCACTTCTACAATTTCTCTCTACTTCAACTAAACCAAGTTCTAAATTAGACTTATGCGATTAATAGACAAGCTCATATATATTTCCTTTCACGTAATAAATATAAGTAGCTAAGGTAAATTTGTCTAGTTGCACTCACTCATATCTAATGATCATCAAAACTTAGACTCAACAAAAATGTGTGAAAATTATCAACACCCTAATGTTGTTGACTAACTAATTAGGAAAATAAAAATTTGACATGAATTTTAAAAATCAAATTTAAGTATCTGCTTTTCCTTTCATAAGAAAATCTCATTTCTTCAAGTTCATGAAATACTAGGTTCATGAAATCTAACAAAGATTAAATATGGTACTTTTCATCACTTACCCAACATTATTTCTTCTGTAATCATTCTCATCTATTTATTCAATCATGAAAAGCCAATATTAAGTGCATGGAAGTGTTTTTATTCATAAAATTATTTTTCACTTGTTATATTGAGTTTAAAAGTTTTTAATGAAGATAAAACTTTTTTACCTTGACGATGTCTTATTCAAATAGCTTTGTTGCCATAGAGGCTAGTAAGTGATGATAAAACATCTCTTCCATCTTTCCCACCTTGATCTATAACTCAGCCTACCACCATAACTACTATCCATATATGTTGTTTGAGATCTCCAAATTATTTGCTTCTATATTATTTTTGTAACAATATTGTTTTATTTTCAATCATTGTACTACGCCCGTAATAATTGAATAATTAGCATTGAGTCCCCTTTCGCCTAAAGTGTTTGCATTCCTTTCTCTTAGCCAATCTTATTCCTTTTGAGAAAGTCATTGCTTTTATCTTGATAAAATACCCTCACTCTAGTACTAGATGTATATTTCATTTTGCTACTTCATTAAAATCTGAATTTAACCTACTCTTTACGAGCTTTTTTCAACATTTCCCTATGCTTTTTTATATTAATCCATATCATGTATCTCAATCAAATTTCATCTTTCTTAAATTTCCTTATCTATTGTAGATGGATCATTTGATTCAAGAATATATATGTATTCACCAATTTTAACATTAGCATTCCATTTTCTCCTATACTCTTGACACCAAATTTTCCTTATAAATTTTGAAAAAAATATTGACCATATATTTCTGTAAGGTCAAATAGTGTATACTTCACACTTTTCCTCCATGTTTGCATCTCTTTTATTAGAGTTCATCATCAAAAAACTTGACTCTACTCCATTTTGACCATTATTAGGTCTAAAATACCCAAAAACACTACATTCACCCAAAGCAAAATCATTCCTACTAATAAATCCTTGATCCACCCACGTTTGCATCCCTATGTCATGTAGGCACCAACACACCAATGCTAGTGTTCCCAATTATTTTGAACCTACGAGCAAATGTCTATGGTAGTCTATATAAAAAACTTCCCATTTTTGGAAGAGATCTCAACTCATTCTTCCTCCACCATCTTGCACCTACACGTGCAACTTTAGAACTCCTCAATTAAACATGCATACCACACATACTACTTTTAGATGTCTTCCCCTACACATGACCACATACACCTGAGATGTCCTCTACATCTTGGCCAATATATGCACAGTAGGGACTTAACTTTAGAACATGCCCTAGGGGCAAATATTCTTATCCTCACCACCTCAACTACCTTCTACCATTTCTACCAACAATTTTGCAACAATAGGAAACATGGCTTTTAGGTGCAACACAATACAAGTGAGGCAAAGAGTAGATGTCATTACCTACAATATTATAAATGTGCGCTCTAGAAAACAATGCTTAAAGAGGTCACTAACACCCAAAGTAGGTCACTAATGGCCCCTTTAGACACTAATTCCTAGAAGAGGTCACTAACACCCAAAAGAGGACACTATCACTTGCTAATTTTCCTTAAAATTTGTACATGTTAAAAAACTCTTGTAGTGAACTTTCTAGACTTACACAACTTTTAGATCCTAATTCATTACAAATACAGATTGTCTGATCATACACTCTTATTTTATGTTTCTTATTGAAAATCAATTATGATGTTTTTGTCTACTATAAATAGAAATAGTCTATGAACTAATGAACTAATAGAAATCAAATTCATTTAAAAAATTAAACACGTTTACATTTCATAATTATAAGTAAACACACCTTTAACTAGTGTTTTATATTTATTAAAATTTCAAATTATAATAATTGAACAGTGAACTTATTGTCCACATGGACTTCAAACTCTTGTTTTGAAACAATATTAGCCGCACTCGCATCCACTTCCTTTCTAGGATTTGCCATCCTACTTCTATTTTAATAAACCATATGTCCTCAAAATCCTTAGCCATCTTACAATGGATAAACACATTATCCTCATCATCCTAACATATTTTTATAGAAGGGAGATCTTCAAGTGCCATTAAATCAGTTTGAGTGAAAGTGTCATATCTCAAAGTCTTTCTTGTATGTTATAACCATTGAAAAAGAAAGAAAGAAAGAAAGAAAGAATTTTCTTGCAGAATTTCATGCTTATTAGCACATTCTACGCTACAAATTGCATTCCTTCCCCTTTAGTGTTTTGAAGAATTCTTCATATGCATACTTAACTAAAATACCCCATGATCCATCCTTATCCCATATTAGTTGATCATCCCCTCTCACTCATCAATTAGGTTACCTTTAAAAATACTTTGTAGAACTACAAGTTTACCCTAAACAAAAAATCAAAGTTTTTTACCTTGTTACATCATGTCCTTTTGGAAGAAATCTTTACATCAACAAGCTCTTCATTTTGACCTTTAAAAAACAAATTTCTTTAAATTTTAAATGTCATCCAAAAATAAAGCCTCATCTAATATAAATAAAAATATTCTAGCAGGTAATTTACTATTATTTGATAGAAAACCAATTGATTAAAGATTAACCATATTTTATAATAAATTTAAAGAAAAAATGATTAATCAAGATCTCATCTAATAATCTCCCTATTTTTATCTCAGAAAAAAATTACTAAATGTAAAGATTGGCATGGGTGGATTAAAGAATTATGTGTCCTTGTTTTGGGTCGAGGCGAGCAAAGTACTATTCCTCTTTTTTTAAATTGTTTTCCCCTTAAAATTCTTTAATTGCTTGTGTTCATCTAAACCCTCAATATACCAAACTTATGGAAAAACCAATATTGATGTCCATCCAAAACTAAGGATTTTTCTACACCTATACCCATATTTTGTTATTTTTTTAGATCCACTTATCGCCTTGTAATTTGATTATCGTTGATTCAATTGTTAAAATGTTTTGAAGTATTACACCAATCTCCTTATGTTTCTACTCCTTTGGTAAATGGTATTATTAAAGTTTTTTCATTTCTTTTTGAATTTGTTGGTTGTCTTTAATGATATTTTTATATAAATTATTTAATCTACTTTTTTTTTTCTTATTTCTAAAAGAGAGAAGACGTTCACATTTTTTGTCCCTCTAGGCATTCTAATCGTAACGTGTTTCCAAAAGGCATCTGCCATTCTTAACAATTTTTACAACATTTTTCATTTCTCTTCCCAGTATAATGCCTAAATCAACCATGTTATTCCCTAAAATATTTTCAAACTTCTTTACTTCTTTACTTACTAATTTCTTCCTCTGAAAAAAAATGTTGAAAGTTCTTTTGCTCTTCTTATTACTTTTTTCTTTACATACTTTTCAAACTTCTATTGCAATTTATCATATTTTGTGTCGTATACACATATTTTCTATCATTAATTTTTTTTATCTCCAAAATCAAAGATTGAATTCATGTGATCTCAAACATTAAAGTAATGATATTGCATTATCATCATCTTGAATTTGTTTAGACATGATGTGTTTTGGGCTTTAGAAGAGTTTTGAGCTTACTTGCTTTTATGTGTCACTATGTAACATTTTTTGGTTTATGATGGATAGTATTCTTGTGCTTCCATTAATCACACATTTTTATGTGTTGAACTAGTTTGTCATCCCTCCTTTGGTGGTGTGTTCATCTTTGCAATGATAATGATGGTTTATAAATCCATTAATTTTATTACAACTATAGTTGCTAGTGATGATCATGGCTCCCAACAGAGTGTGCAAATTCATCCTCAAAAATATTTCACAAGATGATGAATCTCCCTTTGAAGATTTTTTCTTGATTTTATTTTATATAAGTTTGAATTTAATAATGATTATACTTAGATTAAGTCTGTGACACATATCTCTTAAAAAAATGTTAAAAGTAGAGCTCAATCCACTTGGCAACCTCATAGAATCAAGCTAGAACCATGACAAAATATGACCAAGGTTTTCTTTTAATTTAGCTTTACTAACATAGAGCATTCTTCAACTATGTCAAACATGGACGTTCGTTTATCTAGAACATATTTGTTTTGTTTTCTACTAGTCTTAGGATTTTGTTGTGGGTGATAAAACCAATCTCAAAATCACCATTTAGATTAAGTTTCTTAGCTTACACTTATACATCATTGGGCATTTTTTCAATTACCTCAATAGGCCTTTAGGTCGCTTTGCATACCATGACCAAAAACTTGTAAAAATAGGTTTGGGTCAAAATTGACCTCTCCATGGCTTTAAAGAATTTATTAAGATTAAAATAGGAAAGAAATACTTGTCTAACCAAGCGCTTTACATTAATCTACCTGACACATGCTTCCAAAGCTCATTTATTGAACACGAGATATAGGATCACTCTCTAATTCAAAACACCTATTTGATTACGAAATCTGTAGTGGATAACAACAAATCTATTTTGAAAGCCTCAGATGGTTGGATTTTGGTAAGCAATAAGAAGGCTACCCAACCAAACCTCTACTAGCCATGTTCGCTTGTTAAGTTACACCTAAGATATCTTACATTCTACGAGAAGCCATTATTTAATCTACTTCATAGAAGACAATTGTAGCGTCTCAACATTAACAACCTCTAAAGTACGATATTTGATTCAATAATTAGCCTTTCACCCACAAAGGTATTACTCGCTACTTGCACAATCCTTCACCAGACACTCAAAGAGGTTGAATGTGTAGAACCAACATTGTCCACTACAAATGGGAGATTTTTTTGAGAGAGAACCAAAAGATAATTTTGTTAAAAAATTATGTCATCCTAGAAGGATTAGACTAGAACGTACACCTTGTTGTTTCTCCATGTTTATTTGTTCTTGGAATGTTTGTGGCCTTGTTGATTCAATTGACAAGGACATGATTAGAGTCAGTTGTAAATCATTTGTCTATAAAAAATAAATATATATTTGTCTACAAGTCATCAAAAAAATTTCTAATTTTTTGCTTCAAACAATGGCTAATGTCATATAATCTAGGGCTTTGTAGGCAATGTCCAACCATGAAGTTAGTCATTAAGTTGTTGTCAATTTGCTTTTTCTACATTTGAGAGAAAATATTTTTGTTTGGGCTTCTTACTCCCACTAGTAGGGTTGTCTAGACTTTGTTTAGTTTTAGTTGATGTACCCTTGGCAAGGTAAATATTCGTGTCTTTGATGATGCCATTAAAATAGTGATGTTTTGGTGATGCCTAGCTAACTTCGAAATGTACACAAGATTTTACAAAGTGATTTTTTACATGGTTAAACCTACAAAGGATAAGCAGAGACTTATCCCAAGCAAGCATCAATGTGTTAGAAAGTGTGATGCATAATTCTACATGTACAACAATTTGTGATTTTTTTAATCCCAACCATCATTGTTGTTCTATGGCCGACTTCAATTGATTCACTTGAGCTAACTTTTTTAATCCCAACCATCATTGTTTTTCCATGGCTGACCTCACTTGATTCAATTGAGCTAACTTTAGATAAGACGAGGATAGAGCTCTCAAACGGTTTAACAGAGAAATGATGGTCAAACAAGATGTTTCTTTCTTTTTATGTTGAATTAGATTTAAAATTGGTCATGCAATCTTGAATGTGGTGCTATCTAGTCACTTGCTTATGATATTAAGAAGTTCAAGGAGGAAATCAAGCCAATTTCTTGAGAGGCAATTGGAATGGTCACAAGCCTAGGAGGGCCATAATTAGGGGGAAGTTGAAATAACCAAATAAGAGTAGGGATCAAGAGTTAGATATTATGTAGCTATAGGAGTTAATAAAAAAAATATAATCGATTATGTGAAGACAATACTAGTAATAGGTACAAACCTATATCGCCCACATTACATGCATATATCTCCCACATAAACCATGCAAATTATATGCCCTTTGTAAATAATGTATTACATAACAAGTACTACACTTGGGATGAGGGTTGTTACTTGGGATTGGGGTCAAACCCTAGGTGGAATAGATTAATGCTTTAGAATTGCTTTGGGATAATGCAACAGGATGGTGACCAAATAACCCACCTTTGATTGAAACTACAATTAATGAGACCCATGATCAAGTGGATCTATAGGAAGCTTGTTGAAGGCAAGCTCACAATAGACAATCCTTGGATGGAAGGAGGTGAACAACATCATAGGGAAGGCCCACCCAAGCAACTTGGAAATAGACAAGCCAAGCACAAATATTCCAAAAGTAGAAAGTAAAAGAGTAGAGTGGTAGAACAGATGCCCAATGTAACTAATTTGGATAGGGTATAGACGGGGGGATAGTTAGAAGAGATTTCTAATTACAACCATTATTAAGGGTTTGTACCTCCCATGGGAGATGTTTTTGTTTTATTCGCAAGATTTTACTCTAGGTGCAATAGACAACTTGACCAAGATTTGAGTCCTTGATCAATGATTCCATTAACATAAACTATTTACTTTGGTCAATATCCTAACCCAAAAGGAATTGAAGGGGTTGAGGATAGACACTTTGTTAGTTTTTAGTGATCAGATTAGCAGTATAGAACAGAAAATCAGAATGCAAAGTAAACAATACGCATAACACACATGATACCCTAGGAAAACCTCCCTCTTGGAGGAAAAACCCAGCAACAATAATCTCAAATCTGATTTGATTAAGCAGATTACAAGTTTACCCTTCTAGGGCATAAATCAACTATAGCAAAACTTATTTTAATCTGAAAGTCAGGGTGACGTGCAGATCGCTGTCAAACTTAGACAGCCTTTGGGCAGCCTTGACACGCTCTAGCAGACCTAAGGCAAATTCGGCAGCCCAGAAGATCTTCGCCCAGCCTAGTAGACAAATCACTGACTAATAAGCATTCACTGCCCTAGAGTGCAGCTCCAGATTTGCTGATCACGGATGCTGATCAATGAAGGAAATTGCAGATCACATACACTAGAATTTCACTAACCTTGCAGAGGCAATTCGCTATGTGTGTATGTATTATGTTGATGCTTGCATTGCCTTGAATATATATGAGCTTTTTACATCTTATTTGACTTAGGTCGGCCTTTTATAAGGCATCTAAAGTTGGTGCCCAAAATAGGGTCTGGCCCATAATAATTACAAGTTACATATTATAGGGTCAGCCCTATCACATCAACAAGTTACATTATATCACCCATTTATAGCCCAACATGAATCACAAGTTACAATGCCCATTTAGGGCCAAACCCAATTACAAGTTACACAAGTTGAGCGCCCAAATAGGGTCTGCCCTTTAACATTCACAAGCTACATAATACATAAGTAGGCCCATCAAACATTTACCAAGCTAGGTCAGCCCAATCAAGGGATACGACCTAGCTATATTTCAACACACTTATGGTCGGTTGCATTAACCAACACCTATTGATAGGTCAATATCATTTATGTGCTTGACCCTATCCATCTATCCTCTATAGTGGAAGTGGGGATATGGTGAATAAAATGCTCTCCAATCCCTTCCCTCTCCCCTCTTATAGTGGCCCGCTACTATAGATGGGTGTGGTTTAGATAGGGCAATACTGGGGATTGCCACCTCTCTTCTCTTATCTTCAATTCCTCCCAAAGGTGAGTGGGCCCTTCTATTCCCTCAAAGTGAGATATTGATGCACTATAAATTCCTCCCTTTGTTTTAGATTTGATCACCGTAGGGCTAGAGAAAAAATCCATGTCCCTATAAGTGAATTCAAGACCCAAGACCCCACTTGTTTAGTGCAACCTAGCTAACTAGCTTTGTCTTATTGCACCATAGTTGTCTTTTCCCATATATGAAACGAAGGTTTCCTTGCTTTGTTTTTCAACTAACCCAATTCTAAGATTAGTTCTTAGGGTAGGTTGAATCTATGAACTATTGCTTGAACAAGTTCTCAATTCTCACTCTAAAGAACATATCAATTAACTATGCAAACCTCCACCACCAAGATCACTATGTTGTAATCTCTCTTTTCTAGTCCATACCCAAATCCTTGGAAACCCTCAACGTTCTTGGAGAGTGCCAACATTAATAGGAAGGAATTCTAACGATGATACCGATTTCTTGGGGCCAAGATGAGTACAATGGTTATGTTTGTGTGTATATGTGACATTTTGGGAGCACTCCACACTTCTTGGAGAAGTGTGTCATCTTGGCGGGATGACAACTTGCACTTAAATCATATTTTAGGCTATTTTATTATTTTTCCCTAGATTTGGCAGTTATGCAAAAAAATAATTAAATTCCAATTGTTTAAGCTCAAATGACTTCATTTAATTAATTATTTTATAAAACAACCTTCCAAGATTTAAAAAATAAAGTCAAATTAATCAAGTCACATACAAGGGAGAGAAAAAAAAACAATGTTTTTTCATAAAAAGCAACAAAAAAAAAGTGTTATAAAACAAGGAAACATAATGAAAAGGCATTCTTGGCATTCTGATTTTTACCGAATGAGGAAAACCCTTCCAAAAATCAGTTTTGTGGATGAAAACCCACCTAGCTGATTCTTGGTGAATTCACACAAGATTCATAATTGTACTTAACAATGATTGAAAAGATTTATCAAGAAGATTTACTCAAAAAGAGATATTCAATATTGAAGAACCTCGAGGCAGCTTGTTATGCCCCCACCAAATATGTGAGATTGCAGCCCTTAAACTCATAACCTAGGTGTTTGAAATGAACATGGTGGCAATTATATCGAGGAAGTCAATTAAGATTAAATGAAAGAACTTAACATGACAGTGATCCCTAAAAAGAAATCATCTACTTTAAAAAATTAAAAATTGCATCTCTATCAAATGGCAGCAATTAACTATGAAAGGTTGTAAATCTTACAAAGGCTATAGTACTGAAGAGTTGTGACTCCCTCAAACATAAGGTATAAAGGGAAGATCATTTCATTTGAGAAGGACAGCATTCAAGCATCAAATCAATCAAGCAATCTATCAATCCATCTAGTAATCTGTCTTGAATTTGACGAAGTGACTTGCAAATAAGGAGGACAAAACCCCTCCCAAGTTCATAAAGAGATTTAAGGATGGAAACCCTTATTTCTCCTTATCAAATTTGGATGAAAACCGAAATCTTGGTAAGCCTTGGAGGACAAAAACCCTCCAAGGGTGCACTAAAGTTCATTAAGGAAATTAACGATGAAAAGCCCTCTCTCTCTTAAGTTTGGATGAAAACCCAAATCTTGATCTTGGAGGATGGAAACCTTCCAAGGTGAACTAAAGAGTTTTAAGAAAAAAAGCCCTTAATCTTGTCACTGCCAAGTTAGGGACAAAAACCTTTGATTTAGCAGATTTGAAAGCATTTCCAAGGAATTCAAAATTATGTCATGATTAATTGATCTTAATATTATAATAAATTCATAATTTATGAAAAAGCCATTATCATTTTTAGTAAGGATTATGTTCAAGGCAAAACTCAGAAATATCCTAAAAAGGGATATTACACAGCTAATGATTCACATAATCGTCAGCAAAATGGTATAACTGAAGAAATAAAGAGAACAGTTGCTGAAAATGCTCGACAATGTTGGAGGACAGCAAATGTGCAAAAAAAGAAACTAGATCCAAGGTGTTTTCAATGTATTTTTATTGGTTGCAGTTTGGAGTTAACAGGTTGTAAGTTTCTGAAACCATTTATTAATAAAATATTTCTCAGTGAAGATGTAGTGATTGATGAGAACCTAACATCAATAAAACAGTGCGAAAACACGCAATGGATTTCAAAGAATTGATAAAAAAATCAGAATGAGCAAAACGCTCATAAATAATACAAGCTATTTACAAGAATAGCAAGTTTCTAAAAAGAAACTGCTGAGAAGATCGAAGACGATCTTTCTAAAATAGAATGTACACTGAATGAGCATTAATACTAAAATTAACATATTTTAATATTCTATTACCCTCCCTTAATGCTCAATCTATTAACTACACCTATAGACCCCCTGAATTTTACAAATTTATCAGGACCAAGGGGCTTGGTGAATATGTCTGCTGGCTGCTCCGAGGTAGGAACATACAGCAACTGGATGGATCCGTCTTCAACCAGCTGTCGAATATAGTGACAATGCGTTTCCACATGCTTGGTTCTTTCATGGAAGACTGGATTCTTGGCGAGTTTGAGCACTCCCTGATTATCACAGAACAAGGGAGTAGGACCTGCCTGGGAGACATGCATATCCGCAAGCATTCGCCGAAGCCAAACCGCCTCACAAGATGCCTTAACTGCTCCACGATACTCTGCTTCTGTCGAGGAGAGAGCCACTGCCTGCTGCTTCTTACTAGTCCATGTGACAGCACCAGATCCCAAACTAAACACATACCCTGCTATAGACTTACGGTCATCAACCGAACCTGCCCAGTCAGAATCTGTGTAACCACTGAGTATAGGATCAGAACTCCGAGTGTACAGAAGTCCATAATCAGAAGTGCCACACGCTTCGCTGCTAACCAATGATCAGCCTTGGGAGCTGTCATGAAGCGTGAAATGTAGCTCACTGCAAAACTGATGTCAGGTCTAGTAGCAGTAAGATAGATGAGGCTGCCCACTAGTTGCCTGAACAGAGATTCATCCACAACTGGTGAGGATGACTGAGCTGAAAGTTTGAGCCCGGGTTCCATAGGAGTAGAGGCAGGTTTGCAATCCTGCATTCTGAACCTGTCCACAAGACTTCTGGCATACTTGGACTGAGAGAGAAAGATACTGGTCTCAGTCTGCCAGACTTCAACTCCTAAGCAGTAATGTAGAAGTCCCAAATCTGTCATATCAAAAGTGTGGCACAAATCCTGTTTGATCCCAGTGATCAAATGTGCTGAACTGCCAGTAATGATTAAGTCATCCACATAGACAACCACAAACAGAATATCATTACTAGTATACTTGATATACAGGTTTGCATCAGATGGACTCCGCTGAAAGCCATGATCTGTCAGGTACTTATCAATTTTCATGTACCAAGCCCGAGGAGCTTGTTTCAGACCATAGAGTGCTTTGACTAGTCTACAGACCTTCTGTTCTTGACCAACAACCTTGAATCCTGGGGGTTGCGTCATGTAGACTTCTTCCTGTAAGTCACCATTCAAAAAGGCACTCTTGACGTCCATCTGATGGACTTTCCAACTGAACTGGGCTGCCAAGGCAAGAACAAGCCGTATGGTACTCATTTTGGCTGTAGGAGCAAAAGTCTCCTCGTAGTCAATGCCTTCTTTCTGTGAGAACCCACATGAGAACCCACGAGCAACAAGACGAGCCTTATACTTGTCTAGGGTTCCATCAGCTTTGTATTTTACTTTGTACACCCATTTGCAGCTAATGGGCTTCTTCCCTGAAGGAAGATCAGAAAGGACCCAAGTGTGATTCTTCTGAAGACTCTGGAACTCAGCTTCCATAGCCTGTTCCCACTCAGGTATACCTTTAGCCTCTGAGTATGTCTGAGGCTCAAAAACACTGTGTATGTTAGCCATGAGAGCAAAATTGACTGTATGCTACTGTTTGCTCTTATTACGGAAGGTTCTACCCTCAATGAGCTCAGTATCCTTGAGATCACCAATGGTCTTGGCCCACCATTTAGGCCGGAGAGTAGAAGTGCTAACATCTGGAGGAGCTGGAAGAGGCTCAGGATCAGGAACAGGAGCAGCAAGAGGAGGATTATTCTCCGGAGGGAACTCAGGTAGTGCATCATCGAAAATAGATTCTGCATCATCCCTCCCATCAGGCGAACCTAATGGAATAAGAACACTGTGAGGCTGATCCTCAAAATTCTGCTCAGAAGAAGGGGACTGAAAGAATCCTCTGTCTTCATCAAATACAACATCACGACTGAAGATAAGACGTTCAGTGTCGATATCTATCAGTCTGTAGGCCTTATGGTGATCACTGTATCCTGTCATCATGAGTTTCTGACTTTTGGAATCCAACTTGGAGCGCTTAGCATCTGGAATCCAAACATAGGCAACAGAGCCAAAAACCTTCAGGTGGCTGATCTGAGGCTTTCGACCAGACCAAACCTCTTCTGGAGTCTTCCCTTTAACAGCCTGAGTAGGAGAGCGGTTAAGAAGGTAGACAGCAGTAAATACTGCTTCAGCCCAATACTTATTTGGAACACTCCTGTGTTGTAACATAGAGCGAGCCATCTCAACAACCGTACGATTGCGACGCTCGACAACACTGTTTTGCTGAGGAGTGTAGGGTGTAGTCAACTGGCGTTTGATGCCATGGGTATCACAGAAGTTGGAGAATGCAGAAGAACAAAATTCCCCCCCGTTATCTGTCCTAAGAGTAATGATACTATGTCCAGACTCTTTTTCAACAAAGGACTTAAACTTCTGAAAGATACTAAATACATCTGATTTATGTTTGAGAAAGTACACCCACATCTTTCTACTAAAATCATCTACAATAAGCAAAAAATATTTGCAACCAGTAACAGAAGATGTATTCATAGGACCACAAATATCAGCATGAAGTAATTGAAGTACCTTAGATGCGCGCCAAGACTTTCCATGTGGGAATGAAGTCCGATGCTGTTTGCCAGCTTGACAGGCGCCACATACTCCAAGATGTTGAGTCTGAATATCAGGTAACCCTGAAACAAGTCCCTCCCGAGACAGCTGAGAGAGATACTGAATGTTGAGATGTCCATATCTCTGATGCCACAAAGTGCTAAGAGGAGAAACACGAGCTGCCAGAGCCACTTCAGGAGAATCACCAGTGTCAAGAAGCCTATATAGGCCATGATCCTCTAGACCAACAGCAACAGTAAGACGAGTCTCCCGATCAATGATGGAGCACTTGTGAGCACTGAACACAACATCTAGTTGAGGAGAATTCCTCATAATCTGGCTGACAGAGAGCAGATTAAGTTCCATTCCAGGAACATAATACACATTCAGAAAAAGAAGAGTCCTGCCACCAGACTGTATCTGAACAGTGCCTCTGCCAACAACTGTATACTCCTCACCTCCGCCAAATACAACGAAATCACTGAAAGGTGAGAAGTCTGTAAACCAGTCACGCCGATGAGAAAAGTGACGTGATGCACCAGAGTCGATGTACCAAGCAGAAGACCTGGCATGATCTGAAGACCTCTTAGCCATAAAAGCATAAAAGGCGGACTCCTTCTGCTCGGAATGTTCCGCCACATGCGCCTTCTGGTGTGACCCTCCCTGCTTCTTTTGTTCAGAAGCTAGCCTCTGACGGCAATCTTTCTTCATATGGCCGTACTTGTGACAGTAATTGCACTGCACATTTTTCTTCTTAGCTCCATCCTGTGTCTGAGAAGAGCCTTTCTGCTGAGAAGACTGAGAGGACTGAAATTTGCCTTTATCCTTCTGAAAGGATTGAGCTGTGAAGGCATTTTCCGAGGAGGCTGATGTAGTACCACTACCAAATTGCTGTTTCCAGCGATCCTGCTGGAGAAGTTTGGTGCATAGTTCTGAAAACTTCAGATCAACATTAGTGGAAGTAATATTGAGGGTTTCAATGAAGTGTTCATACGATTTCGGAAGACTTTTTAAAGTGATTACAACCATGTCTTCTTCCTCCATAGTCCGACCAATAGCTTCGAGTTGATCGCGAATGTCCTTAATCCTCGTGAGGTGCTCCTGTAAGGACATACGTTCGTCCATCATAATGGAGAACAATTGATTCTTCAAAAAGAATGCTCGGCTCTTGTCGGATGTCTCATGCAATTCCTTCAGATGCTTCCAGATGTCAGAAGCTGTCTTGCCGGAAGGAATCTGCGGTAACTAATCATCAGTTACTGAGAGTTTGAGAAGCATGACTGCCTACCGATTGTGTTCATCAAACTTATCTTGATCTGCACCAGGTGTACCAGGACTGAGTTCTTTGCCCAAAACAAGCTGGTCAAGACGCCTATATTCAAAAATGGTCAACATACGCTGTTTCCAGATGTTGTAGTTGTGACCATTAAAGCGTTGACTGCCTTCTAACATCAGATTGGTTAGAGAAGCCATTTGCACGTTTTCCAAGAAAAATTCCTGGCTGACCCAAAAAAATCCAACAACCTAGAAAAGTGTGCAAAAAACCCAGAAGGATTCTCCTGTCAGAATCTGGATTCGCGGGCTCGAAAATCGAGGCACGAAAATCGAGGCACCCAGAAAAATTGGACAACAACCCAAATGAGAGTTTGAAAAACCCACCACGATTCTGCAAGAAAAACTGAACTTCGATAAAAACTGGAGGTAAGAACTTCAGTCGAAGTTTGCAGAAGTCGGCGCCATTGTTTGCAGACAGAAAGTATGATGCAAAAATGACGAGTTGCAGGTGGAAAATGACGAGAAGCACCGAGTTCGGTTCCCTGCAACCAGTCACAGAGCCGAACAGATCGCGCGAGTTGCAGGTCACCGAACAGATCACGGGAACAGGCGCGGGTGGCGTTGCAGGCGGAGGTCGCGACGTCGAGGTCAGAAACGAGCCCAGGTTTTGCACGGAGCCGCGAACACCACTAGAAACAGACTGAACGAAAAAAATCGACGATTCTAGGTTTTGCACAGAGCCGCGAACACCACCAAAAATAGACTGAATGCCGAAAAAAGTCGACGAAAAAAAACGACGATTCCACCCAAGCCGAAAAAAAACTTTGATAAAATTTTCAAAAAAATAATTTCGAAAATTTCCACTAATTGGAAATTAGGATTAAAAAATTTTCGAAAAAATTCCTATAGCTCTGATACCATAAAACAGTGCGAAAACACGCAATGGATTTCAAAGAATTGATAAAAAAATCAGAATGAGCAAAACGCTCATAAATAATACAAGCTATTTACAAGAATAGCAAGTTTCTAAAAAGAAACTGCTGAGAAGATCGAAGACGATCTTTCTAAAATAGAATGTACACTGAATGAGCATTAATACTAAAATTAACATATTTTAATATTCTATTAATCAATACCATTTAACACATCACAGGGATCAACTTCAATTGACATGCAGTATGAAGTGAAGCTTCCCAACACAGAAAACACAAAAAATGAAGGGCAATCCTTACCAAATGAAAAAGAGAATCCACTGCAGCTTGATGAGGTGCAACTTGCCAGCATCAGACATCAGGCATATCAGTAGAACCTAAAAGTTTGTAAGATGCTCCCCAATCCATTCATGCAGCATGGAAGGAAGATATACATTCAGAAAATGATTTGTTGAAGAAACAGAAAAAAAACCTAGGAAATCACTTATTCACCTCCAGGAAGGAAAGCTACTGACAGTAAATGGAAAGTATAAACTATTTTGACACATACTCTCCTTTAGCAAAAAAACCTTCTGTAGGAATTACTGGGCATTATTGCAAAACTCAATGTTAAATTTGAATTTCCAAACAGTAATTTGGATCAAAATTCTTACATCAAGAAGCCAGATGGGTTCATTGCTGTTGAAAATGAGAATGAGATCTTCATCTGCCACACCTAAGGAGATAATCTTAAATTATTTCTGAATTGTGTCCTATTGCTGATCACCAAAAACAGAAAATTCAATTTAATCCATATATAAATGCCCTTGGAAGTCTGATGCACAGAGTGAGAAGTTTAAGTCAATACATGGCAAATCCAGGATCAGCTCGCTGGACTGCAGTAAAAAGAGTGCTAAGATAATAAAATGTAGCTTGATTATGGTCATCTTTTTTTTAGCATAAGGAGAAATCATCTTGCATGTTACTGTCATTCAGATTGGAGCAGCGATCTTGACACAAGAAAATGAACAACTGGATATTGTTTTGTGCTAGATAGGGGCATTGTTTCATGAAGAAGCAAACTGCTACAGCCCTTTCAAGTACTGTAGCAGAATATATGGCAGCCTCACATGCCGCAAAACAGGTAATTCGGCTTGGAAGATTGATGAAAGATTTAAACTTCAAGCAAAGGAAACCTACACAACTGTTTTGTGACAATCAAACCCACATTGCAATCACCAAAGTTCGAAAGGTTTCACGGAATAATAAAGCTCTAGAATACAATTTCATTCGTGATGAAGTTCATGAGAATGAAATCAAGATAGACTATTGTCCTACAGTAAATATGATTGCTGATATCTTTTTCTAAACCTCTACATCAAATCAAATTCTAATTTCATAGAACATAGCCACAAGTCTTAGCATGAAACTATAAGAAGATATTAAGAAGGATCATGTCGTGGAGTATTGAAATAAGCAGTCAATATGTCTTCTAGCTAATTTTAGCTTTTGCAGTTTTCAGTTCAATAAATGAAACAGGAAGACATTCCCAATCAAAGTTGACGACAAGATCGTAACTGTTACGAACATTTAGAATATGCCAATCATCAAAATTCGACATAGTATCAGAGCTTGAGTGCACTTCCACAATAGAAAGAATGCAGCATAAGAGGTATCTTTCATTCTTCATTTAAAAGCAATTATGGTTGGATCTTGGGCCAATTGACTCACGTCTGATAGAGAGATTTGGATGTAAAAAATTTAGCTTAGGAAGCTACAAGCTCACAATGTTGCTCAATGACAAGGATTGAGGAGCATAGCAGATGGTATTCTAGCCAAATCTAAACAAGAAATGAAAGCTATGCATAAGTGGATTATTAGAAATAAAAACCTTCACAAAGCTATTGTATTGAACCTGAATAATTCAATAGCTGCTCAAGTGAAAGAGGCTAAACCAGAAAAAGAGGCATTTGACAAGCTAAAGAAACTATTAGACAAAAATCATGACTTCAAAGCCATCTTCACTAAAAGCTTTTTCAAATTTAAATGCAAGAACGGAAGAGCTTGTCAATATAGGTCAACCAAAGAAAACCAAAGAAAAAGCATTTTATTTTCAAGGTTGCAGAAGCTGGGTCAAAAATTTAGGAGAGGAAAAATTGATTGGTATCAGAGCTTGTTTCAAATAACCCTTTGGGAGTGTTCCGCAGATAAATATCTAGTGTGCCAATTTTTATGTTTGCTTCCATTGACAATGTCTATGTTTTCTTTTAAAACACGACACCAGTCCAATTCTCTTAGACATTCAAACATACATACTAAGCTGTCATTAGAAATGATTTTCAAGTAGGAACAGTCTGTTGTGACCATTTCACACATCACCCCATCATGGATAGGGACCCCCTCTTTCGTTTGCAGTCTTGAGCCTTGAGCAGTTTAGCAGTAGTCTAGATCTCTCTTTAGGATGAAATGAGTCATATTAACTCTCAAGAAAATTGAGTAGGAGATGGAGATCAAAAGGCTTATCTTTGGATGATGTCTCAAATCAGATCAGGCTGTTAGGACAGAATTTTGAAATCAAGAATGATCAAGGGGATGAGGGTAAGCATCAAGCAATGAAACATTTAGCATGCCTAAACCATGTCTTGGATTGATTGCATAAGGACAATGCCTTAGAAAGAATTGAAGAATAGACTAGATCAGATCAAAACGGACTAAAGTGAGGAACATCCCTCATGACTTAAAATCCACGGCATCCTTAATGCTATTCTTCCCAGGGAATGTCCCTCACTGCTCCCAATCCATGGCACATCCTTCTCCTTGTCAAATTTTGCAACCTAGCCAAGTGACTTACAATTGCTTCAAGGTTTGAATTCTGATTGCTTTGGTAAGCTAAAGGGAAAATGTTGTTTGATGGTGATCAAATGGAGATTTTCAATTGCTGAAAGGGAAGTAAGAAAATGACAATATCCTTCACTCCCTTGGATCCACGCCATGGCTTTGACAATGTCCTCCATGTAAATGATGTTCAATTTACATTCAATATGCAAGTTATATTCTATTTAAAATAAGATTGTTATATATATTATTGAATTAATATACGAAACTGACTATATTCTTATTTGTGGCAGGTGAGAGGAGCATTTGTTATTTTTCTATATCCTATCTCACGGATGCCACTCAATATAAGTATATAACAAATGGGGTACGATCAAGCAATGCCTTGATCGGTAAAACAAATGCATGTTCATTGTTAATACCAATCGGTGTGTAAATACTTTAACAACCGATGACTATTGGTGTTTGCACAATACTAACAGCCGATAGTTATTGGCATGTTAGCCTTAACAACTGATAACTATCGATGTAGGCTTAACAACCGATAACTATCGGTTATCATGCCACCCGATATATTGAAGCATATACAACCCGATATTAATCGGTGTTTTAATTAATCATGTATTTATTATAAATTATGTTAATCGATATAAATCGGAATGCAAGATTTAGTAATCGATGAACATAAACAAAAGATATAGTATGATTAAGTATTTGATCGAACTGAATAGGTTATTTATATGCAAATCTAAAATGGCTATCAAAGAAGAATTAATTGCTTGAAGGTTTTATCATAGTTATCGATATGATAAATGATTGAATGAGAGACTTCATTTATCTCTCATTCAATCATTTATCTTCCCGAAGCTATCATGCATTAACACTCCCTCTTAGCTAGGTAAGATGAATGTAAACAATATATTCAAGCATCAAAATTCAAATGATAGTTAGCATTTTAGACATTCTAGAAAATCATACCATCTAATCATATGATATGAAGTATCACCTAAACACGTGATACTGAAGTCCATCACATCAATCTTGTGATTGACAGGATATCACTTAAGCATGTGAAATCAGTATTGCCTACACACGCAATACTTAAGGATAATCATATGAGGACGATTAACTTCTCATCTTATCCAAGTTGTGATATGTGCACTAACACTTTATACAAATGTTTTATCACAACACAATCGTGGCACATCCATGACACACCAGAGATCCAACATGATAACTGGTTTGGATATTATAAGATCGTCACCTTATAATGTCTCCAAACAAGTGTTCATTATCTTGAGAGATCGTCACCTCTTAGATAAGAACCCAGGGGATAAAATCCAATAAGTGTCCTATCATGACAAAGAGGTTTACACATTAAACATCTTATAGATATGCAAATACAAATTACGAAGCAAATTACCTTTCTATCATACCTAAACCTTTTCTGAAGTGATCAACCTTCACTCTAGAAAGAGGTTTGGTCAGAATATCTGCAGTTTGATCTCCTGTACAAACATATTCTAGTTGGATTGCATTCATGTCTACCATATCTCGCACATAGTGGTATGGAATCTCAATATGCTTGGATCTATCATGAAACACTGGATTTATTGAAAGTTTTATGCAGCTCTAGTTGTCACAGTGTATAACAGTGGGTTTCATAGGTTCTCCAAACAACCTCACAAGCAACTTCCTAAGCCATACTGCCTCTCGGGCAGCCATAGAAGCTGCAATGTATTCTGCCTCAGTGGAGCTTTGAGCTACAGGAGACTGCTTCCTGCTGATCCAAGATATCATAGCTGAACCTAGACTGAAGCAACACCCTGAAGTGCTTTTCCTGTCTGTCACACTTCCAGCCCAATCTGAATCTGTAAATCCATGTAGGTCTATATCAACTTTCTCATATTTGAGACCAAGGTTTAGGGTACCTTGTAGGTATCTCATAATGTGTTTTACTGCAACCAGGTGTATCTCCTTCGGTTCACACATAAACTGACTTAGAGCATTAACTGCATAACATACATCTGGTTTTGTATTTACCAGGTACATCAGGGACCCAATCATCTGTCTGTATTGAGTAGGATCAGTATGATGTGACTCTGTTGCTGCTTCTTTAAGTTTATGTAAATTGGTTTCCATAGGAGAGGTCATGGGTCTACAGTTTAGCATTCTGAATCTCTTCAAAATATCCAAGGTGTACTTTCCTTGGTTTAGTATAATATTGTCAGAATTCTGCCATAATTCCAATCCTAAGAAGTAATGAAGGAGTCCTAAGTCCTTCATATCAAATTCTTTGGATAGATCTTTCTTGCATTGATCTATAAGGTGATCATTTCCTGTGATTAATAAGTCATCAACATATAAAATCAATATTAGCATATCACCTTTATTTCTTTTGTAGTAGAGATTAGGATCTGCATCATTTTTGGAGAAGCCTAGTCCTAAGAGATAGGTGTCGATTCTTTCATACCAGGCCCTGGGAGCCTGTTTGAGCCCATAGAGAGCTTTCTTGAGTCTACACACATGAGACTCTGCATCATGAATTTCAAAACCTTCAGGTTGCTCTAGGTAGACTTCTTCTGAGATCTCACCATTTAGAAAAGTTGTCTTAACATCCATTTGGTGTACCTTCCACCCCTTTGTTGCTGCAATGGCTAATACAGCTCTTAATGATGTATACCTGGCAACAGGTGCAAAAGTTTCTTCATAATCTATTCCTTCCCTTTGTGAGAACCCTCTAGCTACAAATCTGGCTTTATGTTTTTCAATACTATCGTCGGCAGCATGTTTGATCTTGAAAAGCCATTTAGATGAAACCTCAGATTTCTTAGTTGGCCTAGGAACAATCTCCCAGACATCATTTTTCATAATGGACTGATACTCTTCAGACATGGCATCCTTCCATACTTGATGTTGAAGTGCATCCGATACATTGTTTGGTTCGGATTTAGAGAGATCATTCATAAGGGCAACATAGCTAGTGAATTTATTAGGCTTTTTGCTTTCTCTAAAGGTTCCTAGAGAAGCAACAAACTTCTGAGCTTCTTCTACAGTTTTGGTGGCCCATAGTGGTTTTTTCTTGAGGTTTTCTCTAGGTGGACTTTGAGTTTCACTCATAGTTTCCTCAAGATTCTCCCTCTGAAGCTCAGGAGTAGGATCTCTATCTAAGCTAGGGGTGGGGATATAGACTTCAGGATCTAGAGAGCTTTGGGCTCTTTTGAAGGCTAAGTTTTCTTCAAAGATCACATCCCTACTTAGTTCAATATTCTTTTGACCAAGTATATATATCTTGTAGGCTTTGGAGGTTTCACTATATCCTACAAAGATTCCCCTTTTTCCAGAAGTCTCTAATTTTAATCTTTTCTCCTTAGGTACATGGATATAGACAGGGCATCCAAAAATCCTAAGGTGGCTTATATCCGGTTTTGATTTAGTAAAGACTTCCTCAGGGGTCTTATTTTCAAGATGAGAGTGAGGACATCTCTTTTGAATATATACAGCAGTGCTAGTTGCTTATGCCCAAAGATTGATATTCAGATTCTGATCAAGAATCATAGCTTTGGCAGTTTCAACGAGTGTCCTATTTTCTCTTTCTGCTATCCCATTTTGTTGAGGGTTGTAAGTTATTGTTAACTCCCTCTTAATCCCTGAATTTTTACAAAACTCTTTAAATAATTCTTGTGTAATCCCCTCCATTATCAGTTCTTAGGGTTTTAATTTTGTTTCCTGAGTAATTCTCTGTTAGTGATTTGAATTCTTTAAACCTGTTAAGGATCTCTTCTGATTCTTTACATTTCAAAAAGTAGATCCAGGTTTTCCTAGAGTAGTCATCAATAAATATTACATAATACAGAAATCCCCCCATTGAATTTACAGACATAGGTCCACATACATCATAATGAACTAGTTCTAAAATTTTACTTGTTTTCCCAATACTACTCTGAAAAGCACCCTTTACCTAGGGCACATCCTATCCATGCCCCTGAATGATATTGCTTTAGCTTAGGTAGACCTGTGACAAGGTCTCCCATTGATGATAAAGCCCTATAATTTAGGTGGCCTAGTCTTCTATGCCAGATTTCATTAGCATCTGTAGTTTCATGAATTAGGGCTAAGTTGGGCTTTGTGCATAGCTCATACAAGTAGCCTTGTCTTTGACCAATTGTTTTAGCTTTCTTGATGGATGAGTTCTTTGGCCAAGCCAACACTTTGTTATCCATAAAGGTCACTCCGTATCCGTTGTCCTCCAGTGCTGATATTGAGACTAGATTCCTCTTAATGCCTGGAACATATAATCGTTCATTTGCATGCGATTATATAAAGGGGGTGTGATATCTCATTTCAAATCATCATTTAATCGTTCATTTGCATGCGATTTGGAGAAGACAAGGAGAAAGTGCGAAATCTCATTAAGGAAGGGTGCGAATTTGGTTAGAGGTGGAGCGAATACTCTATCATCACGTTGGAGACCCCAAGGGTGGTGGAATTGACAAGGAGGCGCCTTTGCTAGAGGAGGACCACGTTGGAGACTTCAAACCTCATTTTTGCCTAGGCGAATTTCCTAATTTTGCATTCTTTTGTTAGAGTTAGCTCTCAAGGAAAGGTATGGCGAAGTCTTCTTTTGTCTCAAAATTTGAAATTTGATCGTCATAGTCTCAATCTAAATTTTGAATTTTGAAATTTTGAATTTCCAATAGCTCAATCGCATTTAGGAAATGATAATTCAAAGACTTATCATGAAGTTTCCTAAAATTAATCTTTAATCTAATCTATGTTTATACATTGCAAAATCTATTTCTTATTATGAAATGTTGTGTAGGTGTTACGATGGCGACCCCGAAGGCGGGAGCATCCACCAGTCGTCTAGCTCTCATGAAGGAAGATCAAAAGAACGAAGAATTGGAGACCAAGATCGTGTCTAAGTGGAGCAACATTGGAGATACCAACTTGGGAAACTTCAGTACGAGGAAGTTTCGAGAGGTTCCTTACATTGGCAAGCCATCACCTGTTGCCAGGAGGATAATTGAAAGTGGCATCATTAAGGCGGTCGGCTTCCCTCCAGCAATCCAGTGCCATGAGTTGATGATCGAGTGTGCTCGCCATTATGATCCACAGTCCAGATCGATCGTGTCCAAGGAGGGAAACACTTTGGCTTACCTTTCCGAGGAAGCTATAAGTGAGGCTTTCCATCTTCCGAAGCACAGAGATATGATCTACAAAAGCATAGAAGGAGCCAGGTCCGTGTACGAGGATGATCCAGACGCTTGCCTGAGCATCATCAATAAGAATTGGTTACTCAAGAGTCGTCCTCGCCTGAGCAAGATTCCGAATACACCACATAGGATCGATTTCCAGGAAGAGTACGGAGATTTGATAACACTACTCAACCGAGTTACAGGAGCCCCTCAAGCCTTCTATTTCGAGAAATGGATGTTCTACTTCATCCAAGTGATAGTTCAAGGAAAAGGAACAATTCATTGGGCTAGAATGATCAGCCATTGCTTGGACGTACAGTTAAGGAGACTGAAGGCTACCAACTCTTTCCACATGAGTTCATACGTCATATATGCCTTGATCAGGAGCTTTGAGTATGCAGGACTACCTCACAGAGGAGTGATTGGAAGAGGACCCGGCGAGGTCAGAGTTTGTGATTCCTATGTTCACTTGCATCATCCGCCAGGAAGTAACTACAAGTTAGTCAATGATACCTTCACGATGAACATCACCAGGACGTTGCAAGGCGGGATTCACAATAGGCTATCTTAGGATGCACAAGAGCCTTCACGATGAACATCACCAGGACGTTGCAAGGCGGGATTCACAATAGGCTATCTTAGGATGCACAAGAGCTTGTAAAGAGGTACGGTGCTTGGTTTATCCAATTTCCGAAATTTACATATATTAGAGTTCATGGATGTCCTTCACCTCCATACATGTTGCCGAGATATCCGACAGATAGAATTGTGTTACTTGAGGTAACTAGATAGTTGGCAGCTTATGCGAAGGCATTCAGACACAGACATGGAAATGGAGTTCCTGTGCCTATCATATTAGGGAATTCAGTTGAGGTATGTCCTAATGTTCTAGCAATGGATGATGCAGAGAAGGAATTAGCTTTATATTCATTTTCATTCTTTGCCTTGAGAGAGAGCTTTGATCCTTATGGGTATATAGAGGAGACAGTCGGTAGAAAATATAAGCATGAGTTTCAGATAGAAGATTTTGTGATGAATCTCTCGGATGATCTTGAAGTAAAGAGAAAGATGCATTCCAGATTGCCTTTAGACTTCATCAGGAAATGCAAGATTTACAGAGTGGACGACCAAGCTCACGACAGTGGTAGACATCTCCAATCATCTTATGATCGAGAAAGCAAATCAGTGAGGCTAGATTGGAATGAACCCGAGGTTGTAGATCTAGATGCTTTGATGGCTCCAGTCTTGTCTTGTACTCGCAGATGGGTTGATGTGCAGCATCAAAAGTTGAGAGAGCAAGGCATAGCTATGACTTTTACCTTGGAAGAAAGACCAGCAGAGGGTGGAGCAAGTGTAAGTGAAGGTAATCCTAATCCCAGAAATGCAAGCGAAGGCAACCTTCGAAGCGTAAGTGAGGGCAATCTCCATCCAAGAGGGTTGAAGAGGAAAGAGAGACCTGAGAAAAGAGAATCTTCCAAGAAGAAGCAAGAGGCCAACCGAGATTGTTCATCCGGCACATCTTCTCGACAAGAAAAGAGGACATTTGAAATAGAGGAGTCTATGGAATCAATGGTACAGAACGATAAAGAAGGACAGGCACCTCAAAGGTCACCAAGTGGATCTCTCCAAGCTAATGAGCTACATGAAGATAAGGAAGATAATGAAGTGACATCTCCTCTCAGAGAAGAAGAAACATTGCCTAAGGAGATACAGGTTAAAGAAACAAGATCGGCCATCCCAGATTGGTTAAAGGAAAGACTAACAAGGGTGATTGTGATCGAAGACGAGGACAATGTGATTGATTTAGAGAGCCTTGTTGGAAATTCTCAGGAAATGACAGAGAAGAAGAAGGCTACTAAGATGTCCAAGATGATCAGAGATGAGACAGGACCCAAGAAATTGCAGATAGCTACACCAGCAGTGGACAAGTATGAAGGTGAGATCCTCGCAGAAGAATATGATGTAGAGACATTTGAGCTTGGTCCACTCACAGCCGACCAGACACTAGATGAAGCCACCGATTCATTTGAAGCGTTAAAAGATAAGCTTAGGGAAGTGTTGTGACGTTTTCACACATCGCCCCATTGCAAATGGGGACCCATGTTTTTTGCTCGTTTTGTTCGTTTTCGCTTTGCTTTTTTAGGGTTTTGTTAGTTTGTTAGTTGTCTGGATTTAGGGTCAAGCCTTAGGGTTTTAATTACCGTCTTTTCAGGCCAGAATCCAGTCAGTTTTGAGAGCTTTTTGAATTTCCTTTTCTAGAATGCAAATTTTGAATGAAATGAATTTGCCAGAATGGTCTATTTTCAATTGGAATTTTGAATGCAGAGCTTAAATTTGTCTAAGTGTTGAAGATGAAATGTGAATTTTTGTCCAATTGAATATTTTTGACCAAATTTTGACTTTTTTGAATTTTGATCCTAGGCATTTCAAATGATTTGTTTTCGCCTTGTGAAGTGATAAAATGTGTAAAATCATGTTATTTTGGCCTATAGGAGCAAAATCGCTCCTGTCCCTCAGTGAAGGACGGGAGCTCGTTTTCAAATATTTTACTATTCCTGCAGGGTCAAGATGAATTACGAATTGGAAGTGATGGAGAAAGGCGAGATCTTTCCATTGAATATAAATTGAAGATTTTCATGAGCACAGAAATGCCTCCAGGAGCAAAATCGCTCCTATCCCTCAGTGAAGGACCGGAGCTACAAATCCAATTTTGCTTTGTCCTTGCAAGATTTTAACGTCTTGACGATGTGAAAAGGTCCAAAGAGGTACATTTTATCAAATGAATATAACTTGAAGCGTCGCCCAGGGGATCACATGGATAAGCAAGTCCGGCTTGAGTGAGGTCCTGATCCTGAAATTTGGCTAAGTCTGGAATGTCCTGACCCTGAAATTTGACTAAGTCTGGAAACTGAAAAAACCTCCAAAAACTAGATTTTGCAATATAACTCCTGGAGGTCTGAAACCACTCTCAAACATCCTGAAAGTATATATGGAATATAACTTAAAGTATAAGTGACATTTTCTTTCTTATACTTAAATGTTATATTCCATTAAAATTATCCTGATAAAGAGTGCGAAAAGTCAAATTTCGCTCGTGTCCTTCTCCAAGGGTCCAGAGCGAAAAGCGCTCCTGTCCCTCTCCAAGGGACCAAGGCGAATCGCTCGTGTCCCTCACCAAGGGACCAGAGCGAAAATGCTTAGTTGAGCCATTCCTGACCTTGTTTGGACGAATCGAGACATCATAGGCATGGTGAAGGATGAAATGAGCATGATAGAGCATCCAGACTTGATCAAAAACAATGAAATGATGAAGTTCTTGCCTAGAGGGTCAAATTCGCTCCTGTCCCTTACTAAAGGACCAGAGCAAAATTCTTCATAAGGTACGATCTGGGCAAAGATCAAGCAAATTTTATGTTCGAAGGCAAGAAAGGAGGTCAATCGAACCCGTTGAAGACAAATTGAAGATTATCAAACGTCAACAAAGGACCAAAATGCCTAAGTTCGCTCCTGTCCCTCAGGAAGGGACCAGAGCGATTTTTGTTGTAGATGATTTTCTCGCCAAATTTCAACCGATCTCAAGGCATGAATGAATGAAAGGAGGCATTGCGAATCCGTTGAATATAATTTTCGAAGGTGATGAAGTGAAATGAGGCCCACAAGAGCAAAATCGCTCCTGTCCCTCTCCAAGGGACCAGGGCGATATGATAAGTATGATGCCGTTCCTTTAAGTTCAAGACACTCCAAGTTCGAATACAAGGTGGTGAAGACATTTTAAGGCGTCCTAATCAAGCGCAAAGTATCAAAGGTTGCTAACATTGAAGAATTTACACCAAGATTCCCAGTTCGCTCCTGTCCCTCAGGGAGGGACCAGAGCGAAATTTGCATAAAGGCTCTAAATTTTGAAAATTGATCACGTTCCAAGTGTCCAAGGGAATCAAAAGGACATTCAATCGCAAGGATAAGTCAATCAAGTTCGAAGATCCCAAGGAAAATGGCAAATTCAACGTAGAAATGAAGACCTTGGATGTAAAATATGCAAGGATCATGACCAAGGTAATGGATCGCTCCTGTCCCTCAGTCAGGGACCAGGGCGATGAGGTACGTATCCTTCATCTTCAAAATTTGGCGCTCAAACACATTTTTTGAATTTATTTAAATGCTAGAAAAAAATCGATATTTAATTAAAAGCATTTAAATAGCGCATGGTATGTATTTATTAATTATTTTTGCCTTTGTAAAAAATCGAAATTTATTAATTAAAAATAAAGGCATTTAATAATTAATTATTAATTTAATAAAAATCAAAAGGGAGCGCTTGGTATTTTAGAGGTCGGCCTTTATTATTTATTTAAAAATCGTTTTAATTGCTATATTTTGCAAAAAGTCGGCCTAAGGTCAATATGAAGGTGAGCGCCTATAAAGGAAGGTGTTTATTTCATTTTCACATCATCATTTATCATCTCTCATATGCAACTTGGAGAAGGCAAAAGAGGAGCGAATTCAATCAAAGGTGGTGCGAAACTACTATCCAAAGGAGAGGCGAACTTGAAGTTTCAAGTTAGGCGAACTTGCCAAGGACATTGAAGAACACATCAAAGATTCCACGGGTGGCGAATTAATAAAGAGGACGTTCATTATCCTTCAAGATCAAGTCAAAGGCTTCAAATTTTGATTTTTGCCTAGGCAAATTCCTCATTTTGCATTCTAGAGTTAGCTCTCTAGTGAGGTATGGCGATATGGATTTATTGTTTTGATTTTGATTGTTGATCGTCATAGCTTAGATTTTGAAATTTTGAAATTTTGAATTCCTAGCTCAAGAGTCGTTTTTAGGAAATGATTAATAAAGGACTTATCATTAAGTTTCCTAAAAAATTGCTCTCTAATTTATGTTATGTATTGCAAAATCATGTTACTAATTTTGAAATGTTGTGTAGGCATCAAATGGAGGTCTCTTCAAGGAAAATCAAGCCGGATCCAGGACGGTCTTCGCCAGGACGGTCTTCGTCGGGACGGTCTTAGCCAGGACATGGGCGACCTCTTTCAACCCAGCGTTCCAAGGCGAGGTACATCATCATCTTGCAAATCAAGGACAAAAGGAGTTAGAACAAGAGTTAATTAAAGCAAGCCTCTCAACGACATCAAATTGAATATCTAGCAAGCTACAAGTGTCAGATGAGGTGGCATCCTAGTCATCACGTCTCCAATCAGTGAGGTCCATCTCAGCATGTCCAGATTCAATGTACTTAACTCATACAAGGTGGCACAAACTCCGATGTACCTACCCCGACTATCCATTGGTCGATTTTTCTAGAAGGGACATGTGTCCAAGCAATACAATTTTATCATTGGTCAAACATTAAATGTTATGTAATGGTTGTAACAAACCCTAATTAGGGTTTTCATTGTAAAATCTTGGCCATTGATCTTGAATTGATCTAAGCCATCAAATTGTATTGTGGGCACTATATAAGCCCAGACATTTCATTTGTAAAAAGAATGAGAATTAGAGAGAATTGGAGAGAATTAGAGAGATAAGTTAGAAATAGTTGAAAGTAGTTAGTAGTTAGAGAGTAGAATAGGAGGACAAGGCAAGAAATTGTTGCCATTGATTGTAAACAAACTCCATTTTCATTGAAGTAATGGTGAAATATGTCGTTTTTCTTGCAATTTGCATGGTTTCTTGTTGAGTCTTCAATCTTAGATGGTAGATGATTAGATGAATGGAAGAAATGTGATTGGTTGATGGTGGAATTCGTACATCCATACTACTAGCAATTTGTTGATTGCAAACTTGCCTTGTGTAGTCGACTGGAATCGTTCAGCTTAAGCTCAATTTCAATTTGTCGCCTCTTCATTGATATGCATCAACTTGGATGGTATCTATGCCTGCGGTGATGACTTGAACATCATAAAGCTTCCCTAGAAGATCGCACTAGCCTTGTGTAGATGTTCCATTGATGTCAAAACAAGACCTAGTTAGAGTTTCATCAAAAATCAAATCATTGCTCCTACATTCTTAGTATTAGGATTAGATCCTCTCTTCGCCCTTATCCTTTTTCCATTTTTTTAATCTAAGTTAGTAAGAGCCTGTGTCCAGCAAAGCAGATCAGAAGTTCAATGTAAGTCCCCTTGTGATTCCAGCAAATCATATCATACCACTGGAGCTTGTCCACACGTAGAGACCCTACATCAAAGAACCTTGGAGTCTACCTAACTGATCCTTTACGCGAATCTTCAGCAGTTAGAGACTATTTTCTCAAGAGAGGATAAGATACCTATTGGTATTTTATTCTGTGTATGATTGTGTACAAAATACACGTCAACAGGAAGAAATGGAGAAAAATAGAAAGCTTGAGAGAGAGGTCGGTGCATGGAGAAGTTATTTTAGCCATCTCAATCAGCCTTTGGGACGTCAGGATCCAGCAGTATCTCCTATGCAGGCACTTCCCCTTCAATCAATTGGTGAGGCAGAGAGAGTCAGGAGTTTGGTCCAGCTTATGAGCTCTTGGATTGACAAATCTCATACAGTTGGCATGGAATTTACAACAAGGATGATGCAGACTATTCACCGAGCTATCCAGGTTCTTGAGATCATCCACGACTTAATGATAACAGTAGCTGCCTTTGCTCATACTAAAGATGTTATCATTCCTGTCCTGCAAGTAATCAGACAAACATCAAGGAAGGTCCTAGTGCAAGAAAAGATAATGGATGGATGACCTCATAGTTTACTTCAGTGGTCAACCTTATTCCAGATGAAGGAAGTTCTCTTTGAGGACATCAGTACTAGATGCAATCATGTTGAGGAGGTTATCCACCCGATCCAGGACAAAGTATTTGAGGTACTACGTACTATTTTTGGCAGGAGGATCGAAGTTGAGACAGATGTGGATTTGCAGGAATTGGAAGAAAGGGTCAAGGTCATCTTTTGCAAAGATGCGAATGTCATCTCAGATGAGCAACGGGACCAGATGTTTGCTACCATACTCCTGATTGAAAAGACTAAAGAACTTGAACCTGAATGGGACGCGGCTCTTCTCAAGGCTTTTGATCAGGTCATCCACTTAGAAGAACGAATGAGGAATCTTCCCGAGATTCCAATTGCTAAGATCGAAGGAATCGTCTCCAGATTCATTGCATATGCTAAAAAGGAGCATTGGAAAGGGAATAAGATTCTAGATGAGAGGTTGTTATAGATGACATGGCACCTTAATTGTCATTGGTCTATGTCTCCTAGGTTTTTGTGCCAAATTTAATATTTGGCTATGCATTTAATATTGTTCAGTAAAAAGGGGACTATTTGTAATAAACCCTAATTAGGGTTTAGGTGTCATAATATTGGCCATTGATCTTCTTTTTGATCTGGACCGTTCATTGTAATTGAGGATGCTATATATACCCTCATTTCTTTTCATTTTGTAAATAGAAACTAGAAATTATTATGTATTAGAGAATTAGAGAGAGATTAGAGATTAGCAATTTGATAGAAGCAAGTTACTTTGTAGCAAGATTGAGCTTTGAGGAAGGAATTTCAAACAATTGTTGTTCATGATGGCTTTGAGATCAATAAAATATTGAAGTTATGGAGTTTTATTGCAATTCTTGTGGCTATTTCCATGGTTGTTCGTTTTCTTGAATCATTCTCAATCAAAGTAGTGTTTTAGTTTGAAGGACAAAGTGTTGGACTTGATCGTCGGTGAGATTCACTTTCCAAACCACTAGCTTCTTGCTGATTGTAAGAACGCCTTGCGTGGTCAACTGGAGAAACTTGAATCGCTTAAACCTTCAATCGTTGTTGTATCTTGGAAATGTGCCTTCGTGGTAGTGTCCATGATCCTTGATGAATTGAAAAATCATTTGTTACCTTAGAAGATCGCATCAATTTCAATTGAGTTGTTATTTTATGGCAATATTGAAGTTGGTAGAATCTTGCCAAGTCTCGTCCACATTGAGTCATTCTTAGGGTTAGATTAGACTAGATCTCTCGTTAGCCCTCCTCTTTTGATCTTTTTTGAGAATTTGTTCAGTTTAGGAAATTCTACTTCGGAAACGTAAGGCCCCTTGATGACACAGCAATCACAACGACCACTGGTGCTTATCCACACGTAGAGACCCTACTTAAAAGAACATTGGAGTCACCCTAACTGATCCTTCTTGCGATATCTTCAGCAGTTAGAGACTTTATTCAAGAGAGGATAAGATGCCTTTGGGTATTTTATTCTGTGTATGATTGTGTACAAAATACACATCAACAGGTTGGTAGTCAGTGAACCAGTCTCGACGGTGGGTGAAATGACGAGGCACCTGAATCAATGTACCAGGCAAAAGATTTGACATGATCTGCGGGTCTTTTAGCCATGAAGGCGTAAAAGGCAAATTATGTCTACTCAGTGTGCTTTGCAATGTTCGCTTTGGGCTGCGAACTAGATTGCTTAGATTGGGCAGCTAAGCGCTTCCGACATTCAACCTTCATGTGACCATACTTGTGGCAGTAGTTGCATTGAATGTTCTTTTTCTTGAAGCCTTCTGAGACAGGAGCAGAGGGTTTCTACTGAGAAGACTGCTGAGAATGAGACTTGCCCTGATCCTTGTGAAAAGATTTAGTAGCAAAGGCTTGTTCAGTGGAGGTGGAGCTGGAATTGCTACCGAACTATTGTGTCCACCGATCTTGCTAAAGCAGAAGTGTGCAGAGATCTGTAAACTTCAGATCAACACCAGTAGATGTGATGTTGAGAGTTTCGATAAAATGTGCATAGGACTTGGGTAAACTTTTGAGGGTGATTACCACAATGTCCTCTTCCTCCATCTTGCATCCAATGGCAAGCAATTGATCACGGATTGCCTGAATCCTATTCAGGTGATCCTGGAGCGATTTCCGCTCATCCATGACAATAGAAAACAGAGTGTTCTTGAGAAAGAAGGCCCTGCTTTTATCAGAAGTCTCATGTAGGGTTTTGAGATGTGCCCATATCTCGGCAGTTGTTTTGCCTGATGGAATCTGAGGGAGTTGATCATCAGCTACGGATAATTTGAGAAGCATCACTGCCTCCCTATTATGCTGGTCATATGCAACCTGATCAGGACCAGTTGTAGTCGGACGCTTAGTACCCAGAACCACAGGATTGCTGTCGCGATATTCGAAGATGGTTAGCATCCGCTACTTCCACGTGCTATAGTTCCGACAATTGAACTTCTGATTTCCCTCGAGCAGAATATTCATCAGAGATGCCATGGCATGAGTTTCTGTGAAAAACTAAGAACACGTACTTCGAGGCAAAATGTCTGAGGACCCAAAAAAAATGAAGAGGCACCCAGAAGAGAGCTTGAAAAATCCACAAAGAATATGCTGTCGAAATCTGGATCTGCTGGCTCGAAAATTCAGGCAAGAAAATCGAGGCACCCAGAAAAAACGGATGATAGCCCAGTTGAGCTCTCGAAAAACCCACCACGAATCTGTGCTCAAAAAAAAAATTCGACTGAATCTGGAGGGTCAAAACCCTAGCCGAAAGTCAGAAAACGCGAGTTTGACCAAGTTGCGGGTTGTAGAAAAAATGGCGGGTCTGTACTGGGCCAAAAAATGCCGAAAACCCTCGCCAGACAGACGCACGGGGTTGCTGCGACAGGCAGAAGACGCAACCCTTAACAACCTCGCCAAGAACAAATTTCGAAAATAGAAGATTTCAAAAAAACGGAAAAAATTCTTCACAAATTTTTGTTTGAAAATCTTTTGAAAACAAAAAACTTCCGAAAATCTGCAGCAAAACCAAGAGGCCCGAAAAATCTCAAAAAAGAATTGACAAATTCTTTGAATTCTTTATTCAGGCTCTGATACCATATTACGAAGTAATTGGTAAAATATTTGCTTAACATTAACAGAGATCAATAGATCTTTATATACAACAAGAAAGACGATGTTTCCTTAGGAAACAATCGTGAAGAATAGAAACATCCTATTCTAGCTAACAACTAACCATTAACAATAAATAGAAACTATCTATTATCGTAATATGAATGACATGCTAGAGGCTATTGATTTGCCAAGTTCAACATACACCTCCCCTATCAAGATAGACTCACACACATCCATCAAACTCTCCTCGGAACCATCACCATTAGGCAAATTTGTTGTTTTGTTCCCATCTTCTAAGGTCTGATTTGAAAAATCAGACTCATTATGACATGTATCTTCAATATCAAAAGCATCAGTAACACCCAAACAATGAGTGTTTGCATGAGATAACCCCTCACAACCATCATCCTCATGCACCAAAGCATCTAAATCTTGATTATGCTCAGTAGTAAGACTACTGTCATAAAAGTCAGAGCTGCTATGGCTTGTTTTCCCCTTGCATCCCTCTTGTTTAACACTCATATATTGCATGCCAACTGTAGGAATCCCTCCTACAACTTCCTCCTCATGTGCCATGACCTTTGAATCATCATTGTATCCATATTAAGGACTGCTATTATAAAAATCAGAATGGTTGCCATACCTTTGTGACATGTTTTCAAAATTCATAGGTACCACTTCATCCCTTGTAGCATGTTCATCAAATTACAAATAGAGATTTTTACAAACCTCATTTATGGATGGGTCAATCGGTTCTCCTTTTCTTTGCAGCTGATATGTATTCATAGCATGTTCAACTTCATCTAGAATACCCATAAATTGGGTGAAGGTAAACATTTCCTGTACCTTTTTGGAAGGGAGTAATACTTATGATAGTTGTTCATGACTGTATCATTGAATGCTTTAACCGAGGGGCTCCTCCTTGTACTTTTAGAAGTAGTTGTACCTCTAGAGTGTCTTGAACTCTTTGTAGGTGTTTGATCAAATTCCCTCCCTGCTTGTTTATTTTTACATAACCCTATCATGATGATTCTTTTTACTGTTCAACTGAAAACCAAATCCAATCACACCAAGTGAATGCAATTACCACCCCATAGGCTGGCAGGATTATGCTCTGATAGCACTGAAAGATCCCAAACACTAATAGAAGCAATCTGATTTAGTTTTTTGATTCTGATCTCTTTGGCCAGCGGTAGGGGAAATTGGTTTTATGTTTTTTTGTGTTTTTGCAAAGAATATGCCTTGGGAATTTGACAATGCAATTGAATAACAATGATAAAACATGAACTAATGATTGAAGCTAAATTTTCAGATTGACTGATTTTATAACAGCAATTAACAAATACCAATGAATAATGGAATTCAACAATGATATGCCAAAACTGGCCTACCAGGAGTCCAACGCCTTGCCTGGAGGGCTTCTTTATTGACTTAAATGAATCCAATTGTTGCTACAGGAGCTTCCAAAGAGTCCTAACTGCTCCAATATGTTTTATTCTCCTAGATAATAATTATCAAAAACAAATCTTGCAAGAATAGATGAAACTGCTACTATTTCCTTCAGGCTCCCAGGAGACTTCACTGAAAATGGTCAATTTTCCCCACTGATTTGCTCATAAATCACTCCAAAGACATCATCAACCTAAAAGAATGATTCCAATCTTTATTCCCAATGTTGACAATGAAATTTGAACAAAAAAACCAGATGTAAACCCTCCAATTTATTTTTTGTGAATTCCCAAGCAAGCCAGGAGTGTACGGCTAGGCTGGGAGAGGTATGGTTGGCCACAAACTGCAATAATTCACCAAAATCTGCCCAAGATCTGATTCACAAGATTAGTTGCTTCTATAAGTGTCAAAATTCCTCTGAATAATACCCTTGTTGGTAAGATATAAGCATTCCCAACACTCCAAATTGACAAAATGTGAAAGGGTTTTCGTCCTTTCTCTCAGAAATGGAGGTCTACGTCCCCAATTCCAATCCACACACCTACAAAATACGTTGCAGACCTGCAAAATAGTTTTCTTCTCAAAAATTATCAATCACATAATGCAAAAATGAGCTCCCAAATGCTCTTTTAACATTCCTCAAACCCTAATTCGAATTTGGGGTTAGGGTTGGACTTTTGGCATCATTAAACATGTTAAAATATTTATTTTTATTAAAAAAATACTTTCCCTAAGTGGTTTGACCCATTGAGGGTCTAATTTGTTGAGACATGGACCAGCTAGGACTCAAACCTAGGACCTTCCATACGCTGCTAGAGTGCTCTACCACTGAGCTACTAGCCCCTCTTGGACCAGTCCATCGTCGGTCCGGGTGTGGCTTATTTCCAACACCAACAGCCCCCTTAAGCCACACCTCTCATGTGCTTGGGGCTCCTAGCCTAGACCTGGCTCTGATACCATGTTGAGACATGGACCAGCTAGGACTCGAACCTAGGACCTTCCATACACTGCTGGAGTGCTCTACCACTGAGCTACTGGTCCCTCTTGGACCAGTCCATCGTCGATCCGGGTGTGGCTTATTTCCAACACCAACATAATTCCTCATTAAAAGAGGCCATATATTTAAGTTATAACTTCTAGGAAAATGTGTCAAGGGGCCACTTTATTAATATAAAGCGATTCTATTATTTCACTTTAATATTATTTATTTAATCCAACTTAGGAAATATGCACTGTGATCACTGATGTTGTTTGAGTCCTACAGGCCAACTGACAATTCCTCCTAAAAAGTAGGGACTCGCCCTAAAAAATAGGAACCTCTCTCCAAACACCTGTAACTGCTCAAAAGGATCCTGCTCTGCTCCTTGGTCCCTGTTGTGACCATTTCACACATCGCCCCATTAAAATGGGGACCCCCTCTTTTTGCTCGTTTTTCGCTCGCCTTTCGCTTCGTTTTTTTAGGGTTTTGGTAGTTTGTCAGTTGTCTGGATTTAGGGTCAAGCCTTAGGGTTCCCGTTTCTGTCTTCTCAGGCCAGAATCCAGTCAGTTTTGAGAGCTTTTTGAGCCTTCTTTTGTAGAGTGCAATTTTGAATGAAATGAATTTGCCAGAATGGTCTATTTTCAATTGGAATTTTGAATGCAGAGTCTTAATTTGTCTAAGTGTTGATGATGAAATGTGAATTTTGTCCAACTGAGTAATTTTGACCAATTTTTGAGTTTTTTGATTTTTGATCCTGGGCATTGGGAATGATTTGTTTTTGCCTCGTGAAGTGATTAAACGTGTGAAATGTTGATATTTTGGCCTGTAGGAGCAAAATCGCTCCTGTCCCTCAGTGAAGGACCGGAGCTCGTTTTCAAAAATCTTACTGTCTCTGCAGGATCAAGATGAATTTCGAATTGGAAGTGATAAAGAAAGGTGTGATCTTTCCGTTGAATATAAATTGAAGAATTTCACGAACACGGAAATGCCTCAAGGAACAAAATCGCTCCTGTCCCTCAGTGAAGGACCGGAGCTTAAAATCAAATATTGCTTTGTTCTGGCAGGATTTTAACAACTTGATGATTTGAAGAAGTCCAAAGAGGTGCATTTTACCCATTGAATATCATTTGAAGGCACAAACATGAAGAAAAATGGACCTAATTGCAAAATCGCTCCTATCCCTCAGTCAGGGACCAGGGCGAAGTCTATTGTAGCTCCCGTCCCTCTCCCAGGGACCAGAGCGAAATTCTTCATAAGGCATGTTCTGGGCAAAGATCAAGCAAGTTTTTAGTTCGAAGGCAAGAAAGGAGGTGAATTGAATCCGTTGAAGATAATTTTTGAAGGTGATAAAGTGAAATGAAGCCTACAGGACCAAGTTCGCTCCTGTCCCTCAGTCAGGGACCAGGGCGATATGATGATTATGTTGCCGTTCCTCCAAGTTCAAGACACTCCAAGACGAAGTACAAGGTGGTGAGGACGTTTTAAAACATCTCAATGAAGAACGAAGTATCCAAAGTCGCCTATGTTGAAGGATTAGCACCAAGACACCTAATTCGCTCCTGTCCCTTAGGCAGGGACCAGAGCGAAATCTTCATGAGGACCTAGATTTCGAAAGTTGATCATGTTTCAAGTGTCCAAGGGGATCAAGGGGACTTCATTTTACACGATGATAGCAATTGCAAGTTGAAGAAGGCAAAGACAAGCTCAAAACCTTGAAGTTCGCTCCTGTCCCTCAGTCAGGGACCAGAGCGATATTGACTATAGTTGCCAAATCCTTCAAAAATCACGTTAAGTCAAGGTTATGTGAGATGACAAAGGGTCTAAGGCGTCTTAACAAGATGATATGCAAAGGTTTCAAACGTCAAATGAATACCAATTTGAACAAAGAAGCTATATCGCTCCTGTCCTTTGGACAAGGACCAAAGCGATTTTTATTAAAACCTTCATTTTCCTTCAAATGCATGTCAAGGCAGGGTCGCACAAGGTCAAGGACGCCATTTGGAAGACTATGAACAAGAGGCAAAGATCAAAAGTTAGCAAATTTGAGCCAGAAAACAAGGATCGCTCCTGTCCCTCTCCAAGGGACCAGGGTGATAATCCTCCAAACAACAAATGTGTCTTGTAGAAGTCGAGTGAAACGAGAGTGGAATGAAAGAATAACATTGTTTGTCCCTCACAATGAAGATTGAAGTTCGAAGTTACAAAGGTCAAGGAGAAAACACCAGGATCGCTCCTGTCCCTCTCCAAGGGACCAGGGCGATATTTGCTAAAACACTTGTTATCCTTCGAAGATTATGACAAAACAAAGTTGCAAAGGGTTTAAAACGTTGCTTGAAAGGTAATGAACGAGGAGTTAATATCAAGAACGAAGAATTTCAAGTAAAACATAAGGATCGCTCCTGTCCCTCTCCAAGGGACCAGGGCGATATCATATCAAAAGGGCACTCGTTCACACAAGTAAGACACTCAAGATCAAAATTCCTAGCGAAAATGGCAATTTCAACGTAAGAATGGAGACTTTGAACGTCAAATTGCAAGAATTAAGACCAAGTTGATGGATTGCTCCTGTCCCTCAGTCAGGGACCAGGGCGATGAGGTATGTATTTTCCATCTTCCAATTTTGGCACTAAACAAACATTTTTAAATTTATTTTAAATGCTAAGTTCGATGGGTTTTGAAAATTCAATTAAATGGTATGAGCGCTTATAAAAGGAGGTGAAGATTTTCATTTTTACATTATCATTTTACCATCTTCATTCAAGTGCGATTTGAGGAAGACAAGGAGAGAAGTGCGAATTGTGTGTTAGAGGTGCGAGCTTTCATTTCAAGCAAGGTGGTGCGAAGTATTATCCAAGGCGCTACGAACCTTAGTTTCATTTATGCGAACTTGTCAAAGGCATTGGAAGATCACGTCAAGGACTTGAAAGGTGGCGAAGTTGCTAACTTGAAGAGGAGATCACGTTGAAGCCATCTAATATCGATTTTGCCTAGGCGATTTTATTCATTTTGCATTCTAGAGTTAGCTCTCTACTAAGGTATGGCGATATTGGTTTTATTGTTTTAGTTATTGATCGTCATAGCTTAAATTTTGAATTTTGAAGTTTTGAATTCTAGTTGCTCGATCGTTTTTTTTTAGGAAATGATAACTCAAAGACTTATCATGATGTTTCCTAAAAAATTTACTCTCTAATCTATGTTATTCATTGCAAAATCTAGTTTCTCATTATGAAATGTTGTGTAGGTATGGCGACCCCGAAGGCGGGAGCATCCACCAGTCGTCCAGCTCTTATGAAGGAAGATCAAAAGACCGAAGAAGTGGAGACAAAGATCGTGTCGAAGTGGAGCAACATTGGAGATACCAACTTGGGTAACTTCAGCACGAAGAAGTTTCGAGAGGTCCCTTACATTCGCAAGCCATCACCTGTCGCCCGAAGAATTATCGAGAGTGGCATCATTAAGGCGGTCGGCTTCCCTCCAGTTGTTCAGTGCCATGAGTTGATGATCGAGTGTGCTCGTCATTATGATCCTCAGTCCAAAACGATCGTGTCCAATGAAGGAAACACTTTGGCGTACCTTTCAGAGGAAGCTATAAGTGAAGCTTTCCATCTTCCAGAGCACAGAGACATGATATACAAGAGTATTGAAGGAGCCAGGTCAATGTACGAAGATGATCCAGATGCTTGTCTAAGCATCATTAATAAGAACTGGTTACTCAAGAGCCGTCCTCGTCTAAGCAAGATCCCGAACACACCGCACAGGATTGATTTCCAGGAGGAGTACAGAGATTTGATTACAATGCTCAACCGAGTTACAGGAGCCCCTCACGCCTTCTATTTTGAGAAGTGGATGTTCTACTTCATCCAGGTGATCGTTCAAGGGAAAGGTACCATACATTGGGCTAGAATGATTAGCCATTGCTTGGACGTACAGTTGAGGAGACTCAAGGCTACCAAGTCCTTCCACATGAGTTCGTACGTCATCTATGCCTTGATTAGGAGTTTTGAGTACGCAGGACTACCTCACAGAGGAGTGATTGGAAGAGGACCCGGCGAGGTCAGAGCTTGTGATTCCTATGCCTACTTGCATCATCCACTAGGGAGCAACTACAAGCTAGTTAATGATACTTTCACGATCAACATCACAAGGACGTTGCAAGGGGGGATTCACAACAGATTATCTCAGGATGCACAGGAATTAATAAAGAGGTATGGTGCTTGGTTTATTCAGTTTCCGAAGTTCACTTATATTAGAGTGCATGGATGTCCTTTACCTCCATACATGTTGCCGAGATATCCGACAGACAGAATTGTGTTATTTGAAGCAACAAGACAGTTGGCAGCATATGCGAAGGCATTCAGACACAGACATGGGAATGGGGTTCCAGTACCTATCATTTTGGGCAATTCAGTTGAGGTATGTCCTAATGTTGTAGCTATGGATGACGCAGAGAAGGAGTTAGCCTTGTATTCTTTTTCATCTTTTGCTTTGAGAGAAAGCTTTGATCCACATGGACATTTAGAGGAGACAGTCGGTAGGAAGTTTAAGCATGAGTACCAAATTGAAGATTTTATGATGAATCTCTTAGATGATCTTGAAGTGAAACGGAAAATGCATTCTAGATTGCCTTTGGATTTCATCAGGAAATGCAGGATTTACAGAGTGGCCGACCAAGCTCAGGACAGTGGCAGACATATCCAATCATCCTATGATCGAGAAAGCAAATCTATAAGGTTAGATTGGAATGAGCCCGAGGTCGTGGATTTAGATGCTTTGATGGCTCCAATCTTGTCTTGTACTCGCAGATGGGTTGACGTACAGCATCAAAAGTTGAGAGAGCAAGGCATAGCTATGACTTTCACTTTGGAAGAGAAACCAGCCGAAGGTGGAGCTAGTGTGAGTGAAGGAAATCCTAATCCTAGAAATTCAGGTGAAGGTAACCTTCGATGTGCCAGTGAGGGCAATCTCCATCCAAGAGGTTCAAAGAGGAAAGAAAGATCAGAAAAGAAGGAATCTTCCAAGAGGAAGCAAGGAGCCAACCGAGATCGTTCATCCGGTACATCTTCTAGACCAGAGAAGAGGACACTTCAAGTGGAAGAATCTATGGAGTCTATGGTACAGAATGATAGGCAGGAGGAAGGACAGGCACCGCAAGGGTCACCAGATGGACCTCTCCAGGATTATGAGTTAGATGAAGATAGAGAAGATAATGAGATAACATCTCCTCCCAGAGAAGAAGAAGTAGTACATAAGGAAATTCAAGTTCAAGAGACAAGATCAGCCATCCCAGATCGGTTGAAGGAAAGATTAACTAAGGTGATCGTAGTAGAGGACGAGGACAATACAATTGATTTAGAGAGCCTTGTTGGACGTTCACAAGAAGTAGCAGAGAAGAGGAAGGCTACCAAGATGTCCAAGATGATTCGAGATGAGACTGGATCCAGAAAACTGCAGATAGCTACACCGGCAGTAGACAAATATGAAGGTGAGATCCTAGCAGAGGAATATGATATACAGACTTTTGAGCTAGGACCATCCACAGCAGAGCAGACACTAGATGATGCCACCGATTCATTTGAGGCATTGAAAGACAAGCTTAGAGAAGAAATGGAGAAGAATAGAAAGCTTGAGAGAGAGAGAGGTGCATGGAGGACGTATTTCAATCATCTCAATGAACCTTTGGGACGTCAGGATCCAGCTAGATCACCAGTGCAGGCACTTCCACTTCAATCAATTAATGAGGCAGAAAGATTCAGGAATATGGTCCAGCGTACGAGTACTTGGATGGATAAATCTCATACAGTTGCCGTAGAATTTGTAACAAGGATGATGAAGATTATTCATCAAGCTATCCAGGTTCTTGAGATAATCCACAATTTGATGATAACAGTAGCTGCATTTGCTCATACCAAAGATGTTATCATTCCTGTCTTGAAGGTAATAAGACACACATCAAGGAAGGTCTTAGCGCAAGAAAAGATCATGGATGGAGGACCTCACAGTTTGCTTCAGTGGTCAACCTTACTCCATATGAAGAGTGTTTTCTTTGAGGACATCAGTACTAGATGTAGCCAAGTTGAGGAAGTGATCAATCCGATCCAGGACAGAGTATTTGAGGTACTTCGTACCATTCTTGGCAGGAGGATCGAGGTTGAGACAGATGTGGATATGCAGGAGTTAGAGGATAGAATCAAGGTCATCTTTTGCAAGGATGCTAATGTCACAGACGAGCAATATGATCAAATGTTTGCCACCATGCTCCTGATTGAAAGAACAAAGGAACTTGAATCTTTATGGGACGCAGCTCTTCTAGATGCATTTGATCAGGTCATTCACTTGGAAGAAAGTATGAAGAATCTTCCCGAGATTCCAATTGCAGAGATCGAAGGAATCGTATCAAGATTCATTGCATATGCTAAAAAAGAGAATTGGAAAGGGAATAAGATTCTAGATGAGAGGTTGTTATAGATGACATGGCATCTTAATTGTCATTGGTTTATGTCTCCTAGGTTTTTGTGCCAAATTTAATATTTGGCTATGCATTTAATATTGTTCAGTAAAAAGGAGGCCATTTGTAACAAACCCTAATTAGGGTTTAGGTGTCATGATCTTGACCGTTGATCTACTTTCAATCTGGACCTTTCATTGTAATTGAGGATGCTATTTATACCCTCATTTTTCATTTCGAATGTAATCGATGTAATAGAGAATAGAGATAGTTAAGAGATTAGAGAGATTAGAGTTAGAAGCAATTTTACTTTTGTAGCAAGATTGAGTTTTTGAGGAAAGGAATTCAAGCAATTGTTGTACATGATAACTTTTGAAATCAATGAAATATTGAAGTTATGGTGTTTTGTTGCAACTTTCTTGGTTATCTTCATGGTTGTTCAATTTTACTTGAATCATGCTCAATCAAAGTAGTGTGTTAATTTGAAGGACAAAGTGTGAGACTTGATCTTTGGTAGGATTCGTAATCCAAACCACTAGCTTCTTGCTGATTGTAGGAACGCCTTGCGTGGTCGACTGGAGAATACCTTGAATCACTTAACCTTCAATCATTATTGTGTCTTGGATATGTACCTTCGTGGTAGTGTCTTTGATCTTTGATGCATTGAAAATCATTTTTGTTACCTTAGAAGATCGCATCAATTTCAATTGAGTTGTTATCTTATGGCAAAATTGAAGTTGGTTGAATTTTGCCAAGTCTTGTTCACACAAAGTCATTCTTAGGGTTAGACTAGATTAGACCTCTTGAAAACCCTACTCTTTTGTTATTTTTTGAAAGCTTCTTTAGTTTAGTAAAATTTCAAGCTTTCGGAGCGTAAGACCCCTTGAGGATACAGCAAATCACATCATACCACTGGTGCTTGTCCACACGTAGAGACCCTACTAACCAGAACATTGGAGTCATCCTAACTGATCCTTCATGCGAATCTTCAGCAGTTAGAGGCTTTATTCAAGAGAGGATAAGATGCCTTTAGGTATTTTATTCTGTGTATGATGGTGTACAAAATACACGTCAACAGTCCCCCGAGTGGTCATCCAGTCAACTGCCAATTCTCCCTAAAAAATAGGAGACCTCCCTAAAAAGTGGGAACTGTCATCTAAAGGTCCAAAACGGCTCACAAAGCCCCTGCAAAGCTCCATGACCCTCAGAATGAGTCCCGTAACCATATAGTTGACCTACGAGAACTCGAATGGTAGGTCAACCCCTGCTCATCTCATGTCGCCTAGAAAAGGGGACATTACAGATAACCACAAGGCTTACCGGTTGATTGATGTAGACATTGATTGTCTTATCTTTAGTCGCGATGTTATCTTTGATGAAGAACAAGGACCTTTTCAGCTTTCCTCATCTGAGCAGAATTCTGAGGATCGGCCTTTGAAGGCTTCTGATTTAGGTGTTTTTCTTCCATTTCGTTTACCTAATGGGAGGGATGATGCAAAATCTGAATTTGATGATACACTACTTGAATTTCCTTCGAATGATGCTAATCTTCCATCTATTCCAGATCCTGTTCCACCCCCAATTCCAATCATTCCTCTTGTATCTAATGTTGGTTCTTCTACTCTTCGGCCTAAATGGTGGGCTAAGATCATAAGTGATTTTTGACATGATGAGCTCATCGAGGGTAGATCTTCTATAAATAAGAGCAAGCAGCAAAATACAACCAACTTTGCTCTCATGGCCAACATTCATGGTTTTTTTGAGCCTCAAACATATTCTGAGGCAAAAAGGGATTCTGAGTGGGAAAAGGCTATAGAAGTTGAACACTAGAGTCTTTTGAAGAATAACACTTGGGTCCTCTCTGATCTTCCACCAAGGAAGAAGCCCATTACTGCAACTGGGTGTATAAAGTTAAGTACAAAGCCGACAAAACCCTTGACAAGTACAAAGCTCGTCTTGTTGCTAGGGGGTTCTCACAGAAGGAAGGCATTGACAATGAGGAGACTTTTGCTCCTACAACCAAAATGAGTACCATTTGGCTTGTCCTTTCCTTAGCAGCTCAATTTGGTTGGAAAGTCCATAAGATGAATGTTAAGAGTGCATTCCTCAACAGTGAGTTGCAGGAAGAGGTCTACATGATGCAACCTCCAAGGTTCAACGTTGCTGGAAAAAAACACCAAGTGTGCAGATTGGTGAAAGCACTCTATGGCCTGAAACAGGCTACTCGGGCTTGGTACATCAAGATTGACAAGTACCTCACAAATAATGGCTTTCAGAGGAGTCCATCTAATTATAATTTGTATGTCAAAAACACTAGTGATGATATTCTTATTCTTGTTGTCTACATTGATGACCTGATTATCACTAGTAATTCGGCAACTTTGATCGATCAAATCAAAAAGAGTTTGTGCCAATCCTTTGACATGACAGACTTGGAACTTTTGCACTATTGCTTAGGTGTTGAAGTTTGGCAAACTGAAGATAGTATCTTCATCTCTCAGTCAAAGTATGCTCACAGTCTGTTGGACAAGTTTCGGATGCAAGACTACAAACCTGCATCCACACCTATGGAGAAAGGATTGAAGCTAACAGCCAAATCAAATTCACCTGCAGTGAATGAATCAGCATTCAGGCAACTGGTGGGCAATCTCATCTACCTTACTGCTACTAGGCCTAATCTTAGTTTTGCAATGAGCTACATTTCACGCTTCATGACAGCCCCCAAGGCTGATCATTGGGTAGCAACGAAGCGTGTGCTGCGTTATGTGAATGGCACTTCTGATTTTGATCTTTTGTACAGTAGAAGTCACGATCCTAGACTCTCTGGTTACACAGACTCAGATTGGGGAGGTTTCGTTGATAACAGAAAATCAACATTTGGGTATGTTTTTAGTTTGGGATCTGGTGCAGTCACATGGACAAGCAAAAAGCAGCAAGCAAAGTTGAGTATCGAGGAACAGTTAAGGTAGTTTATGAGGCAATTTGGCTTCGATAGATGCTTTTAGACATGCAAATGTCTCAAGCAGGTCCTACTCCCCTTTACCGTGACAATCAGGGGGTGCTCAAACTGGCCAAAAATCCGGTCTTCCATGAGAGAACCAAGCATGTTGAACTTCATTGTCACTTCATTCAGAAGCTGGTTGAAGACAAATCAGTTCAGTTGCTATATGTTCCGACGATAGATCAGACAGCAAATATACTCACCAAGTCTCTAAGCCCAGACAAGTTTGTAAATTTTTGGGGGCAATTTGGTGTAGTTGATAGATTGATCATTAAGGGAGGGTATTAGAATATTATCTTATTATTAATTATTAATGGTCAATTATGTAAACTATTGTACATAGTAGGTAGTTTCTATTTTTCTTTAGTTTATGATTGTTTCATAATAGAAACATTGTCTTCATGAATGTTATATGTACACCTCAATTCTTTTAATAAAATCATTGTATTTCATGAACACATTTGGTATAAAGTATTGCCAAATCTATCATGAATGTTCATGAAAAGACATTGAAATACAAACAGCAAAAACACCATAAATTATCAGAAATCTCCTTCAGTGATTACAAGAAAACAGCAATTTACACCAAGGACAACCAGAAACCATTTCATCTCAGTGAAAAGAAAACTGAAAAAAATTGGTAGCAAAACAGGGGTGGTATTTTACAGTGGTATCAGAGCATTTTTTTCTGCCACCTGGTTGGGTAGTGATCACTTGTTGCAGTTCAGCAGTTGTATAACAGAATTGGGAAGATATCTACAACTGGTAAGTCTACATTTGAGTTGATGCAAGAACTTTCTAATCTAATGAAGGACCCAGACATTAAAGGGTATCTTAAGACAGTGACAAGACCCAAACATGTGAAGCAATAAATGAAGAAACTAGCAAAAAATAGTTCACTAAAATATTTTCAGGTGATAGGCATGGTGAAAGCAAATATGTCGTTGCTTTCAAATCAGTTAATGATGATGGATTCCTATCACATTCCAGCAAAGATAACTTGGGTGGCTTTGGATTTGACTTCCAAACCAAGTCAATGGAGAAGGGTGTTTATGAAGACTTCAATGTTAGTGAGTTGGTAAGTGACTTAAACAAAGAGACAACCACTCTTGAGGAGCACAGTGAACACATTTTTTCTAAACAAAGCAATCAGCCTTTATGCACTTGGGATCTGGGTGTGTTGGCACCTAAGTATGATGAGGATCCACTTTAAGATGAATTTCCTTATGATTATAATGCTGCTCTCACTTCATCTCGGAATATATGCATTGAGGATGGCATTAAGGAAGCTGGTTTTGAAAAGTTTGTTGATGAACTTGAACACAAAACTGAAAACTTATTGCATGGAGCTAATTTTGTGCAAACACCTAGTGACCTTGTTGACTTGGATTCACAGCTTACTATTGAAAGGTATGGAACTAATTTTGATTTCTACCTGCATTATAACAGCAGTTCATCATCCTTGCATGAACATGATTGGAATAATCAGTTTGTGGGGTCTGATGATAACCCAATGTTCGAAATGGCTGTTGATATGGGATATGACAATCCACTTTTTGAGTCGGATGATGGAATAACTCTTGGTTGTAGCATCACACTTCATGAAAATAGCAAGGTATGAAATCCAGGTGAAGATTTAGGACTTGAGTTGGAGTGTGGTTTTCAGCTTGGTGTTGATCTAAAATCACATTATGAGGTGATTTGTTACCCTCCTTGAAGACCACCAAATATGAAATGTCCAAATGAGGAGAAAGATGAAGATTGCAATTGGAGTGAGATCAGACTAGGAAGCAAAATCATTCCTAACTACAAGAGTAATTGGAAGATAACTTGGGTATGCAATTTGATGATTTCAGTTGAGGATTTTTTACTTGTTGGTACTCACTTTGTGTTGCACCATTCTTGCATGAAGATTTGTCTTAAGTTTTGCAGTTGGCCAACAAGTGTGGCATTTCAAAATTTATCTAAGTTGATGAGTTGTAATGCATACCCATCATACGTAGTTGCTGGAAATTTCAGTGCAGCAACAAGGAAAGGAGGTTTCGATCTAGTTTAAAAGGAACCTAAACATGACAGCTACATGATTGACAATCCATCCTTTGGATTGAGTGATGTTTTGTCTTACATTAATACTTCTTTGGGGTTGGTTTTGAAGACAACAATTGCTCCTTGCACCTTAGCTGTTGATGCTTTCATGGATGGGTTACAAGAGATTACCAAAGAAGTCACAAACTTCCATGATCAACAAGATGCTATAAATGGCACTTGGAGTTATGATGTGCATCTTTGTAGGTATGTTGGAAATCATTCTTGGTTGGGTATTCATGCTTGGGATCCTCAAAAAGGATTGATGGAGCTTATTGGGAATGGTAGGAATGATCTTTGGACAGATAAGGATCAAACTTTCGGGAATAATAGTGTTCTTCATTTCCTTACCAGCCATTTTGTGATTCCATTTATTCATCTACAAATGGATTGGAGAGAGATTTTAAGTAAGGATTGGAGCAAAGAACGAATGGTTACTCTTGGAAGTGTTCCTTGGCAAAGAATGGGTCAGATTTTAAGTCTTGATCTTGCTATTTGGTTGCAGGTCAGTCACCTCACATTTTGGTTTGGTCTCATTCAAGGGAGTTGGCACATTTTCCCTTGTCAAGGAAGTAAAGGTATTCAATTGGAGATTGCTTGGAAGTGTTTCCCAGCCAGTTCCGAGTTGTTTTTGTGCAACACAATGCTCATCTCTCATGCTTATACTTGGGAAATTCATTGGTACTACAGTACTACTGTTGCGCTAAAATCAGATTGTACTTGGCTGATTTCATTTTTGAATAGCAGTGATTATTCGTTTCTTTAGACCTTCCAAACTCAAAGATTTCCTCTTATGAAGGCTTGTGAAGTAAACTTTGGTAGTTTACTCTCACTGTTGGTTCGGGATAGAGGACTTCCATATGCTTTGGTTCTTCATTCTAGGACTCTTGGACTTGGAATAGTGAGAGTTTTTTTGGACATAAACCAGTTATTTTTTGCTTCTACCTTGGTGAGTGACAGTCACTGCAGATATTACATGGTGTTGGTACGTAGATCTTCCAAATGATGCTTGGTTGATTGTAGTAGGTTGGGTGTGTCGACATGTTCGGAATCGTCCCTTTGACACTTGGACATTGAGTGTCATTAGTGTGACACCAATTTTTGACCACATAGGCATTCCCTAGTGTTGTGCGTTGCACACTCTCCCTGTCGCTGACAGAGTCCCCTTTCTTCTTTTTTGGTCTTTTTGCCTTCGCCCTGTTGAGTTTTGCGTAGGGTGTCTCGCGTCCTTTTGAGCATGCCCGTAATCAGTCCATGAGATGATGATGTCATGTGCGGAAGCCTGTGATTTCGCAAGATCAGTTTAACCTTCGGGCATTTAAAAATTCCAAGAGATCGTTTAAACTTGTGAAATCGCCTGAGATAGGCTTAGAATGATGGAAACTGGCAAAATCCCCAAGTAAAAGATAAAGCATCTGAAGGTCGCATGAGGACCCAAAGTGCCGATTTTCGCCAAAAGATATGGGAGAGATAAAAGGATGCAAAATGTCAAAGTCGACAAAACCTCTCAAAATCCTGAAATTCGTACTAAGGGAGAAAATTACATGAGTTTCTAAAAATTTGCAAAATGGGCAAAAATCGGGGGTAAATTGAAAGGTTTTTAGAAATTGGCAAAACCCTCCAGAAATGCCGAGATGCGAACTTGGGGCAAAATCGCAGTGTTTTGCAAAGAATTTCCAAAATACTCTAAAAACTCCGAACTTTGCAAAATGCCTGAAAATGCCGAAATCGCTTTATAAAGGAATAGTGCGAAAAAGTAAAAGTTTGCAAAGCACACCAAAAATCGAACACAAAAATGCCAAAAATCGCAATTTTTGGTAAGCGTTGGAAGTTTTAAAAGTTTGCGAACTCCTAAACCTTGAAGTTCGCATAATAGGCAAAAATTGCAATAAAGTAAAAGTTTTGAAAGCAACCAAAACCCTCGAAATCACCGAAAATCGCATTTTAGAGGGTAAAAGTGAGAGAGTGGTGAAAGTTTGCAAAACACTCTAAAATGCCGAAGTTAGGGTAAAAGTGCAAAAAACGCCGAAGTTTGCAAAATGATCTAAAATGCCGAAGTTTGCAAAATGATCTAAAACGCCGAAGTTTGCAAAATGATCTAACGTCAAAGTTTGCAAAATGATCTAAATCTCCAAAGTTGAAAAAAGCCATCTAAATCTCGAAATTCGCCATGAAGGCTTAAAGAGCAAAATATTTCAAAGTTTTCAAACCCTCTGAAAATGCCGAAGTTCGGCAACTAGGGTGAAAGTCGTAATGTTTAAAACTTGCAAGATGTTCTAAAACTCCGAGTTTTCAATGAGAGGTAGCTTGAAACGTAAAATCACCGAAATTTCCAATCAAGTGAAAATCGCCGAGGTTTTCATCCAACTTAAAATCGTGAACCTATAAACTCTTGCGAAAATCAAAACCCCTTCATTCACTGAAATCGCGCCGCAAAGGAGAATCACAATGTTTAAAATCTCAAGAGGAAGGAAATCGCGAGGTTAAGGTTTTCAAAACTCCCTCATTCTCTGAAATTCACCATAAGGGGTTAAGTGTTAAAATTTTAAAGCTTGCAAGCTTGTCTAAAATCCCGAGGTTTGGCAATATCGCGGTATAGGAGGGTTTTCAAGAGGTCACAAACCCATTTTTTTTTTCATCGCCATAAGGTAAAACACAAGGTGAAAGTTTGAAACATTGCAAACAGCCCCAAAGTTCACCATTAAAATTGCAAAGTGAGAGCGCAGCAAAGTATTTTCAAAACCGTCCCATTCTCTAAAATTCGCATAGGGTTAAAATTGCGAAGCTCCTAGTTTGCAGAAAACGCCTAAAGAAAAATCACGCAAGAAGTAAATCGCCGAATCACCAAGGTAAAAATCACTAAATCTAAGTTTTTAAATTGTTGCATTTCTCTCTCCAAGCTTGGGCATGAAATTGGGAATAAGGAGTTAACCGTTAGAGTTTGAAATTGCAGAACTCTCTCATTTTAACCAAATTTGCAAATTGTGAGTTTGTCTTTACAAAGCGTAAGGGCATAAGACAGACTTTTTTCAAAATCCAAAGGAAACCGTTCATTTCGCCAGGTAAGTTTGCCTTGTCCCTCTTAAAATCGTTTGAAGTATATGCAAAATGGGATAGATGTGTTTGTGCAAAATTGGTTAAAATGATTAAATCTTAAAACCGCATCTTTTCCCGTTTATAAGGCGTCAAGCAAAGCAATTGAAATTAGAAGTCTATTCCCATGAGTTAACTAGGAAATGCATTTTCAAACTTAGGAAAAATCTTAAGCTTCGTCCATTTTGGAAGTCAATCCTAGAATGCCTAAGTGTAAATTCAGCAGTCGAAATCGCCTCGCCTAAGTCCTTGAGCCGCAACCGAATAAATAAGTTTGTAATCGAAAAGCTTCATAAATGTTCATGTCTAAATCAATCAAGCTCTTTAGCTGAAGTATCATACTTTTCTTTAAAATCGGTTTTCAAATTGATCCTTGTGTGCCAACGTATCCCTTTTAACTAACCCGCTTTGTTTCCTTTATATCGTCTCGTAATCCACATCTGGCTATGCAGGATAGATGCCTAAATTGGAGGTAGAATCATCGAAGACACCTGCTGCAGCCGAGACGTCACAAGCATCCAAGTCAGATATCCCTCGCAAAGTCGAAAAGATGAAGTATCAGTATCAGAGAGGGGGACTGAGGGAATAAAAAATTCAAAGTGTGTGGGAAAATATAGGTGATATTGACCTGGGGCACATTGATATTCAAGATTTCAGGGACCGAGTTTTCTCCCCTAATGCCTATGGCAGGCCTAGGCAGATGATGGAAAGTGGCATCGCTCAGGTAGCAAGATTTCCCCCGTCAGTGCAAAATTATGAGTTGGTAGTAGAGGTTGCCTGGCATTACCAACCAGACACCAGATTGGTGCTCCTCGAGAATATGGTCCTTGCTGACTTCACTCGTGAAGTCATTGGCGACCCCTTTAACATCCCCTTCCCGAACAACCCCATAGCAACAATCATAGATGAAGCGCAGGTGGCGTATGATATGAACCCCACCAAATGCAGAACACTGATAAATGGGGAGTGGTACAAGGAGAGAAGACCTCCAAGCATCAGGATTGGGAAAAAGACCCCCAGGAGTGACTTTCACAACGAGCATGGAGACATGGTCACATTGCTCAACAGGATTATGGGACTCCTCCAATCCAACTACTTTGAAGAGTGGATGTTCTACTTTACAGAACAGGTCTTCGTTGGGAAATCCAAGTTCGACTAGGCCCAGATCATAAGTGACAACATCCATACCCAATTGGTCGAACTTGAGGCAAAAAAATATTTTACCATGACATCCTATTTGGTCTACATGTTCGCCAGAAACCAGCCACTGCCAGGTTTAATCATGAAAGGTGAAATTGGGAATGGGCCCAATCAGGTGAAGGTATATGATTGTCATCCACAACTACACCATCAGGACATAGCTCAAAGGGAAAAGAATAGCCCTGCCTATGCAGTTGGTCAGTATGAGCACGTCAATGACGCTTTCACAATGCGCCTGGTCAGGCTGATGCAAGGAGGACTACACATAAGGCTTTCAGAGCAAGCTACTATTTTGGTACAGAGGTATGGCGCCTGGTTCATTCAGTTCCCAAGATTCTCCTACATCCGAATAGCTGGCTTTGAGGGTGCTCCTTTCCGACTTCCGCGATACCCAACCGACAAGATAGTTCTTCTAGAAGTAGCAAGGCAGTCACGTCCGGCGAACACTTTACTCAGAGACAAAAAGCAGTCTGGATTCGCCTTCCCTATGATCATAGGTAACCTTGATGTCCATCTGAAAAGTCCAGTTGAAGCCGAAGAATCCCTTGCAGAACTAGCCTCTTACAGCCTACAGAAACATTTCCCAAGGAAACGCTTTGATCATGACAATCTGGCGAAGAGAGCCTACGGCAGGCAATACAGAGCAAAGGAGTCAGTTGAAGATTATTGGAAGAACTGCTCTAATGAATATGAAGTCCGACGACGCGAATATTCAAGGCTGAGTGTGCAGCAAATGTGACTCTATGAATACTGTCAAGTCCCGGATCAGTTAACATATTCAGGAAATTGCTTACAAGTCTGAGAATTCGAGGCGGTAAGACATCTCTTGCCAGGCATCGATTGGTCACAGGATCCAATCACTAATTTTGAGGTGGTTATGGCAGCCCCAGGAAGATACACTGACCAGTGGTTGCACCAACAAATTGAACGGCCGATTCATGAGGGAGTCCAATTCACCTACCAAATGATGGGTAGCCTTGATTCTCAGTCCTCTGAAGATGAGGGAACTTCCAGTGCACCAAAGGAAGAGGTTGAAAAGCCTGAGAAAAGGAAGAAGGCTAAAGCCAGCAAAGGGACTCGAACATCTAAGAGAACAAGAAGAGAGAAGATCCCTATTAGGAGACCGGAGGTCACTTCATCATCAAAAGGCCCCAGTTCATCTGATGATGTAGTTGAACTAGATTATATACCTGCTCCGCCTTCCCAGAGCGATATTGACGCATTCGGAGCTGATGATCCTCCTGAACAAGACAGGCTAGATACAGAGGTAAGAGCCATTGAATCTACCGAAACTGAGAATCAAGTGGAGGAAGGAGAGATTACATCCATTCAAGGGCTTGAATTGCATGAACCTACCCAGCAGAGCCGCCATGAATTGTAGCTGCATAGTACTGCCAAGGATGACTCCACTGTTGAAGGAGAGCAAAGGACAGATGGGACCCGCAAGCCTGAAAGGACTGAAGAACAACCATCACATGAAGATACCAGACAGTCGTTCAGTTAAGTAGGAGAAAACTCAGCTGCGAGCAAAGGACTTGACACTTCCTCCACTCCTCCTGTAACAGAGCAGCTGCAAATATGCAATGAGCCGGCAGAAAACATTAAAGAGCAGAGTGCAAATTTAACCATATCATCAGCACAAACTATACCTCAAGACTAGTTAGTTGCTCGAGCTCAACGCAAGGCAGCCACCAAGCCACCTATTGACTTGGAGGACATCTTCTCACGCATAGGCGAAGCCAAGGCCAAGGGGAAGAAAAAGCCCAACGCGTATTCCAGGATAACCCATGATGAGCAAAGGAACCGTACCCTTCATATCGCCACCCCGCCTGTCGATAAGCCAGCAGATCAAGTTACACTGGCTGATTATAGCATCACAACCGTCCCAATCGGACGAGCCACCAAGGAACAGGAAAGGGAGGAATTCAAGGATTCCGTACAAAACATGCTCAGACAACTCGAAGAGATAATAGCTGAAAAGAACATGTATCGAGTTCATGTTGAGCAGGTCGAGGGGTACATTGATCAACTCCTGAGACCATTGCATAATGCTTCTGAATCCCACATTCCCCCTACAGCATTAGCACAAATAACCACCACAGAATTTGAAGGAGTACGAGATACTACCAAGGCCCGTCGGAGAATGAATTCAAAGCATTAAAGAAGGAGAGCGAATCTTCGAGGATCTGCGCGAAATGGCTCTCCATAGGGAATCCACTATTATCAAAATGTGTAAGCTAAGGAGTGCTATAACACTCATGAGGCAATTGCCACGGCATTGCCCCTCATTAGGGCTCTATTTTGGACCTGCTCTCAAATCCCCACTATTGATATTATCCTAAATCCTTATAATGTCAATACCTTCAGGGAATGGTATTGGACCCTCAGCATGAAGCACGACATGAAGGATAATTTCAATAAAATGCAGGATAAGTGCGATGACACTTTATCAAACGTGAAGGATCTTGGTGAAAGGATCCTCAAATCAATGTTTCCTGGTTTGAAAAATAGTATGGAAGATAATGAGGTACAACCACAGTGGGAGGATAGGTTTAAGCCCAAGGACACTTACTCCGTGGAGGATCTAGATTTTGCAGCTGGGCTACAAGCGAACATATCGTGCTTTGAAAATCACAAGTCATATTGGAGGGAGGAACTGGAGAATTTAGATAGCCTCCTACAGGGTATTCATTACAAAATGTTTAATCCTCCTATGCCACCGACAACCGAAATATTCAAGTTATGTCTAAAATTTCAGGACTACGTTCGGGTAGAGCGCGCAGTCGGTCGGGATATCTGGGGAGAGTACCTGCGCGGCGAGGTCGAGTTTATTCCAAAGGAATCTGCAACAGGAAAAGAAAAAGTGTTTTCATAATGCATTTTTCTTTTAAACAAAAAAGCACTTTTTGGCCAAAGTTCACATTTGACTTCCAAGTCAACTGTAAACTTTAAAAGTTTTAAACTTTGTGCATGTGCACTTTTTGAATTGTTGTGGATAATTTTAATTACCTTTTTAAGGTAGTTATTGCTCCCCTTTGGGTGGTTGTTGATATTTACCCTCCATTTATGGGTATGGGTACCCTTTTGTAAAAATGAATCTGGGCCGCTTGTTTAATCTAGATCTTGGCCATTCATCTATTTTTGAATGCCTATTTAAAGGGACGGTTTTCCCTTATTTTGTAAGAAGTTTATGGATTGTTGCTGCAGCTCTAGCGAAATTTACATAGGATTTAATTCAAAGTTAAGGTTGTTTCTATCTTATTGTAAGTGCATGGTCTCCTTCTTCATCATTTAAATTATTCTGTTATGTCTTTCACTTTTCTATGGCATTTTTTTAAATAAACTGTTGGTTGAAAATTTTGTACACTTGGGGAAATATACAAATTTGTGGTTTCAACCACAGCACACGAGTAAAAACTCTCCTAATTAAGGGAAGGCTCCCCCTATCTAACTACAACTTGGAAAATAAAATGGGATGGAACAGCAATCTTTCTTCTTTTTTCAAGAAAGACAATATCCTTTTCTCTTCACAGAAAAAGATAGCGATTGAATAACAGCAGTAACCACTTTCAAGTGAAATAAGAGAAAGGAAATGAAGTTTCCTGAAAGCGCAAAGACTTCTGTCACTTCCTTCGGGACGGGACAGCAATATCAAGCTCAAAGACTTGACTATTGGAAGTCCTATCTACCCTTTGCTATACTAAATTTTACAACGAATAAAAGATAACAGCTCAAAGACTGAAATAATCTATTCTTTTAACACAAAGACAAGAACTAATGCAAGCTCAAAGACTTGCTGCTATTTCTTATCAAACAGTAATTTTTCCTCAAGAATAGACGCAAGCTCAAAGACTTGCTGCTCCTTCAAGAGAGTTTTCTATTTTAATTAATCTTCTCTACTTGCAGCTCAAAGACTTCAAATCAGATTGGACTAAGCTCCTTTAGAAACACTTTGCACAGAAGAAATAAAAAGATTCAAACTCAAACATGTAGCTCAAAGACTCAAAACTTGAGTAATCCTTCTTTCTTATTCTTCAAAACCTTCAATTCACATACATAAGCTCAAAGACTTCTTGCTGTAAGTTTGGCAGAGTTTTTGCTTGCTTTCCCAAAAGATATATTTACAATGGACCTCTCAAGTATTTATAGAAGAGGAGCCTTGAGAAAAAGGTGGGAGGATCCTAACTAACTTGAGAGATTATCTCAACCACCAAGACTCATTCAATAAATAACTGAGACTTCATTAACTAACTAAGAGTTACTCTAACTAACTAAGACTTATTCCAACTAGAGTCCTAATCGGACACAACTTGTAGTTGCCTTACATGTAATTACAAAAGTGCAAGTAATGTGTAACTTGTATTTTACAAAAATTACTTTTACATGTAACTTGTCAAAACAAAATTACAACTAAAGATTACAAAAGAGGGAAAATTCAACTAAGTGTTGAAAAACACTTAAGTTGCATTTTGTGAAGACACGAATCCTTGAAATTTCCGGATGCTCGCTTGTAGTTCCTCGGGATTCGGTTCATGGGTGTTCTTAGCAACAACCATAGTCTTCACAATAGTGTCGTGACAGCGGAGGAGCACGGAATTGTCTTTATCCAGGATAGACTGGATCTCATGCAAAAAGGCTTGGTGTTTCAACAATGTTTGAATTGAAGCTGCCGAGAATTGTTCGCTCCTCCATTCATTATGAATCCTCATCTGTAAATCAGCAAGAACCTCTTCTTCTGGAATCAGCTCTCCATCCTGACTTGCTATATTGCAAGAGGCCCTTTCACAATGTGAGACAATACCTCGATAGACTTCATCCCGGAATCTCCTTGCATCACTGATCTCCTCAATGAGGGATTTAAGAACAAGGGTCTTGTTTTCCATGAGTTCTTCAAATTCCAAGTACATGACCCTAGAAGAGATGATGGCATGCTCCTGCAAAATACTCAGCTGTTGTTGGGGCATGGTACGCCAGATTGCCAGACTTTTCTCAACACTTTCCAGATTCTTTTTGAAAGTGTCAGAAGTCTGATCCAGTTTCTCCTCAATGGTTTCCAACTTAGACATTATTTGAAAAATGTCTTTTACCACTTGTACACATTGATCATGAAGCTTATCAACCCAAGAATCCAGTGCTTGTACTTTCTGAGCAGCCCTTTCCACTCCACGAATCGATTCTTGGGAACCAGAAGAACCTATGGAGTTACTCCCTTCAGCAACAGGTTTTGTGATTTTATGAACGGCTGCCATGAGCTGTCGGTTTTCTTCTTCTAGCTTGTCTTTCTTTGCAAGAAGATCATCACACCTTTGCACTAGTGAAGCAACAGAAAACTGAGCATCATGTTTAATGACCTCATGTGTTTGCTTGCCCAATTCTACCCTTATAACCTTATAATCAGCAGCTGACATTTCATCAAGTGGTTTATCTGCAATAGGTTCCACAATTTCAGCTACTTTCATCTTGTTGCTATCAACAGTTACCCTAGAGATAGTTTTTGCCTTCTTAGCAACTTTGGATGTGGACTGTTTGAGTTGCTGGTAGTCAAAGTCATCAGGTGAGATCTCTTGCTTCTTCCTTTTCGGGGTGAAAGAACTAAGCCATGGAGGCAAAGTCATCAACTCACTTCCAGTAGCAGCCGTAGGCAAAGGAGAAGCAGTTTCTGTTTGAATTACCGTAGTCACCCTGGGAGGAATATCTGTTTGAATGGTGACCACGGTTTGCTCAGTTACCAATGGACATGAAGATTGCCTCATGAATTCTTCAAAACCAAAAGTGGAAGTATCAATTTCTGATAACTAAATGCAAGTGGGATTATCTTCAGGAACTTTCAACACACTTTCTCGTTGTTGATCAAGAGAAGGCTCATATGCTGAAATGGGAACTGCATTCTGAGGAGACTCATCTACGAGCAAATCAGGAGGAGAAAGAGGCGTCTCAATGGAAACTGAGGAAAGACCTCGTGAGGTGAGTCTGAAACTGGAGACTTAGGGGCATCGTCAGATGGCTGCCCCTCTTCTGGATTATCCAGATCGATCACCCGAACATAGAACCGTGATTTCTCCTTCCCACGAGTAGTCATCTCCTCAGGAGGAAGCACTACTGCACGACTAACTCGTAACTTGATCCTTGTGCCTAAAGATGAAGCACCCTCCTTGTTATCAATCTGAATCTCAGACTTCCGTCCAAGAGGCCCTGTAGAATCATCTTCTTTACCAACCTTGATTTTGATAAGTCTAACAGCATTACTTTTCAGCCATGCGTTAGTGTTGGCCAAGATAAGCTGAAATTTGTCAAGGATGGAGACGCACTCCTTGTGTGACCATTGGATCAAAGGAAGTGGAGCTTCCTCAACCCTTCGTGAAGTGTATTCAGGATCAAGTATATGCCCGTCATCGATCATCCCTTGTGGGATATCCGCCAAGTTCAAGTCAACAATTTGCTCAACAGTGAGCCTGCAGTAATCCATCTTCAGAACTTCGGCTTCTGTGCGGAGATCTACCCAGATGTCTTCAATGCGATGAACATGCACAAAGGATTTCTTGATCTTCTCCTTCATACCTCTATAATCAAAATCAGCTCTAGGTTTGAACCTCTTAAGCTTGATTTCCTGCAATTCAGCCTCCATGGCCTTAGCCTTCACAGATGTGACAAGGGAGTATCGACCAATTTTCAATGGGTTTGTGCTAGAGATCCCCATTCCAACCTTGTGTCTAGCAGACTGAAAAGCATGAACAACCATGATCTGTCTTCCCAACTCCATAAGAATTATCTTATCGGTTGGGTATCTTGGAAGCATGTATGGCTGACCATCATAGCATCCAATCCTCATATAGGTGAAGGTGGGAAATTGCAGGAACAAACACCCATACTCAGACACCTTGAACCATGCCTCATCTGATACTCTTTTGTTTCTGAGATCCACGTCAAACTGACATGAAATATCCGAAGAATGCATCTTGGACTCTTCTAAAATGTAGTCTGCTAGGTTTCAATAGCAACTGGTCATAATATTCCCAAACTGGTATAAGCGAGCGATCACCCTTGGTAGAAAGACCTGGAAAGTGTCTAAGTGACGCTGCTAAATATACCAAATAAGAATTCATGAAGAAGGTCACAGTGGTAGGAACTGCTGCAAGTTGTTCACACAAAGCATGACTGATGATTTCACCCCATGAAATGTGATGCGACTGCCGTATGAACATAATGAATTGATACATCCATGGCTCAAAGACATTGGAGTGCTCAAGGCCCAACATCCTGCTGAGAAGAGTGATGGTGTCTCCTATCTCCCACTTGAAATCACAACGGTACAACTTTGCCCATCTTGAGAAGGAAGGACGTGGCTCTTGGATCCACCTATTGATGTGTCGCTTGCAATCTTTTTCCCTTTTCACATAATACTCTGCTGCACTTTCTTTGGTGATTTCCATATAAACAAGTGCAGGAAGTATTTTGAAGACCTTCTCGATTGTATCCGCATCAAGACGAATTATAGCTTCACCATCATCATTTTTAATGACTCTTGACTCTTTGTCAAAATGATGGGCGCATGCAAGAACGAACTCAGGTTCTAGGGCAGCCACTGGGAAGGAAGATGCATGATGGATATGGCTGTCCAACAGCCGCTGCAAGTTGTTATCCTGTGGATCTTCTACCCTGTTGATGAATTCTGCCATATCAGCGTGCCCTATTTCCGTGTCCCTGATGCGATCCAAAGGAGAAGAAACCTAGGAAGGTGCAACCTCATTCTGGTATTTGTCATATTTGTATTTCATTTTCTTTGGAGTTGGAGATGCCAGCAAATCTGACATTGATTGTGAACCTGGAATGCTGTGATGAAGACTTAAAAGAGTTAAGGCAACATCATAGTCAGCTGCAAATATCATTCTTCCTTCTTCAAATGGGTAAAACTTTGATTTCTGAATTTCACGGTTTTGTGAGAGGAAGAGGGGAGATATTTAGAAATGGGAAAATCTTGACTTCGACCAATTTCGGATCTTGGGAGAATTTTCGCAAGTATACAAATTGGAAAGGACATACATGCAATCGGGGTTTTAAAACCCGAATACAAGTACACTTGTAAATTCGAAAATGGAGAAATGGACGAAAAATGAGATTTTGACTTGCGGGAAATGATGGAAATGGAAAGTACGGATTGGGGGAACGTGAATGGATAGAAACGGGAATATCCAGGAAAGTCATTTTCATGAAATTGGGAAGAACTCTTCAACATGTAATCCGGTTTTTAAAACCCGAATTTGCAAGGGAGGGGTATTTCACAATTTCCAACTTGGAATTTTAACCAAAAATTATTAAGTTCCTTAACCGTAGGGGAAGAACAAGAATTTCCAGCGAACTTGTAATCGAGATTAAAAATCCCGAATACAAGTTAGGAGGGAATTTTGGGAAGAACAATGCAATTCAACAATTGCATATTAAGGGGAAGATTTCTTTCACAAAAACCAATTTATAGGGGAAGAACATCACATGCCAAAAATGCAACTAATAACGAAAAATAAAGAAAACAAGAAAATAATAAAATGAAGGGAAGAAAAGAAAGAGAACATACCTTTCTTAAAAATGCAAAATGCTTCTCCAATAATGCAACAATTCTTGAAATGAAGAAGCAAAACCGGTGAAAAGGAGCAATCCGGAATGTCAAACCCTTATCACGTTTTTTGTAAAAATGCCCCAAACTGATAAATATAGCAGCAATCTTAAACTTGGAGGACCAAAATGCCAATGAGAGTGTGCATCCAAGTTTATTAGAGCAAAACGCCTAAGGAGGAAGAAGAAGCAATGATGCCAAATGTTTGAAAACGTTGCCAAAGGTTGAAAACGTGGCCAAAGGGAATCACGTGGCCACCATTATAAACTCCAACGGCATCATTAAATGGTGCGAAAATCCTCTCACCCTCCACGCCTAAGTAGGAAAGGGCAAAACGATTTAGGAGTGTGCAAATTTATGGAGTAAAAAAAACGCCCAAAATGTGGGCTAAAGAACCACGTTTTGCTGATTTGGCAACAAAAACCAGCAACAATAAACTCTAAATGGCAAAAAATGTGTTTGTGAAAGCATGAGAATAGGATAGAATCCTAAACGCCTTGCATCTCCAGCAAATCTCCCCAAAAAATCGCTTTGACATCTTCAACAAATCCATTTTCCATGCAAATCGGGTTTTAGAAGACACATGACAAGTTCGAATTGCTCAAAATGAAGCAAATCGGGTTTTAGAGAGAAAATAACAAGTTTTATTTTCACTTTTTCCACTTACATGCCAAAATCGGGTTTTTTAAGACAAATGGCAAGTTTAAAAATTCACTTTTTCACTTACCAAGCCAAAATCGGGTTTTTTAAGACAAATGGCAAGTTTAAAAATTCACTTTTTCACTTACCAAGCCAAAATCGGGTTTTTTAGAGCAAATTGCAAGTTTAAAAATACTTGTAAAAGGGAAATAAAATCCCTACAACAAGTTAGAAACACTTGCACATATGTAATGGGGATTTAAAATCCCTATTACATGTAAAAACCATTAAAGTAGGGGTTTTTTGACCAAACTGCAAGTTTACTTGCAGTTGAGCCAAAAAATCCCTATTTTAACTAAAAATGACCAAAAAACAATAAAAAGATAAAAACATCAAAGGGGAAACTTAAAATAATTTACAAGTGACATATTTAAAATAAAAGTGCACATGTAATTGGTAAAAAATTCCCCTACAAAGACCAAAACAATGAATATCATTAAAACTTGCAGTTTGAAGAAAATTCTCCACCTGCAGTTTGCGTTTTAAAACCCGAAATTGAAGGAAAGGCATAGCAAACGAACCTAGAATTGGACGAAATTCGAAACATAGTTCGAGAATGAACTGAGGATTAAGCCAGTGCAAGGATTAGTCGAAATCTTGCCTCGGGAAGCGTGCCATAGAGTAAAAATTTTCATTTTTTAATAAAAATTTCACCGTAGTGGTCCTTCATTTTTGGAAACAAAAATGAGGACAACATAAACATCTAATAGAATCCTCGCTGTTCATACCATTAGGGACTGACTGACTATCATTCCTTTTGCATGGTTAATCTGAACCTTCTCATATGCTTAGTTCGGTTATTAAACAATTAGTGAATGAACATAAAAATTCTGAATCTATGTTTAATAGCATGAAAAACTTAATTTTCCCTTGAAGATCGCACTAGATTCTTACAAACGTTGTGCTTAAATAGCTGACAGTGTTTAATCTGGTTATTTGGAGGTGTCTGTCTGTTTTTCTTGAATATGCTATCTTGGTTAATTAGTTAGATCTTCTATATCTCTTTATCCTATCCCTCTTTTTCCCTTTTTTACCAAGAAGAATCCAGTCCAGCTGAAGTAGTATCGATCCAATTGAAATCAACCGATAACGAGACTGTTAGAATTTTAGGGAACTCATCCAACAATTATCCATCTCACTGTAAGTCCCCTTTGTGTTTCTAGCAAAACACATCAAACCACTAAGTAATCCTGCAGTCAAGACCTGACAATCAAAACCTTGAGGTCATCCCCTTTGATCAAACGCAAAAAACAGCATTAGGGATTTCCTTATCTCAAGAGAGGATAGGATACTGAGCGAGTACATTCTATTCTGCATTGGCCGGATGGAGTTTGCAGCGATGCGACTTTAGACACGTCAACACCTGGTTAGCAAATTACAAAGTTCGTTTTGCAAACATCTTCTATACTAGTCCCTTAACAATGATTGATCAGCTTCATTTAGGGGACATCATGTGGGATATGCTAAGATTTATGATTTATGGTTTGAGCAGATTTTCTTTTTCATTGACCAAGGTCATCTCTAGCATTGGGATTGTAGATATGGACTTCACTGAAATGCCTTGGCAAAATATGTTTCATAGTATAGATTTCGAGCTCTTTAAGGTATTTGAGATTGGGTTTTGATGATGATTACTTTTTAGGGTTCCAGGAGAGGAAAATGTAGTTTGGGCACGATGATTTTATAGCTTATGATCAAAGTGGCACAATGTCGGCATGGTGATTCTTTTCTAAGATTGACTTGGGACCCTAGTATCATACTTGGGTTCAGTTTGGATCAATCTAACGATTTTTGGGGTGTGGTGGAATTATTTAAGGACAAGCAATCTTTGGTAAGGGAGGACTATAATATCCCTTTTTTCAAGTCCTCTTCTTGTGCAATTAGCAATGACTTTCTAGGTATGTGTCAGCTTGATCAAAGGAGTTGTTTGATGTAACTTGCGAGCTCAAACGGTTTAGAAGACTTGTGTAATGTCCCCTTCTCGACTGTGATCAGTTTAGTTGGTCGTTAGCCTATTCCGGAGGCCCGGAGGCTAGTCGGGAGAAGTAATTAGGGTTTCCTATTTTATAGGAGGATGCTTCAGCAGTTTTGGTGGCTTACATGTTGGAGTTTTACAATTCTGATTCTGGATTCCTTCTGGGTTTTCAAAAAGCTTTGCGATGGTGTGGCATGCAACTAAATCTAAGGACTTTTCTGGACTTGCGATTTATAGTAAGTTGCAACGGCTGCTCAAAATGTGGTTAAAATGCATTTGGACACACTTACTATTTTTAGTAGTATGTTATTTTTGGTAAGTGCTATTTTTAGTGAGGGCAGGGACAATTTATTTTCTAGGTTTTTTGAGAGCTTCACAGCAGTGTGACATGCATCTCCATTTGTTCACTTTTGGCAAACTTACTATTTTTAGTGAGTTGTTTCCCGGTTTCTTGTAATGTCCCCTTCACACTAGTGCACGGACATTCGTGTAGTTTGGCCTATTATTCGACCCTCGTAGCCCAAGGAGTTGATGAGAGGGTCGTCTGGGCAGTTGCTTGTGGCTTCACATTCTATTTTTATATGATTTTTGGTGAGATAATGTGTTTTGAAGTATGATGTCATGTATGTTGCTAATTGCACTTTATATTATAAAGATATTTTTATATTATCTAAAGTGCAATTAAATATTATATTATTAAAGGCAATCTTCTAGAAGGGGGGTTGATCCATGTAAGAAAAAGAATAAATAGGGGATGAGTCTCATTGTTTGGCATCAATTACTTGATATCTATATTGTGTGACCGAGCTTGTGGAGCCTAAGGTTTCTGTAAAAGTATTCAAATTTATGTTCAAAAGTGGAATATTAAGGATTTTGTCTTTCTTTTAATTCCTTAGACAATATTCAATGCTATTAATGTAGGCTCTCTAGTTATTTCTGATTATGAACTGAAGCTTCTTTGTTTGCAGGTGGCTATAGATAATATTTATTGATTTCGATATTTCTCCAGCATTCTTCACGGCACATATATATAGGCATTGCCTTGACCAGACATGTCTCATGACATGTCCGATCAAGACATGTCTTGATCAAGGGTGGTGCCTCTTCATAATGAAAACTGATAACTATCGGTTAATATAAATGCCAATACATAACAAATGATAATCGATGCCAATCGGTTTGTGATTTAATGCAGTTTGATTATCATTGTAACCGATAATGAATCGGTTAGTTTCTAATGCAATTTTAGTTATCATTAACCGATCACTAATCGGTTTATTCTTAATGCTATTTCATGGTAATCGATGGTAAATGCAACCCGATTATGGATCGGTATAAGAGCAAAAATATGTTAATACGATAATTATTGTAGTTATCATATGACAATACTAATTAGTGTTGTCATATGACAACTAGAATAGATATGCAGAACCGATTACAATCACAGCATATAAATGAAATCACTACATAGCAAATACGATCATATCTCGATCGATGATAGAAATGCTTATAAAGATGATTATGATGTCTACCATTAGCATGTAGATTTATCGATAGGATAGATGATTGAAGGAGAGACTTCATTTATCTCTCATTCAATCATTTATCTTACCAAAGCTACATTGTTTCAACACTCCCTCTTAGCTAGGGAAGATAAATGGAGATCTATGTAAACATTGAAATAATCATCTAATTATATAGCATCACATTTCTCATAATAGAATGTATTACATGACCTCATAATACAAAAGATCAAGTCACATATGCTCGTGACATGATGTATCACATAACACGTGATACAGAAATATATCACATCATCTCGTGATATAGAGATATCACATAGCACGTGATATCAGTATCGCATAACATGCGATACCTTGGATATAAAATAATTTGAGAATATTGAATTCTCTTATATCCAAGTTATGGTATGTGCACTGACATTACGTCACATAATGTCTACCATAACATATCATGGCACATCCATGAGTCAAAATGATATCAAGTCAGCATGATATCAACATTACAAGATCGTCACCTTGTAATGTTTAGTACAAGTGTGCATTATCTAAAAAATCGTCACCTCTTAGAAATGGACACAGGGGGAGGAGCCCATAAAGTCATAACACGACAAAAGAAGTTTACACATTAAACATCTTATATATTAGTACAGATTATAAAGTAAATTACAATTCAATCATACCAAGTCCTTTCCTGAAGTGTTCAACTTTTACCCTGGCTTGGTCAATATGTCTGTTGTTTGGTCTCTTGTACTGATATACTGCAACTTAATCACATTCCTATCCACCATATCTCTCACATAGTGGTAAGGAATCTCTATGTATTTGGATCTATCATGAAATACAGGGTTCACAAAGAGTTTTATACAACTCTAGTTATCACAATGAATTATAGTAGGCTTCAGTGGCTCACCGAATAATCCCACAAGTAGTTTTCTAAGCCATACAGCTTCTCGTGCAACCATGGAAGCTGCGATATATTTGGCCTTTGTAGAACTCTGAGCTATTGAAGACTGTTTCCTGGTAATCCAAGATATCATGGCTGAACCCAAACTGAAGCAGCATCCTGACGTGCTTTTCCTGTCAGTCACACTTCCAGCCCAATCTGAATCAGTGAACCCATGAAGATCCAAATCAACTTTCTCAGACTTGAGTCCATATTTAAGTATGGATGTATATTCTTCAGACATTGCATCTTTCCAAACTTGATGTTTAATAGCTTCTAGTACACTAGAGGGTTCTGATTTGGAGAGATCATTCATAAGGGCTACATAGCTAGAAAATTTTTGGGGCCTCTCACTTTCTCTAAAAGTCCTTGAAGGAGCTGCAAAGTCCCTTGCATCCTCCATTGTTTTGTGAGCACATAGAGGTCTTTTCTTAGGGATTTCTTGGGGAGAAATCTTCTAGGTCTGAAGATGGAGCATAGATTTCAGACTCAATAGAGTATTTAGCCCTTTTGAAGGCTATGTCTTCTTCAAATATAACATCTCTACTAAGTTCAATATTGCTATGTCCAGGTACAAAAATTTTGTAAGCTTTAGAGGTTTCACTATATCCAACAAAGATTCATTTTCTTCCAGAGGGTTCTAGTTTTGTCCTTTTCTCTTTAGGTATGTGGAAGTAAACAAGGCAGCCAGATATTCTAAAGTGGGTGATAACTGGCTTTATCCCGGTGAAGACTTCTTCAGGGGTCTTGTCTTCAATGTGGGAATGAGGACATCTATTTAGTATGTAAACAGCAGAGTTGGAGGCTTCTGCCCAAAGGTGAGTTTCTAAGTTCTGATCAAGGAGAATGGTTCTATTTTTCCTTTCAGCAACCCCATTTTGTTGGGGGTTGTAAGGAACAGTGAACTCCCTCTTAATCCCAACTTCTTTACAAAATTCCCTAAAGATGTCTGAGGTATATTCCCTCCCATTATCAATTCTTAGGACTTTTATTTTCTTTCCGGAAGAGTTTTCAGAGAGGGATTTGAATTCTTTAAATCTCTTGAGAATCTCTTCAAATTCTTTATGTTTAAGGAAGTAGATCCAAGTCTTCCTGGAGAAGTCATCAATGAATATTACATAATAAAGGAACCCTCCTAATGATGGTACAAACATTGGCCCACATAGGTCAGAATGAACTAGTTCCAAAACATTGCTCGTTTTCCTAGAACTATTCTAAAAGGAACTTAGTATTTTTGCCTAGGGCACACCCCTTACATGTACCGGAATGGTATTGTTTTAACTTAGGCAAACCAATTACTAATTTTTCCATTGAACATAAAGCACGGATGTTTAAATGACCTAATCTTCTATGTCAAATTTCATTAGAATCTGCAATCTCATGAAGTAGGGCTAGGTTAGATTCAGTACATACCTCGTACAAATGACCTTTTCTATGTCCTAGGGTTATAGCCTTCTTGATGGAATAGTTTTGTGGCCATACTAGAACTTTACCATTCATGAAGATTATTTTGTACCCATCATCTTCAAGTGCAGATATGGAGATTAAGTTCCTCTTGATGCCAGGAACGAATAGGACTCCAGTGAGTTGGAGAGACGTGCTTGTCTTCAGCATAATGGTGCAGGTACCGACGCCTTTCACTGGATGTGCAGAGTCATCACCAATGGTTACTTCTTCATCAGTTTCTTCTAACATGGAATCCAGATGTGCAGAGTCATCACCAATGGTTACTTCTTCATCAGTTTCTTCTAACATGGAATCCAATAATTCTCTATACCCAGTGATGTGTCTTGAAGACCCACTGTCAATGATCTAGGTGTTAGATTTATTGGATACTTGGCTAGAGAGGGCAGAGTAGAATACATGCTTCTCGGAGTCATATTCTTCCCTTCTTACTTTTGCAAATGTAGCTTGTTGTTTGATTCTATCTGGACATCTTGTTGCATAGTGTCCATATTGATCACACCTAAAGCACTGAATGTGAGAGTTGTCTTTCTTAGATGACCTTTTCTCATGTTGGTTCTTTCTCTTGTTGAAATGTTTCTTCTTGCTTTCCTTGTTGGAGTTGGTATTTAGAACATGGAGATCTTCATCTATGTTCTTTTGCTTGATCCCCTTCTTATTTAACCTTGACTCCTCTTGAAGACAATCTGCTCTTAGCCTATCAAATTTCGGATATTTAGCCCTTGCACTAATGCCTTGGACGAATGTTTCCCATGTACTAGGCAACCCATCTAGAGCAATGAGCGTTAGCTCTTTGCTCTGGATCTCATATCCAAGCGTTGCCAGTTCATCCCTTAGGGCTGATATTCGCATAAAGTATGCATTGATTGACTCTCCTTTGTTCATACTTATATGATTTATTTCCCTTTTCAGAGCCACGTTTCTACTTGCATTGTTTATCTCGAATGCACTTTCGAGTGCTTTGAACATATGGTAGGCAGTCTCATGCTTTGTTATTATTGGCATAATGTGATTTCTCACTCCATCGACTACGATCTTCATGGCTTTTTCATTTCCCTCGATCCATGCCAATTTGTCAGGTTCATTCTCAGGTTCTTTAGATTCAACTTTTACAAATGATTCAACTTTATTCTCTTTTAGAATCATCTTAATTCTGAATTTCCATGCTGAGAAATTGTCGTCTCCTTCAAGTCTATCCTCAAATCTGATAGCATTAGCCATGGAAATGTGATGTCTATATCCTCAATTTGAACTTCTCAAATTTGAATGCCTTAGGTTCGATCAACCTTTCTCTGATACCATGTAAAAGTATTCAAATTTATGTTCAAAAGTGGAATGTTAAGGATTTTGTCTTTCTTTTAATTCCTTAGACAATATTCAATGCTATTAATGTATGCTCTCTAGTTATTTCTGATTATGAACTGAAGCTTCTTTGTTTGCAGGTGGCTATAAATAATATTTATTGATTTCGATATTTCTCCAGCATTCTTCACGGCGCGTATACATAGGCATTGCCTTGTAAGGCATGCCTTGACCGGACATGTCTCATGACATGTCTGATCAAGACATGTCTTGATCAAGGGTGGTGCATCTTCATAATGAAAACCGATAACTATCGGTTAATATAAATGCCGATACATAACAAATGATAATCGATGCCAATCGGTTTGTGATTTAATGCGGTTTGATTATCATTGTAACCGATAATGAATCGGTTAGTTTCTAATGCAATTTTAGTTATCATTAACCGATCACCAATTGGTTTATTCTTAATGCTATTTCATGGTAATCGATGGTAAATGCAACCCAATTATGGATCGGTATAAGAGCAAAAATATGTTAATACGATAACTATTGTAGTTATCATATGACAATACTAATTAGTGTTGTCATATGACAACTAGAATAGATATGCAGAACCGATTACAATCACAACATATAAATGAAATCACTGCATAGCAAATACAATCATATCTCGATTGATGATAGAAATACTTATAAAGATGATTATGATGTCTACCATTAGCATGTAGATTTATCGATAGGATAGATGATTGAATGAGAGACTTCATTTATCTCTCATTCAATCATTTATCTTACCGAAGCTACATTGTTTCAACAGTTTCTGCAGTTGATCTACTTGTCTTTGGGAACGAAAACTCCCATAGATAGCATAACTAAGGGAGTGAAACATCTCTTGAAGGGTTGCAGCTGGAGGTGATAATTCAGTCATCTCATAGACCCTAACTTGTTGGCCAAGGGCCAAGTTCACTAGAGTTGGTTGGAAGGTTTTTGAAGACAGTTTGGTTTTGGTAGTCTCCAACGATTTATGTCCTAAAGTGCTGATTACATTCACCAACTCGCTGAGTTATATCTCTGTCATCTTCAGACATTGTTGTGGTTGAGAAGACCTTCGATTTTGATCATAGGCATCATTTTATGCATCGATTCTACTTCCAGTCTTAGCGCTCTCATCCTAAGGGCAGACCGATGGATTTTGGTGTGAAAGGGAGTTCGTAGCAGCTGTTAATTATTTTATGGAGTTTTGTGTGGTTCTAAAGGTCTTAGTTAGGTCTTGGCGCTGCCCCAGGACCCCATGGGGGGCGTTGCCCCTCGACCCCACAAGGGGCACTGCCCCTTGACCCCATTGCACCTAGACCCCCATTTGACTTGCCAAGTACACTACAAGTTGGAGTTGTCCAACACATGTCATTGTCTACACTCTTGTCATTAGTCTTCCCGAATATTACTTGAGTTTATTTAAATTTAGAAGACGACTTTTTCTTTTGGGGTGGGATGATGTAGCCGACATAAAATGCCTATTGTTATGATTGATAATATTAGTTTTTCGGCAATGTATTAAATGTCCAAATTAAGTTTGTTGTCACTCTCGGGTAGTTATGTGTCTGCTGGTTGACAGTTGTGTTCCTCTTAGTAGCCGTCGGGTCCTTTAAATATGTTGTGTACTACCAAGGAAGGTAGCATGGTATAGTGGGATCAATAGTAATCCTTGGCCAACCATCTCTGGTCTTCTTCTTTGTAATAATTTCATGAGCAAATAAAGATATATTTTACTACTGTATCTGGTATGCATTGTTATCTGCATATTATTTCCTGTATTTAGTTTATCAGATATAGAAGTAAACAACTCATGCACAATCAGTTTTCGATTTCAATGCATTTCAACCATTCTCACTAATTGGGTGTAATATTGAACTATATTTAATTAACTTTACTAATGCCTTTTTAATTAAAATAATTTATCAAGTGCCTCAGTATTATAACTCATTGGAAAAAGAACAAAAAGTTTTAAATGATGACACACTAAAAAGCGACTTTAAAAGCCGAAAATGTTTTAAAAGTAAAATAAATCACTTTTCCGAGTTATAAGATTTATTAAATTAATTAAGTGATTTTATAAAGTTTTCGAAAAGTTCCAGAAAACTTATAAAGGGGGTTTGAGAGCTTATTTGGTATGATACAATTTATTAGTTTATTCTATTTTCTTTGATTGAAACCTTTGTCGTTGGAAGATTGAACATGGTTCATCTCAACGTCTGGAGTACAAAAACCCTTTAGGGATGATCAGTTTTGGTGGTGAAAGATTCCTCCCTAGCTGTTGCATTGGCAGAGTCACTCAAATTTTGCATCTGCACTTCAATGGTTATGATACGAAATTTGTGAAGTCTTTTGAAATGTCCCCTTATTTTATAGCTTATGAAATAGGGACTATTAACTTGCAAAGACTGCAAGAGACTTCTTTCCTTCAAGTCTCAAATATAACTATGAATTATGATTTATGAAACTTGTTGATGTGTTTTTTAGAACACCTCAAACACATAATAAAATACTAAGAATTCTATCCTCTCTTAAACAAGGAAACCTTATATGCTAAACTTTGTGACCAAATAGGGTGACTCCAAGGTTTACAATGCAAACAAGTGACTTTAGTGATGGATAGACTCAGTGTATATAATGTGATTATGTTGGTTAACACAAAGGGACTTACAGAATCGTTCTAGGATTTTAACAATTCCTTTTCCTCAAAATGGCTTATGATTTTGCAATAAAGCACTCTAACTAAATCTTGTTAAGTTTTAGTGATCAGATTAAGTAGAGATAATTTAAACACAAATGCACAGAATTTACCTTGGGAAAACCTTCCTCTTGAAGGTGAAAAACCCAGCAAAGAAGTTCCTTTATATATATATATATATATTGATAGACAAGATGTCTTTACAATGAATATGCTCCACTCCTTGAAGCTATATAATGGTATAGATTCTCCTAGACTGCTGTATACAATTCACAGTGCAATATTAATGCTGAGAGATGATCTATCTAGATCAATCTGATTTCAATATCAATTTATATGTCTTGAAGATGAGAGCACGTTGCTGCACAAGGAGTCAATATGTAGAAGAAGAACACAAACTACTGAAGGATGATATCGAACTGCTGAAGGATGATAATACAATCTATTGAAATTATCTATTATCCAATTGCCTTGGAAGTGAGAAGTGAACCGAACTTTATACCCATATTAAGTGTGCATCCAAACAACACGATCATTCCAATAGTCGGCTTCTTATAAACCATCACATCTCTTTATCTTTATTAGAAATCGGTTATAATACAATCGATACATCTTCCAAGGTAGCGGAACATATATTAGTTATCGTTTAGTTAACAAACCGATTCATTATAAATATGAAAGTCGGCAATGTATAAAAGTCGAACAATTAAATGTGTAAGGCCGCAAGTCCCTTCACACATTTGATGGCAAAGTCGGGTCTTGTAAGATCCGACCGAAGCTATCCATCAACATTCCCTCTTAGCTAAGGAGGAATCCTTCTCGACATCTGAGTCACATAGTGACATCCACCATGGCTACTTCCAAAGAGTGAATAAGTACAAGTGCTAAGTCATGGAGTCGCTCACATGACATCCACCACACCCACTCGGAGAGGGTGGAACAAGGCCTGGAACCTCAAACTTCTCTCACAGAGAAGAATGCGCAACAAGGGTTGATACCTCAAACTTCTCTCACAGAGAATAATGCATAACAAGGGCTAATACCTCAAACTTCTCTCACAGAGAAGAATGCATAACAAGGGCTTGCACCTCAAACTTCTCTCATAGAGAAGAATGCATTATAATACATATCAAGTAATTACTGGTGTTGAAACTCCCTCTCAGCAAGGGCTTCATTCTCCACAACTCCAAGCTTGTCTCGAAAATGCACAAACTTCACTTTCGCAAGAGGCTTGGTGAGAATGTCATCCGTTTGTTCCTCAGTACAAATGTATCTCAACTGAACAGCATTCCTCTGTACCATATCTCTAATATAGTGGTACCGAATCTCAACATGCTTTGTTATGTCATGGAATACTGGATTGACTGAAAGCTTCACGCAGCTTTGGTTACAAAAATGAATGGCAGTAGGCTCCAATGATTATCCAAACAATCCTGCAAGGAGCTTACGAAGCCACACTGCTTCGCGAGTAGCCACACATGCTGCAATGTATTCTGCCTCTGCAGTGCTCAGAGCTACAGGAGACTGCTTCCTACTACACCAGGAAATCATTGCAGATCCCAAGCTGAAGCAACAACATGAGGTGCTCTTCCAATCAGTAACACTCCCTGCCCAATCAGAATCAGAATGTCCTTCAAGTATCAGGTCCATACTTTAAGAGTATTTCAAGCCATATCCAACTATGCCACGCAAGTATCTCAAGATATGCTTGGCTGCAACTAGATGCATCTGTCTAGGTTCACTCATGAACTGGCTAAGTGCACTCACGGCATAGGAAATATCTGGTCTAGTGTTAACTAGATACATCAAGGACCCAATCAACTGTCTGTACATAGTAGGGTCCACAAGATCTGAACTAGCTGCAGTTTCCCTCAATTTCTTCAAGTTAGTTTCCATTGGTGTAGACATAGATTTACAATCTCACATTCCAAATCTCTTCAAGATATCGATGGTGTATTTTCCTTGACTTAGGATAATCTCATTGGGCCTCTGCCAAACTTCCAACCCTAGAAAGAAGTGCATGAGTCCTAAGTCCTTCATCTCGAATTTTGAAGTCAACTCCTTGCACCTATCAATGAGATGATCTTCTCCTGTGACAAATAGGTCATCAACATAAAGTACCAAGATCAACATATCACCATTGAATACCTTGAAGTAAAGGTTCAGATCAACATCATTCTTGCAGAAAGCCAAACCCACTAAGTATCTGTCAATTCTTTCATACCAAGCCCGAGGAGCCTGTTTAACCATATAGGGCTTTCTTCAATTTACACACATGAGACTCTTTCCATGAATCACGAACCCCTCAGGTTGCTCGATGTAGACCTCTTCTTCAATCACACCATTGAGAAAAGCAGTCTTCACATCCATCTAATGCAACTTCCATCCCTTAGTTGTTGCAATGGCAATGATGGTTCTAATACAAGTATAGCGAGCAACAGGAGCAAATGTTTCTTCATAGTCTATTCCCTCTTGTTGAGAGAAGCCACAAGCCACAAATCTAGCCTTTCATTTTTCAATGCTACCATCAGCTGCATGCTTAATCTTGTACAACCACTTGGAAGATACAACAGACTTCCCTTTCGGTCTAGGCACAATATCCCACACATCATTCTTGAGAATGGATTGATATTCCTCATCCATTGCATCTTTCCCAACCTGTTGTTTTGAGGCTTCCTCTACACTGGAAGGTTCAGACTCAATAAGATTACACATCAATGCAACATAATTAGAGAATCTCTGTGGTCTTTTACTTTCTCTGAATGTGCCTCTAGGAGCGGCAAACAGTTCTGCTTCCCGCAAAGTGTTTCTAGCCCAAAGAGGTCTCTTTCGAGACACAACAATATCTCTAGGCCCATCAGTGGGATCCAAAGGTTCAATTGAATCATCATTCATATCAAGTTTTGTAGACTCCCTTTGAATCTCAGGAGCATGATCAACATCCATGTCTTGAGGAGTCTCATCATCTATCTCCATGCATGAACCCTTTGATTTCCTGAATGAAACATCTTCCTCAAATGTGATATCCTTGCTTACTTCTATTTGCTTCTGACCAGGGATGTAAATACGGTAGGCTTTGGAGGTTTCACTGTAGCCCACAAATACCCCTCTCTTGCCAGAAGGTTCCAACTTGGTCCTCTTGTCCTTGGGAATATGAACATACACAAGACAACCAAAGATTCTCAGGTGACTGATATCAGACTTGATCCCTGAAAAGGCTTCTTCAGGAATCATATTTTGTAATATCCGATGAGGACATCTGTTATGAACATACACTGTTGTTCTAGAGGCTTCTGCCCATAGAAAAGTCTGAAGGTCTTGATCATGAATCATAGCTTTTGCAGCTTCAACAATAGATTTGTTCTTCCTTTTTGCAACCCCATTTTGTTGAGGGTTGTGTTGTGACCATTTCACACATCGCCCCATTAAAATGGGCACCCCCTCTTTTTTGCTTTTGTTTTGCCTGTTCTTCTCTCTGCTTTTAGGGTTTTGAGTAAGTGAGTGAGTCATCTGGACTAGGGTTAAGCCTTAGGAGTTCCTTTTTGATATTTTCAAGCCAAAGTCCAGTCTAATTTTGAAGATTATTAAGCATCCTCACGGAGATTGCAATTTTGAAATAGGATGAGCCTGCCAGGAAGTTGAGTATGTCTCAAGATGGGTCCAGTCAGGATTTTGAGGGCAAATTCAGGTTAGGTCTAAGTGTTAACATTTTTGAGAATGGAATTGTGCAATTTTGTTGACCAAATTTTGAAGGCAAGGTAACCAATTCCTGGCCTTGGAGGCGACCTAACCCTGCATGATGAAGTGATCTAAAGACCTAAATTTTTGATATTTTGGCTTATAAGGGCAAGATCGCTCTTGTCCCTCTCTCAGGGACCAAGGCGAAAATGATATTTGGTGCATCTTGGTTATTGACTTGTTTTATTTGTTTTCTGCAGGGTCGCCAGGGGATATGATCGAACGTGAATTGAAGATTTTGAAGATTTTGAAAACTCAAAAATGACAAATTTTTAAAGTTTAAGACCAAATCGCTCCTGTCCTTCACTGAAGGACCAAGGCGAAATGTTTTTCTTAGATCATTTTGGGCCTTGGTTGATCGAACTGAAGCATCAAGGACGCAATGAAGGATGAAATGAGCATAAAGGAGTATCCAGACTTGGTCGTTGGCAATGAAAGATTGAACTTTTGGCCTAGCAAGACAAGTTTGCTCCTGTCCCTCACCCAGGGACCAAAGCGATTTTCTTCAAACACACCTTCTTGGACATTTTTGGATTTGGGTTCTTGTTCATAGCTTGCAAAATGATGATATCTTTCCCAGCAAAGGAGATTTGAGATGAAAATTGTAAAGATTTGACCTTGAAGACAAAAGGCGCTCCTGTCCCTCACTGAAGGACCGGAGCTTGAGTTCCTAAATTGCATTGTCCTCACAAGATTTAAGTGATTTCGCGATTTGAGGAGGACAAGGAAAGTATGTTTTGCTCGTCGAATATAACTTGAATGGACCACAATGAAGAAAATCAACCTAAGTAACTAAAGCGCTCCTGTCCCTCACCCAGGGACCAGAGCGATTTTTAAAGGAAGCTCCTGTCCCTCACCCAGGGACCAAAGCGATTTTCTCAAGAGACAAGTTTTTGGCAAAGGAAAAGCAAGTTTTACGTTTGAGATGAGTAAAGGAAGGCATAATCACTCCATTGAAGATAATTTTGAAAGATTGCAAAACACAAGTGGAGCCTATAATGGCCAAGGCGCTCCTGTCCCTCACCCAGGGACCAGTGCATTATCAAGTCTTCCCTTCCAAATTTGGTCGAATCCAGGGCAAGGTACATGATGGCGATGATATTTGGAATGCTTCAAAGAAGAACGAAGTTGCGAAAAACCACAAAACTTGATGAAATTGGCTAAGGCGCTCCTGTCCCTCTCCAAGGGACCAGAGCGAAATATTCAAGTATGCCAAATTTTAAAATGCCACTTTCGTTTCCAACACTCAAAGATGGAGTAAGCAATGACGTTTTACGCCTTGAAGATAATTAGATATTGATATGATTAAGGATTTGTGCCATGGACTAAAGATCGCTCCTGTCCTTCACTGGAGGACCAGGGCGATTTCTATAGAATCAATCATTCCTTTCCAAAACCACGTCAAAGCAAGATTATGCAAAGTGAGAAATGTCTTTAGGAAGATAGTGAACAAGGAATTAACCTCAAGAATCGACAATTTTAAGCTCAAAAGCAAAAAATCGCTCCTGTCCTTCACTGAAGGACTAGGGCGAATATCTTTGGAAGAGCTCGTTTTGTCTTGGAGAAACGAGTTAGGCATGCATAGAACAAACAAGGAAGATCATTGATTGCCCTGCAACATGAATTGGCGATTGGAAAAGACAAGGACCAAGGGCAAAAGGTGGGATCGCTCCTGTCCCTCACCAAGGGACTAGGGCGAAAATGTTTTAAGATACACTCCTTCCAAAGATGGAATAAATCAAACTTAAGATTCCAAGCGAAAAGGCCATTTTGGACGTCCAGGATAAAACTTTGAACGCGAAAACCAAGAAATGCAAGGCCAAAGATAAAAGGGTGCTCCTATCCCTCTCCCAGGGACCAGAGCGATGTTATTCATATCCACTATATTCCCATGCTTGAGCACGTGCTTTGAAAAACTCATATTAAATGCCAAATTCGCTAAAAAGCTTAAAATATTTTAATTAAATTGGCATTTAATAAGTTCGCATAAGGCATTTAATACTTAATTTAGGCCTTTAAAAAATCAAAATTTTTAATTGCAAAGGCATTTAAATTAATTATTATTAAATTAAATAAAAAAGAGTGCGCTTGGGGATGTTATTTTAATGTTTTTTTTGCAAAGTCGGCCTCCTCTTTTATTGAATTTTTTATTTATTTTTGCCTATTTTCCAAGTCGGCCTATGGGCAATTGCAATAGTGAGCGCCTATATAAGGGAGGTATGTTGAAGCATTTTAATCCATCATTCAATCATTTATTTAAATGCAATTTGGAGAAGCAATAGAAGTGCGAATTTTGATCCAAGAAGGAGTGCAAACTTTGTTGGAGGTTAGAGGTGGAGCGAGTTTTCCTCAAGGCGTTGAAGACCCAAAGGGTGGTGAAGTTGATGAAGGAGGCGCATTTGCTAGAGGACTTCGATCTTCATTTTGCCTAGCGAATTTCTTAATTTTTGCATCGTTTTTTAGAGCTAGTTCTCAAAGAGAGGTATGGCAAGATCTCCCTCATTCAAATTTTGAAATTTTGAATTTCCAATTGCATAGTCATATTTAGGAAATGATAATTCAAAGACTTATCATGAAGTTTCCTAAATTTAAAAACTTAAATCCAGTCTATATTTCTACGTTCCAAGGTATATTGCTCATTATGAAATGTTGTGTAGGTGTCAAGATGGCGACCCCAAAGGCAGGAGCATCCACCAGTCGCCCAGCCCTCATGAAGGAAGATCAAAGGAATGAAGAAATGGAGACCAAGATCGTGTCAAAGTGGAGCAACATTGGAGATACCAACTTGGGAAACTTCAGTGTGAATAAGTTTCGAGAGGTCCCTTATATTGGAAAGCCATCACCTGTCGCAAGGAGAATAATTGAAAGTGGCATTATCAAGGCGGCCAACTTCCCTCCAGCAATCCAGTGCCATGAGCTGATGATCGAGTGTGCCCGCCATTACGACCCACAGTCAAGATCGATCGTGTCCAAGGAAGGAAACACTTTGGCTTATCTTTCAGAGGAGGCTATCAGTGAAGCTCTTCATCTACCAGAACATAAAGATATGATTTACAAAAGCTTGGAAGGAGCTAGATCCATGTACGAAGATGATCCAGACACTTGGTTGAACATCATCAACAAGAATTGGTTACTCAAAAGTCGTCCTCGCCTGAGCAAGATTCCCAACACACCACATAGGATCGACTTCCAGGAGAAGTACAGAGATTTGATAACCTTACTCAATCGAGTTACAGGGGCTCCTCAAGCCTTCTATTTTGAGAAATGGATGTTCTTCTTCATCCAAGTGATAGTTCAAGGAAAAGGAACAATTCATTAGGCTAGAATCATTAGCCATTGCTTGGATGTGCAGTTGAGAAGACTGAAGGCTACTAAATCCTTCCACATGAGCTCATACATCATATATGCCTTGATCAGGAGTTTTGAATATGCAGGACTACCTCACAGAGGAGTGATTGGAAGAGGACCGGGAGAAGTCAGAGTTTGTGACTCTTATATACACTTGCATCATCCACCTGGAAGTAATTACAAGTTAGTCAATGATACCTTCACAATGAACATCACCAGGACACTGCAAGGCGGGATTCACAATCGGCTATCTCAAGAGGCACAAGAGCTTGTAAAGAGGTATGGTGCTTGGTTTATCCAATTCCAGAAGTTTACATATATTAGAGTTCATGGGTGTCCTTCACCTCCATATATGTTGCCAAGATATCCGACAAATCAGATAGTAATACTTGAGGTGACTAGGCAGTTGGCAACTTATGCGAAAGCATTCAGACATAGGCATGGAAATGGAATTCCTGTACCTATCATACTAGGAAATTCAGTAGAGGTATGTCCTAATGCTCCAGCTTTAGATGATGCAGAAAGAGAGTTGGCCTTATATTCATTTTCATTCTTTTCATTGAGGGAGAATTTTGATCCTTATGGGTATATCGAGGAGACAGTAGAAAATACAAGCATGAATGTCAGGTAGAGGACTTTTGGATGAATCTCTCAGATGATTTAGAAGTGAAAAGAAAGATGCATCCAGATTGCCTTTGGATTTCATCAGGAAATGCAAAGTTTACAGAGTGGCCGATCAAGCTCAAGACAGTGGCAGGCACCTCCAGTTATCTTATGATAGAGAGGACAAGGCAGTGAAGATAGATTGGAATGAGCCTGAGGTTGTGGACTTAAAAGCTTTGATGGCTCCAGTTTTGTCCTGTACTCGCAGATGGGTTGATGTGCAACATCAAAAGTTAAGAGAGCAGAACATATCTATGACTTTTACTTTGGAGGAAAGATCGGCAGAAGGAGGAGCAAGCGCAAGTGAAGGCCATCCTCATCCTAGAAGCACAAGCGAAGGCAATCCTCACCCCAGAAGCGTAAGTGAAGGCAATCCTCATCCTAGAGGTGCGAAGAGGAAGGAAAGACCTGAGAAAAGAGAATCTTCCAAGAAGAAGCAAGAGGCCAATCGAGATCGCTCATCTGGCACATCTTCTCGACAAGAGAAGAGGACACTTGAAGTGGAGGAATCTATGGAATCAATGGTTCAGAATGATAAACATGAAGAAGGACAGGCGTCTCAACGTTCATCAAGTCAATCTCCCCAGGTCAATGAGCTACATGAAGACAAGAATGATGATGAAGCGACATCTCCTCTCCGGAAAGAATAGCCATTACCTAAAGAAATACAAGTTAGAGAGACAAGGTCCGCCATTCCAGATTGGTTGAAGGAGAGACTAACAAGGGTGATCGTGATCGAAGACGAAGATAATGTGATTGATTTAGATAGCCTTGTTGGAAATTCTCAGGGAGTAACAGAAAAGAAGAAGGCCACCAAAATGTCCAAGATGATCAGAGATGAGACAGGGTCCAGGAAGTTACAGATAGCTACACCAGCAATGGACAAGTACGAAGGTGAAATCCTTGCAGAAGAATATGATGTAGAAACCACTGAGCTTGGTCCACTCACCACTGAGCAGGCAATGGATGAGGCAACTGATTCATTTGAGGCACATAAAGATAAACTTAAGGAAGAAATGGAAAAGAATAGAAAACTTGAGAGAGAGAGAGGTGCTTGGAGAGGCTACTTTAGCCACCTCAGTCAGCCTTTGGGACATCAAGATCCAGCAGTATCTCCTGTGCAGGCACTTCCCCTTGAATCAGTTGGCGAGGCAGAGAGAGTTAAGAGCTTGGTCCAGCTTATGAGCTCTTGGATTGACAAATCCCATACAATTGTCGTTGAGTTTGCAACAAGAATGATGCAGACCATTCATCAGGCTATCCAGGTCCTTGAGATCATCCACAACCTAATGATAACAGTAGCCGCCTTTGCTCATACTAAAGATGTTATCATTCCTGTTCTTCAAGTAATCAGGCAAACACCAAGGAAGACCTTAGCACAAGAAAAGATAATGGATGGAGGAGCTCATAATTTACTCCAGTGGTCTACTTTACTCCTAATGAAGGAAGTTCTTTTCGAGGACACCAGCGCCAAATGCAATCAAGTGGAGGAGGTCATCCATCCAATCCAGGACAAGGTGTTTGGGGTGTTATGTAATATTCTTGGCAGAAGAATCGAAGTTGAGACAGATGTGGATCTTCAAGAGTTGGAAGAAAGGGTCAAGGTCATCTTTTGCAAAGATGAGAATGTTATTACAGATGAGCAAAGAGATCAAATGTTTGCTACTATGCTCCTGATTGAGAAAACCAAGGAACTCGAACCTGAATGGGACGCAGCTCTTCTCAAGGCCTTTGATCAGATTATTCACTTGGAGGAACGAATGAGGAATCTTCTTGAGATTTCTATTGCTGAGATTGAAGGAATCGTGTCCAGATTCATTGCATATGCTAAAAAGGAGCATTGGAAAGGGAATGAGGTTCTAGAAGAGAGGTTGTTATAGATGACATGGCACCTTAATTATCATTGGTCTATGTTTCCTAGATTTTTGTGCCAAATTAAATATTTGGCTATGCATTTAATATTGTTCAATAAAAGGGGAACTTTTGTAATAAAACCCTAATTAGGGTTTAGGTGTCAGAATCTCAGCCGTTGATCTTCTTTTGATCCGGGCCGTTCATTGTAATTGAGGATGCTATATATACCCTCATTCATTTTCATTTTGTGATTAGAAATAGTTAGCAATAAGAAATAGTTAGAAGATTAGGGCTTTTGGAGAGAAGAAAGTTATTTTGTAGCAAGATTGAGTTTTGAAGAAAGAATTTCAAACAATTGTTGTCTATTTTGGCTTTGAGATCAATAAAATATTGAAGTTATGGTGTTTTATTGCAATTCTTGTGGCTATCTTCATGGTTGTTTACTTTCTTGAATCATTCTCAATCGAAGTAGTATTTAAGTTTGAAGGACTAAGTGTTGGGCTTGATCTTTGGTGAGATTCACGTTCCAAACCACTAGCTTCTTATTGATTGTAGGAACGCCTTGTGTGGTCAACTGGAGAGACTTGAATTACTTAAACCTTCAATCGTCATTGAGCTTTGGATATGTGCCTTTGTGGTAGTGTCTATGATCCTTGATGAATTGAAAAATCATTTGTTACCTTAGAAGATCGCATCAATTTCAGTTAGGTTTTTATTTCATGGCAATATTGAAATTGGTAGAATCTTACCAAATCTAGCCTACATTGGGTCATTCTTAGGATTAGATTAGAATTTACCCCTTGCAAACCCTACCTTTTGATCTTTTGAGAACTTGTTAGTTTTAGGAAATCTTGTTCCTGCAGCTCGGAGGACGTAAGGCCCCTTGATGAAACAGCATTCACAACGACCACTGGTGCTTATCCACACGTAGAGACCCTACATAAAAGAACATTGGAGTCACCCTGATTGATCCTTTTTTGCGACATCTTCAGCAATCAGAGGCTTTATTCAAGAGAGGATAAGGTACCCTTGGGTATTTTATTCTGTGTATGATTGTGTACAAAATACACGTCAACAGGTTGTAAGGGACACAGAACTCCCTCTTGATCCCTGCCTCAATACAAAAATTACGAAAGCTACACGAGGTGTACTCACCTCCATTGTTAGACCTTAAAGTTTTAATTTTCTTCCCAGATAAATTTTCTACAAGAGCTTTAAACTCTTTAAACCTACCTAGGACTTCATCAGACTCTTTAGACCTTAAGAAATAAATCCAAGTCTTCCTAGAGTAGTCATCTATGAAAGTTACATAATACAAACATCCACTTAGGGATGGAATTGACATTGGACCACATAAATCTGAATGTACAAGATCCAGTATTTCTTTAGACCTACTTTCACTGCTATGAAAAGGACTATTAATATTTTTACCCATAGCACAACCTTTACAAGTACCATGATGTACATGATTAAGTTTAGAAATACCTTTTACCATCTTCTCCAATGATGGAAGAGCCTTGAAGTGAAGATGTCCAATTCTTTTGTGCCAAAGTTTGCTGGAACTGGAAGAATCATGAAGAAGAGCTTGTACTGGAGGAGTGGAGAGTTTATACAAACTCTCACGTCGATTTCCAATTACACGAGCAGTCTTGATGCTGGAGTTCTTAGTAGTGGAGAGTTTATACAAACTCTCACGTCGATTTCCGATTACATGACAATCTTGATACTAGAGTTCTTAGGCCAAGCAAGAACTCTTGCTTCAAAAAATGCAATTTGATATCCTTTATCCTCCAAGGCTGAAATAGACACAAGGTTTCTCTTGATCCCCGACACGAACAACACATCACTTAGGTGTAGAGAAACTCCAGATTCAAGGTTTACAGATGTAGCACCAAATCCTCTTACTAAATAGCGTGCATCATCTCCAATGATAACTTGAAGATTTGACTCCTCCACTAAATCAAAAAGGTGCTCCCGATAACCGGTGATATGTCGAGAGGCTCCACTATCAATTAACTAGGTATCACTGTCTATAGGAACATTGCTTGATAATGTTGATATGAAAAGAAAACCATTGGAGTTATTTTCAACCTCCTTCTGAGATGAGACTTCATTGATGTTTGCTCCTTGATGATTTGGTCTTGTCAAACAATCCTTTGCAAAGTGACCAAACTTGTCACACCTAAAACACTGGATGCGAGAGAGATCTTTCTTCTTCTTTTTGGAATCAGGTGCGGAATCTGATTTCAGATTTCTATTCCTTTTGAAGTTGCCCTTCTTCCAATTCTTATGTTTCTTGGTAGATTGAGTGGCAAGAACATGTGTATCTTCATTTTGAGAACTCTTGATAATTCCCCTAGCCGTCAATCTTGATTCTTATTGAATACAATCCGCACGAAGTTGATCAAACTTAGGTAATTTGGATCTTCCACTTATGCTTTGAATAAAACGCTCCCATGAATGAGGAAGGCCATTCAAGGCTACCCTGACAAAGTCTTTATCAATCACTTGATCTCCGATTGCGGTTAGTTGATCTCTCAATTCTGAAATTTTCATGAAGTAGGAGATGACTGAATCTCCCTTTGCCATCTTGACTTGGTGGAGTTGCTGCCTCAAGGCAAGAGCCCTACTCACGTTGTTAATCTCATATAAATCTTCCAAGGTCTTGAACATATCTCTCGCAGTCGTCATCTTGGAGATGAGCGGCACCAAGTGATCCCTCACGGAGTCGATTAATATCTTCTTTGCTTTCATGGCATTTTTCTAAATGAAAGCTTCTCCTCATGATCTTCATGTTCGGATAAATCCTTTTCCTCCACGAATTGAAGAAGATCATTTTCTTCAAGTGCAATGAGCACTCTAAACTTCCATGAGGTGAAGTTAGATGCGCCTTCAAGCCTATCTTCGACTTTAAGACCATTCACCATTTTCAAGACTTAGAGATACTACTCGAAGGAGAGAGAGAGGAGAGAATATTTAGAAGTTGTAGAGAATCTGATCACAACCTTCCTTTACCGTGGCTCTGATACCATGTTAAGTTTTAGTGATCAGATTAAGTAGAGATAATTTAAACACAAATACACAGAATTTACCCTAGGAAAACCTTCCTCTTGAAGGTGAAAAACCCAGCAAAGAAGTTCCTTTATATATATATTGATAGACAAGATGTCTTTACAATGAATCTACTCCACTCCTTGAAGCTATATGATGGTATAGATTCTCCTAGACTGCTGTATACAATTCGCAGTGCAGTATTAATGCTGAGAGATGATCTATCTAGATCAATCTGCTTTCAATATCAATTTATATGTCTTGAAGATGAGAGCACACTACTGCACAAGGAGACGATATGTAGAAGAAGAACACGAACTACTGAAGGATGATATCGAACTGCTGAAGGATGATAATACGATCTGTTGAAATTATCTATTATCCAATTGCCTTGGAAGTGAGAAGTGAACCAAACTTTATACCCATATTAAGTGTGCATCCAAACAACACAATCATTCCAATAGTCGGCTTCTTATAAACCATCATGTCTCTTTATCTTTATTAGAAATCGGTTATAATACAATCAATACATCTTCCAAGGTGGCGGAACATATATTAGTTATCTTTTAGTTAACAAACTGATTCATTCTAAATATGAAAGTCGGCAATGTATAAAAGTCAAACAATTAAATGTGTAAGGCCGAAAGGCCCTTCACACATTTGATGGCAAAGTCGGGTCTTGTAGGATCCGACCGAAGCCATTCATCAACAAATCTATGAAAGCTCTTTGAAATAAAAGCAAAAGGATAAAGTTTAGGGATCTAATCTATTTCTAACAACGTAAGAAACTATTAATGACTTAGTGAAAACAAACCAAGCTTTGCTTCGCCATTAGAAACAACTACACAAAGATGATGCAATCTTCAAAGGAAATGTAAATGATTTTCAAATCGCTTATACACATTAACACCATAAATAATGTGAATCAATGAGCATTAAGCAATTGAAGTTAAGCTTTCAATGGAGTTCCGACTAACCATGCCTTACAACTTGTAATCAACAAATCACAAATGGCATGAACATGTAGGTTTCACCATGAATCAACAACAATATCTTCCATTCAACTAAGCAACTAGATGTAAATAACTCTTAATCTAACTTGAGAAATAGGAAATCATGCTAACACCCAAAACAACACATAGGCTCACCAAGCTTCAATGAGTTTGTATTCATTCTGCCATATCTCCACAACAATTTCACAAAAGTCTCTTGCTACAAATGAAATGAGCAAGCCCTATATAGAGCTCTTAATACAAATTAAGGGTCAGGAATGATTTGAAATCAATGGCCAAGATGATTCAAAGCAACCCTAATTAGGGTTAGTTACAACTACCACCTAACCCCCTAACTTTTAATAGACTACAACCAATGCAAAATAAAACATCCTCCTTGGCACAAAATGTGGGGAGCAAGAGCAAATAGAAATATTTCATGCCACCTAAGACTATAACAAACTATCATCTCGGACGATGTGTCCCTTATCCTTTTCCTTGACAACAAATGCAATGAATCTGGACATCATGATGTCGAGCTCTTCCATTGGTGCACTTAGCGCAGCTTCCACCTTATACTCCATGGGTGCCCAGTCAATTGAACATGCAGCAAATGCAAACATGGAATAGTTTTCTCCTTGACAACCTAGAACTCATCACATAATGCAAGCATAGCCAAAATCTTGTCCTGAATGAATATAACTCTACCATATGCTTGTACCGACTCCTCAATGAATACATTTGCCTTATCAAATGCACTTCCAATCCATTTCTTCGTTGCATGTGCTATAGATTTCATCCCTTCCAAATCATCAATTGATTCCCTCGAAAGTGCTACAGGACAGACAAATGTTCCTTCGACTTGTTGAATTGGATTCATCACGTGTTTTATATACTCCTTCAATTGTCAATTCTCCATTTTAAGTTGATTCTTCTTTTCTTCTACTTTCCACAATCTTTCCTTAATCATATTCAAGGATTCATCCAATTCCTCGATCACTTGCTCTTGTGTTGCTAATCCCAAATCAAGAGTTGTAATCTCATACTCTTCTAGAGTGATGTCATCTTGTGTCTTATCAACCCTTGGAATTGCAACCTACACTATGTAAGATCCCGAGTGATCCTTTGTGATCTTGGAGCACCTCTTGGCTTGTTCCTTCTTTGCAGCCTTGTCGATCCTACTTAGAAAATCCTCCCAGGTATTGTCTAGATTAGTCTCTACCACAACCTTCATCATTCTATTTCTTAACTATTTAGGAGCAGTAAATTGTTCAATATCCCCACTCACTTCTTCATTCACTTCCTCATTTTCTTGAAACCCTTGAAGTGTTGATATCATTCCATCATTGACATCCTCATCCAAAAAAGCCATGTCCACATGCTCCGGGATTTCCTAAATTGGTACTTTTGCTTGCTCCATCAAATGATCATAAAGTGGAATTTCCACAGTTGAGAAGGATTCCCCTCATGATTTTGTTGTTGAATGAATTCCAAGGATTCATTCACCTCTTGACCTCCTGGAACACTTGGATGAATCAATCTCCTTTTGTGACTCCTCCGTGACTGATGTTACATTTCTACCCACAAAAGATGCAACTTGGTAGACAGAAGAAGTGTTAACCGATGAGTGAGTTGTCCTTGACTTTTGCTTCTTTTGTGGTGGTTCCTCACTGGAAACTTCCTTTCTCTTAGTCTACTTTGCTTGTGAGGTCTCAATCGTATCCTTCCTTCTCTTGTGACTTTCATGTTCTTGTCTATCTCTCTCTTCCTCAATACTGATTTTGTGTTGCTCTTCATTTGTCATCTTTGCAAGAGTGTGAGTCCAAATCACCAATCAATTCATAGGTTAGAAGGCTATTCATTTCTGTCAACCTATTAACTTGGTGATCCATCCATCTATGTATATTTGTCAAGACAGGTCTCATCAATATATTCAAATCTACTACTTCTACCTCGGACCAATTAGGGGCAAGAAGGGGCTTACTCTTTTCTTCCTCAAAATTGTGTTGAACACAATTCCCATCATCCTCAACCTGATCCAGAATGGGGAATAACTGACAAATCCTAACCATTTGCACTAAAATCCTTGAACACATCCTCTTCCTGATTTCAAAATCATTCATAGCATTTGCCCAATAGTCTTCTAGGTGTACCTTGTGTCCATACTTCCTTCCAAATGTCGTTCTAATCTTGTGATAAGGATCAAAAATTGATCTTGATGCATAGGTCACAAGGGAATAGAATTGTATTTCCTTGGATCCCTCGGCTGCTTGAAATGAAGGCAATGTCTTCAATTGAGTGCCCAATGGCAAGTGGAAAAGGTGTCCCTACCTTGCGCTTGTTCTTTTCAATATTATCATACGTAGAGAGTTGCCTTGTACCCTCTAACAATATCATCTTGTCAATTGGGAATCTTGGAAGTAGACTATGTAAGAGCTCATGTCAATCCTCTATATCTATAATTTCTTGCCAGCATGTAGATTATGTAAGAGCTCATGTAGAATGACTTGGTTCGTTCCAAGTTCCTCAACTGTTCATCTAAGTTATCACTAATTATCTTGCCCCAATTGATCATCTTCACCCCAGTTGCTATCTCTTCAATAAAGCAAAACATCTGTAATGTCCCCATTTTAGCAGACATGGTTTTTTGGTGATTAGCCTACCATTTTGACCCTAGTAGGCTAATGAGTATGGATAGAGGGTCTCCCAAGGCTTGTATCAGCTCCAGAGTTCAGTGTGTTTCGATCTGGCTTTCGTTTGGTATCATTTGGACTTCATTTGCTATACTTACTATTTATGGTAAGTTTGAGATGTTAGAGATGGACCCCTTCTATTTTTAGTATAGGGGGGGGGGGGGTCATATGCAGCTTCATCATGTCAGCTCCTAGCTCAGACGGCATTTTAAAATGTTGAGTATTAATGGAGATATTAATGTTTATTTAGTTTAAATAAACATTAATGTTTTGAGCTTATATTATTAAGTTATAATATAATTTTTATATTATAACTTAAGGGTGGGTCCAAGTATCATTAAAGGGGACCATTTAATTAATTAATTGTGGCTCTTTTACCAAGGTGAAATATTAAATGACAAAGTGAAAATATTATATCATTAAATGTCATTTAATATCATTAATTGATTAAATGCCTTATTGGAGGAAATCGAACCTTCATGGGAAATATATATAAGGTTTTTGAAAAGAAGAGAAGAGAGATTGATCATTGTTATTTTTGATGAGAAGACTTGTCTCTTGGCTTTGGAGAAGAAGTTGGGGTTTCTGCAGCTTGTCCAGAGTATCGGCATTGGAGAACATGAAGACTTCATTGCATCAGCAATCTGAGGGTGTGAGATATTCATCTGAAGTTGCTCCTAGGGTTGGCTTCATCCAGAAGTTGACATTGTGCTGATTGGGGATTTATTTTCAGATTTATTGGCATAGCTGAAGGCATATGTATATGGCATACTGAGAACATCATACAGAGGGTTTATTTGCTGCTACAGTGTCGTGAACAGTGCGCATGAACAGTGCGCTACAATACCCGTGAATAGTAAATCGCTACAGTACCCATGAATAGTAAACACTACAGAACCGGTGAACAGTAAACACTACAGTACCTTGCCAATTTTGTGGTCTTTGTCGAGACCAAATTGGAGATGTTTGTTCAGATTTATGATGAAGATTGAATAAGGAGTCTTTGGCTGCTTCTTCTACATTCTACAAACCCCTGTAGCCGCCTTCATCACCTACAGATTGGGGTCGATTGATATTCCAAGTGACCTTCAACATTGATCAGCCACTTAGCTTTCATGCCAACTGTTTGCTTAAATGCCTAATGGCTGTAGGTGTACTTTGGGATGCATGACAAGTGTTTGTCTTAATGTCTACTAGTTGTACTAGTTAATTTCAGTCATTTCATGTGTGTGTAAGCTCTAAAACAGCTAGCATATCATTTCTATAACAACTCTGCATTGTTAGAAGCTTTCCATAACTTCATTTGCAGCCTACAAACCCAAAGAAGACAAATAAAGAATTCACTACAGTGGCTTCAAACATTGTATGCCAAGTGTTTGACAATATTCCTTGGGGTTCAATAAGCGAAACAGGGTCAGATTAGCCAAGGGATATTACAACATCCAAGGCTTAAAGCTAGAATCTTGAGGGCATCCCATTACTCGGTTCAATAAGACTCCTTGAAGTCGGACCTAACGAGCCTCTTTGGTAACTAGGTATGATGCTTCCTTGGTTTCAACGTTCATGTGTTGTTGTTGATCTCCACATAAGACTCAAGTCCATTGCTGTCTATCTTCAAAGCTTCTTCCTTCATCTTGTATATTGTAGAGTTGTACCTTGGAATATGGAAAGCTTCTGCAATAGAGTCATTTATCAAATCAGCTAGCACCCTACCATCAAGGCCTACTACTTGTCTTCTTTGGGATCATAGTGTCTTGCACACTCCACCATCAACTCGGCACACTTTATTGCAGGGGGGAAGGCGACAACTTACACAACTCCATTCCTCACTATCCTCTTGGCCAGCTTGGATGGATTGCATCCATGCATTCGCTCTTTAAACTCCTCCAAGTCAATGTGTCCAAGGTTGGTGTCTCCAATATTCTTCCACTTTGGGAGGATCCTTGATTCCGGAAGGGCTCTGTAGTCATAGTTCATTTGTGCTTGCCTCGAGACTCCTCCAATTCTAGCACCCGACATATACCTCCTAAAAACAAAACACCTTTAAGTCATAAAAGTGAAAGGATGCTAGGATGACTTGGAAGCATTTTAATGTAAAACGCAAGAAGTGATTATAATAAAGCCATGACAACTTTGATGAACTCTTGCATGGGGACACATATAGAAGGTTTTTCATAAGATCATCAATAGAAATCAAAAAAAAGATCCACATTCCTATCTAAAAATCTGGAAATGAAGGGGAAGCTAATTATAACTCAGATTTTTGAAAGAGGTCCAGCCCTTGAACACGCTTTTACTCTTCTCAAATGCATACCTTCTTCCCTTCAATACTCAATTTTTTCTTGGTGATGACAATGCAGGTCTAAAATCTGATCAAATTGTGGACAAAAATCGCTTCAAATCAAGAAGCCCTAGCTTGCCTTGGCTAGAATATTCACCCTCAATCAGGTCTGATTTGGGATTCGCTCAGCAAGGTGATGAAAGTTGGTGAAATTTGCACCAATGTGATTGGAAATTTGACTCCTCTTTTTAGGTCTGCCCTCAAAATCAGAACCAGCTCTGCTCAATTGGCACCAAATCTGCCTTAAAAATGGTCGATATGCTTGATCAGAAATTCGCCCTAATCAAGCCTCACAAGTTCGCCTCAATGTGGAAGGAAATTACTCCAAAATCTGATGGAATTCGCTTCAATGATGTCTGCCCCTGATTCAATTTGCTCTGCTCTTAATCAGTTGTGAATTGAATTGCAATTTGATGTTTGTGAAATGAAATCAGATCTCCCTCTTATATCGCTTTCAAGCCTAAATTTAACTCTCCTTGATCTAGCTAACCTAGACATGTTTTATAAATTTTGAAATTTGAAATGGAATTGTTGTACATAGGCCGACTTGAAAAGAATGGTTTTACTTTGTTTTTTCAAAGTTTTGACTTTCCATTATGAGGCTTACCTAGGCAAAACTCTACCCTAGCGGTATTAAAGGGTAATTAAGGACAAGTGAGTGCTAAAACATGAGATCCTTGGACAGGTGAGCGCTAAAACATGATGGGTTTCAAGTTTTTCTTGTGAAAAATCTTACGAGTTTTTTGCCATTTTTTAAACAAAAATCATGGTCATGGGTTTTTGTTTTTTGCATTATTTTTCACACAAAAATCGTGGGTTCTTTCTCTTATGGAGGTTTTTCTTTATTTTTCCCACAAAAAATCATGAAGGATGTTGCTTTCTTTAGAGTTTTTATCGTTCTTCCTCAAAAACAAAGGTTTTTACCCTTTTTTCAAAAAAAATGGTGTGATATTTCAACATTGCATCAAAGTTTGACGATTTTTTCCACAAAAATTGTGGTTTCTTGCAGCTTGTTTTGGGTAGCATGTAGGGTTTCTAGGGCGAACATTGTTCCTCAACAAAAGTTTTTTTGATGATTTTTTACAAAATTGTGGATGCTGCTTCTTTTGACGGTTTTTGGCAAAATCATGTTCTTTCAAACCTGTGAAGGTTTTTTGAAGTTGATCTCGGTGTCTCTAGATGAAGGGAGTGTAAAGTAATCTAGTTAGTTTCTATAATGGTCAATTAGTTTGTTCAATTAGTTCATATTTATAATGTTTCTTTTCATTCTTTTGTTTTTGTTTTAGACACTCTAATTGTAATTTCTATTTAAGGAGTTTCTTCTCATTTGTTAAGCATCAATTTACCATTACATGTTATCAGAGAGCCCAAGTTAAATTTTTTGGCGTTTTTTAAAGAAAAATTGTAGTTTTTAATTTTTTGAAAATTCTTTTTGAAGTTTTTTTGTTCGATTTTTTTAAAAACGAAGAAAAATTGAGGGTTTCTTTGTGCAAACTCATGACCTAGGATTCGCTGGAAAATACGAGGGTCCTGGAAAATCGCAAAAGATTTTTTCTCTAGGATTTTGAAATCGCAAACAAAAGGTTCTCTAATTCTTTCACAGATTTCAAAAATTGTGTATGGATATATTGTGGTGGATCTCTCTATGAAATCACGGCTTTTTGTGCTGAAGGTCAGGTTTTTCAATCCACGCTTGTTTTCTCCTATGGAATGATTTCATGGCTGTTTTTTGTTTGTGTTTTCATGGACACTCTTTTGTTCACATCAAATCGTGGAGGTTTTTTGCATTTTTTGTAGGTCATGGGAGGTTTTTTTTCGCATTTTCGAAATGGAAAATCACGGATCTGCTAATTGCAAATCGTGCAGCTTCACCTTTGATTTTTTGCTTGCAACTGGTTCTTCTCCCATGCAATTTGTTCTTCCGTGATGGGTTTGTTTTTTCTCTAGCGTCTCAGCCTCTTTTATCACCAACTAGCGTTCCTGTGACCTCAGCTAAGGTTTTCTACAAGAGTGTGACCAAAGCGCCTAGGGTTTTGGCACGTCTTCTGATTATTTTAGTGTGGTGTTTTTTCTGCTCATGAGGGTTTCTCACGACTTGTTTTCCTCTCTACTCGCGTGATCTGGACTTGTCGTCATGGCTTTTGGTTTAGCATCTCCGCGGCTAGGGTTTCAACTCACGAAGTTTTTTTGACAATTTTTTTCACAAAAATCGTGGTCTCAAACCTGTAACGTGATTACTACATGTTTTTGGGACTAGGGTTTTCAATGTTTTTTTGGTAGATGTTTTGTTTTTTTCGATTTTTTGACCAAAAACGTGGGTGATCTTGTTGTTGAGTGATGTCTGGTATTTTACTGCGTGAAGTCTGGTGTGTTGTCGTGTGAAGGTTTTCGTGAGGATTTTCTTTGCCACGATGGTTTGTTTTGTTTGTCACGGCTGCAACCTGTTTTTTGCACATGTTTTTTGTTTTACTACACGATTAAGGGCTTTGGCCGCAGTGTGAGGATTTCTATGTTTTTTGGTGTTTTGCACAATTTTTTGAAAAATCATGGGCTCTTTCTCTGCTGAGGATTTTCTAATTTTTTCCACAAAAAATCATGACTGGTGGTGTTGTTTTCTGGGGTTTTTTTTTTTGGTTTTTTTCTTAAATGGGTTTTTTATGTGGTTTCGAGGAACTGATCTCAGTGTCTCTGGATAAAGGGAGGGATGGCTTTTGATACCCAACATCATGTTTGAAGGATTGTGGTAAACTTGGTCATGTCCAGAAGTTTTGTAGAACAAGGAAGGGTCTCAATAGGGTCATGTCACGGAGCGTTCTAAAGAAAACAAGGCAGCCTTCTATGCATTTGTGGCCAAGTGACCTACAGATTATGTCAAGTCTTTTGTAAGGTAGTTAGTAGAATGACCATTAAGGGAGGGTATTAAAGTAATTTAGTTAGTTTCTATAATGGTCATTTAGTTAGTTTGTTTTGTTAATTCATATTTAGAATGTTTCTTTTCGTTCTTTTGTTTTTGTTTTAGAAACTCTAATTGTAATCTCTATTTAAGGAGTTTCTTCTCCTTTGTTAAATATCGATTTACCATTACAAGGAGGGATGGCTTCATTACCCAACATCATGTTGGAAGGATTGTGGTAAACTTGGTCATATCCAAAAGTTTTGCAGAACCAAGGAGGGTGCATTTGTGGCCAAATGACCTGCAAATTATGTCAAGTCTTTTGTAGGGTAGTTGGTACAATGACCATTAAGGGAGGAGGGTATTAAAGTAATAATTTAATACTTCTATAATGATCATTTAGTTATTTAATTAGGAAATTTCCTTTTCGTCATTCGTTTCTATTTCAGAAACTTTCTTTGTAATTCTCTATTTAAGGAGATCAAATCTCCTTTATAATTATTGAATATCAAATTATCATTTTAGACACCATCCAGATTTGTTCAAAAGAACCATCCCGAAGACTTGATTATCAAAGGTAAAGACACAGAGATTCAAACAAGAAGAAGACTCGTAAATAGAACAAAACATGCAAATCTATGTTCCAAAATTGAGCTGAAGAATTTTTTAGAGGCAAGTGAAGACAAACATTGGATCAAAGCTATGGCGGAAGAATGGGATCAAATAGAGAAGAATGAGACTTGGGAGTTTGCCCCAAGACCCAAGGACAAGAATGCTATGGAACCAAGTGGGTGTTTCGTAACACGCTGAATGAAGATGGGGAGGTCACAAGGAATAAAGCAAGGCTTGTGTGCAAAGGCTATGTACAAGTTGAAGGAATAGACTTCAAGGAAACATTTGCTCTTGTTGCAAGATTAGAGGCCATCAAAATGTTCTTAGCTCTTGCAAGTTTCAAGAAATTCAAAGTGTAGCAAATAGATGTCAAATCAGATTATATAAATGCAAATCTTAAAAAAGTGTATATTCAGCAACCCGAAAGATTCATTCTATCAAAGAATGAAGATTATGTTATACAACACTGATTGTTGTGGTATATATCGATGACATCATTTTTGGAGGTGACAGTGATAAGATGTGTCAGGACTTTGTTTCAAATATACGAAAGGAATTTGAGATGTCAATGCTAGGTAAGTATCTTTCTTTCTTGGTTTGCAAATAACCCAATCAAATAAAGAAATTTTCATTTCTCAAACCAAGTATGTTAAAGAAATGTTGAAGAAGTTTAGAATGGAGGATTGTAATCCAAGGAGTACTACCATGGTTATTGGTTGCAAGTTGAGTAAAGAGATGAATTTTCTGCAGCAAATCAAACTTTGTATAGATCCATGATTGGAAGCTTGCTATACTAACAGCTATAAGGCTCGACATTATGCAAGCGGTTGGTTTAATAGCACCACTTCAAGCTGCTCTAAAGGAAAGTCATGTTAATGCAGTCAAGAGAATATTGAATTATTTGAAGGGGACTATGGACTTCGAATTGTGGTATCCAAGACGTGAAGATTTCAATCTTACAGCATACATGGATCCGGATTGGGCTAGCAGTAGTGATGATAGAAAAATGTTGGTGTAAATAATTATTCATCTTGGATATTATTACACCTTACTTAAGTTTACTTAGGTACATGCATTTCATAGTAGTTTGGGTATGAGACACTTGGGTGTTTGTGCCACATTGGGATAGTGTGTGTAGAAGAATTTCCACCTTTTATGGTGTGATCTTGTTGTTACACTCCACATTCAGTGGGTGATCCACCTCATGTGGAATATTATATTGTTTCTCCTACCTACCTACACCTATTTCCTACCTACCCTTGTTTCTTATTGAGTCACATGTCATGTTTGTGTGCTCACATATTCATATACCCTTGCCTATATAAGCAGGCTCATATTCATTGTATGTAATTGATTGATGATCCAGTTAATCAGTATTTTCATCTTGATAGAATACAGTTTATTTCTATCATATATTTTGTCTCTCTTATTTGTGCTTTCCATTGCCTCTTGATCTTGGCAAAATCTCACATGGTATCAGAGCTGGTCCATGTCTCACATGGTATCAGAGCCATTAGAGTGTCATTGGTTTGTCAATTGAGAGAAATTTGATGCTATTTGAGATTGTGTATTTTGGAGCTTTCTATTGCAGGTTATTATTGAAGCTTGATGGGTCAAATATGAGGTCACCATTGGATTGAGGAGGTCCAAGAAAGTCAGTTTTGCCTTTTGTTTCATCCAAATCGGACTTTGGAAGCCAAATCTAGAGGCATTTGAAGTTTGACACTGCGACGGAAATTTTCCAGAAATTATAATTTTGCAGGCAATTTTCAAATAGTGATATCTCACTCATCTGAACTCGTTTTTTCGAGCAATTTTTTTTGATTTGGGGTAGGATTTCTTGATCTGTACAATGGTGCAAGATTTTTCTAATTTTCGGATACAGGGTTTTCGGAAATCGTGAAATCCCGATTTTTACAACTTTGGAGGCTTCGTTTGGGCTCATATGGACTCCTTTTCAGGTGCCGTTTTTTTTAAAGTGCATATTTTTTCATCTACTTTCATAATCTGCCATCTGTTTGCAGTGATTTTAAGTAGAAATTGTACTTTTAGTATTTGGCCCTTTTTGGCATATTTGGTACTTGCATTTTGCTTGGGTCTCAGTTTAGATCACTAGCAGTATTTGTTGAAGTCTCTTAGATCTCATTTTGAGAAGTTGGAAATTGAAATCAGAAATCCACTTTGCCTTGTTTTTCAAGTGGCCCATTGTATACGCACTAAGTATAAAGTGTCAAAATCACCATTTTGGGGGGATTTCCTAATTGAGTATTTTGGGGGGTGTCTTGTGTGATTGTGCCTCTCTCTATCTTGTGTTTTTTTCATTTTGGTACTATGGGTTCTCCTAAATTTCCACTTTTTGGGGGGATTTCTTGATTGAGTATTTTGGGGGGTGTCTTGTGTGATTGTGCCTCTCTCTATCTTGTGTTTTTTTCATTTTGGTACTATGGGTTCTCCTAAATTTCCACTTTTAACTCCTCATAATTATGCATCATGGAAGATTAAGGCATGGAGTAAACTAATGGAAAAAGGACTCATTCATTATGTAAATGAAACTATAATAGCACCACCTGATCCTAAGGCTGATCCTAATGCTCAAATTGAATGGCTTACTAAGAATGCTATGGCACTTGGAACTCTTAGAAAGTATGTATTAGATGACCTCATTTTTCACATTGATAAGTGTACAACAATTAAAGAGGCTTGGGATATTTTTAAGAAATTGTATGGTCAAGTTGATGAGATTAAGGGATACAAGCTTGATAGTGAGCTCACAACTTTAGATCCCAAGGATTTTGATACAATCCAAGATTATGTCACAAAAGCAATTGAGCTAAGAGCAAAGCTAAAGGATTGTGGAATTGACAAAGAGGATGTTCAATTGGTTTATAACTTGTTGGACAAGCTTCCTTCAGAGTATGCAGCCTTTGTACCTAGCTTTCACACTCATAGGTTAGCCCAAGGTTCCTCATACACTTCTCCCTCATTTGATTCATTCATGGAGATGTCGATACTTGAGCAATCTAAGTTGACCACAATGGGGATTGTCAAATCTTCAAAGTCACAAGCTTTGGTGGCTAACAAAGGGAATCAAAGTAATCAAGGAAAAGGCAAGAATCAAAAGCAACCTAAGTCTAAACCACAACAAGATGGAGCACAATCTTCCTCTCCACAACAAGGTGATTCACCATTCTCACCAAAGAGGAAATCATATAAGGACAATCTTTTTTGTGGATATTGCAAGAAGTCAGGACATGATGAACATCATTGTTATAAGGAGGATATTGATGAGTTGAAGAATATTCTTGAGAAGAATAGAATCAACCTACCTTCTAGAATGTCTACATCGGCTTCTTCTTCCAAGGATAAAGGAAAGGATCACTCTTTTGGGACAGATAAAGGAAAGGGACAAGCTCTTTGTGCTACTACAAGTCATGATTCAGGGAGATGGCTTCTAGATTCAAGGGCTTCTCATCATATGGCATCTTCGCAGTCTATGTTTTCTACATTTGAGCCTTGCCACATGCCACAGATTTTGATGGGCAGTCATACATACATGGATGTGATTGAGAAAAGATCTATTGCCATTGGGGATAACTCCTTCAATGATGTGTTGTGTGTACCCCACTTGACAAATAATCTTCTTTCCATCTATCAAATCACACATGGGGCAACTAGGAAAACTGTGGAGTTCACACCTAATTCAATTATCATTAGAGACTTGGAGAGTGGAGCTATCATTGTGATTGGGGTGGTTGATCATGCATTTCGGTTGTACTCTTTTTCAGATTTTGGTCCTATTGATAAGGTTGGTTCTTCCTATGTTGATGATTCAAATTTCGAGGAGAACTTTGGGCATTTGAACTTGGGGATTCTCACATGTGACCCCGTTCTTGAGCCTTGCATTTCATCTCCTTCTATTGATATCACACCACCTATTGCACCTAATGATGCAGCTAGTGCGGCAGTTTTGCCTTCTTATGATTCAATGTAGCAGGATATTTCATGTCTTCCAGCTTCAATTGATTGGGATGCCTACTTGACAGACATTGCAGGTTTGTTTGTGGACTCCTACATTGCAGATTTGGGAGACACCATTCATGACATTCATCTTCTCTTTGATGAAGATGATCCTTCTTTGATTGTTGCGAGGGATAACTCTGACCCTCTTGTGCATTCTCTACATGATCAATCTTTAGAGGTTGACATGATTGTGGATACTTTTGTACAACACTTGGAGGAGGTCTCTTTATCTTTTGAGGAGACATATGAGTCTTTGGATATTGTTCTACATTCATCTCCATTAGACCTTGGAGTGCCTTTTTCAGCAGTGTGGCACAGTTTACCACCTTTGGAGGGGGTACCTTTCAGCATCGACATGGGGACACTTGAGCAGTTTTTAGAGATTTCTTTCATCATGAGTATTTTTGCTTCATCTTCCCTTCATGGTTGGGGAGACTTCATGGATACACCTTTGGTTTTGTTTCTTCCTAAGGGCAGGAATGTGGTTCGACGTTCGTGGAGCAGTTTCTTCATTCATCTTCGAGCTTCTATCATTGGTGCAAATTCCACATTGAGGGGGGGCTTCCTAGTCTCTCTTCTTCATCTCTCATATGGGGGGGACTTTTTCCTCACATGGGGTTTTGTTCCTCACACACTTCTTTGAGAGTTCTTTGTATCTAGTTTTCATCTCTCTTTTGGGGAGGATTTTTTCCCATTGGGCTTTTCTCTCTTTTCCCGCTTTGTGAGAGATTTCATTGCATTGGTTTGCATGCATTTGCATTTGTACATGGGTACCTAACATGGCCTCATAGCCCGGACCCATCTTGCATTGCTTAGTTGCATTGTAGACTTAAGTGCATTCCCCTAAGTTGCACTTAAGGGGGGGTGTTGGTGTAAATAATTATTCATCTTGGATATTATTACACCTTACTTAAGTTTACTTAGGTACATGCATTTCATGGTAGTTTGGGTATGAGACACTTGGGTGTTTGTGCCACATTGGGATAGTTTGTGTAGCATAATTTCCACCTTTTATGGTGTGATCTTGTTGTTACACTCCACATTCAGTGGGTGATCCACCTCATGTGGAATATTATATTGTTTCTCCTACCTACCCACACCTATTTGCTACCTACCCTTGTTTCTTAATGAGCCACATGTCATGTTTGTGTGCTCACATATCCATATAGCCTTGCCTATATAAGCAGGCTCATATTCATTGTATGTAATCGATTGATGATCCAGTTGATCAGTATTTTCATCTTGATAGAATACAGTTTATTTCTATCATATATTTTGTCTCTCTTATTTGTGCTTTCCATTGCCTCTTGATCTTGGCAAAATCTCACAAAAAAGCACAAGTAGAGGTGCACTCTTTCTTGGCAATTGTCTTGTATCTTGGCTTAGCAAGAAACAAGCATCAGTTGCACTATCTACAACAAAGTTAAAACATATTGCAGTAGCAACCTGTTGCACACAGGTTCTATGGATGAAACAAACATTGAAAGATATTAAGGTTGAATATGGGCATCCCATTCCAATACTCTGTGATAATACAAGTGCCATTAATATTTCAAAGAATCCAGTAATGCATTCAAGGACTAAGCATATTCTGATTAAGTACCATTTCTCAAGACAGCAAGTACTTGAGCAGTAAGTTAAATTGGAATATGTCGCTGCAAAGGAGCAGGTTGTTCATATCTTCACAAAACCTCTTCCCAAAGAGACGTTTGAGCACTTAAAGGAAAAATTGGGAGTGTTGCCTGTTTAGTTTAATGATCAAATTAGATAGAAGATAATTCAATCAAAAATGCACAGCATGTACCCTAGGAAAACCTTCCAATTTGAAGGTGAAAAAACCAGAAATGAATGTCTTTGACTATATTTATCAAATATGGATATGAGCTTACAAAATTGCTTCACTTCTTAAAGCTATATGAATAAATCAATTCACTCTAGACTGCTGTGATATGATCCGAACTCCTGTAGGATTCATGGACTGCCGAAGGACATATTATGATCTTCGATCTGACTTGAATATATTAAGTAATCTGCAAATGAAGGAGTTCGATCTGCTGTAGGATGAAATCGATCCACTGAAGAATGTATTTGGTCTGTCAATTCGGTATGCTCTATATTGTATTCGATCTGCTTATTTTATGAATCATTGATCCAAGGAAGGGAGATATAATCTCCCTTTATATCTGCCGATAGTAGCCCTTCCCCAAGGGTCGGCACCCTTCAAGGAACACATCTTCATATGATGCATCGTATTCTTTCATTAAGGGGTAGCAGACTTTCAAGTCGGCCCAATAAGTAATAATTAAATTATTTATATTACACATAAGCAAATCGTATTTCCTTAATTGACATTTTAATTGTGAAGCAGTCATCGGTGAGGAGGGACCTCAAAGAGATCAATCTGGACCGGTCAGCAAGAGTCACACAACGAAAACAAAAAGATATGACGAAGACAAAACAGAACAGAATGTTTTATTTCATGAAAATTGATTACAACCAACCGGTAACAACCGAGTTACAGCATAACCGGCTCACAGGCTCGGTAAAACATACAGGATAGGTCACAACCGGGACCTTGAATCTTAAGATCTATCTTCTATGCATAGTCTCACTACCTGATTCTTCGATTGATTGCATTCTAATGCGCAATTACAATTATATATACGATCCAAAGGATCCAGTCGGTCAAAAAGAGATCAAAACCCGAAGAACAAGACCTAACGTGTAAAATCGACAAGGTCAGCGTCCCCCAAGAGATTCCTCCGAAAAATCCAAAGGATGAAGTGTAGATCGCGGGAAAAGGTCGGCCACACGCCAAGGAACATCGGAATCAATGGCCAAGGCTCCACAAGCTTCGAAAGGGGTTCCGGAAGATCACCAAAATAGGTCCAAGCAACCGGTAACAAGAACTGTTAACCGGTAACAGGAAACTGTCAAGGAAACCGATAGCAATATCTAATGCGATGCGGTCTGGAAATAAGAAATATGATCAAGTCTTGAAGTAGAATCCAACTCCACAAAATCTGGTGAGCCAAAACCGGGACACACAGAAAGAAAAGCTGAAACTGCAAACAGAAAGAAAATGTTTTTAGTTGATGCAAGATTGCTATGAACCGAGGATGCTCCTGTATCAGATTGTCTCTTTTGTATTTATTAAATCGGTATATATAAATGTCTAAAGCCGATAGGCCAATTAGACATTTCTGTAGTCTATGTCGGCCTGAAGGAATCCGACCATAGCTATATTATCATTAACACTCCCTTTTAGCTAGGAAGGAATCCTTCTCGATCTCTATAGTGATATCCACCATGGCTACTCCCAGAGGGTGGGTCCATCATGGCTACTCCCATGAATGGAAAAGAAAATGAGCACAAGTGCTCATAACGGAATCACTCATGTGATGTCGTCATCTCATCATGACGTTCACCACGGCTACTCCCAGAGGGTGACTAAACACAAGTGCTAAGTCATGGAGTCTCTCACATGACATCCACCATGGCTACTCCCAGAGGGTGGAACAAGGGCTTTCGCCTCAAACTTCTCCCTCATAGAGAAGAATGCATTATAGTACATCTCAAGAAATCACTGATGTTGAGACTCCCTCTCAGCAAGTGCTACATTCTCCAAAACTCCAAGCTTGTCTCGGAAATGCACAAACTTCACTTTGGCAAGGGGCTTGGTGAGAATGTTAGTCGTCTATTCATCAGTACAAATATATCTCAAATGAAAAGCATTCCTTTGTACCACATCTCTAAAGTAGTGGTATTGACAGATAGCTGCACACAGCTTTGATTGTCACAATGAATGATAGTTGGCTCCAAAGTTTGTCCAAACAAACCTGCAAGGAGCTTCTGAAGCCACTACTTCTCGAGTTACCACACATGCTGCAATGTATTCTGCCTCGGTTGTGCTTAGAGCTACTGAAGATTGCTTCCTGCTACACTAGGAAATCATAGCAGATCCCAAACTGAAACAACAGCCAGAGGTGGTCTTTTGATCAATAACACTCCCTACCCAATCAGAATCAGAATAGCATTCCAGATTCAGGTCCACACTGGAAGAATATTTCAAGCCATATCCAATTGTGTCACGCAAGTATCTCAAGATATGCTTGGCTACAACTAGATATATCTGCCTTGGTTCACACATGAACTGACTAAGTGCAATCACTACATAGCAAATATCTGGTCTAGTGTTAACTAGATACATCAAGGATCCAATCAACTGCCTGTACATAGTAGGATCCACAAGATCTGAACTAGCTACAAATTCCCTCAATTTCTTCAAGTTAGTTTCCATTGGTGTAGACATGGACTTGCAATCTAACATTCCAAATCTCTTCAAGATGTCAATGGTGTATTTTCCTTGACTCTGGATAATCTCATTAGGCCTCTGCCACACTTCCAAACCTAGAAAGAAATGCATGAGTCCTAGGTCCTTCATCTCAAATTTTGAAGTCAACTCCTTGTATCTAGAGATAAGATGATCTTCCACAGTAAGGAATAAGTCATCAACATATAGAACCAAGATCAAAACTTCACCATTGAATACCTTGAAGTAAAGATTCGGATCAGCATCATTCTTGTAGAAACCCAAACTCGCTAAGTATTTGTCAATCCTTTCATACCATGCACGAGGAACCTGCTTAAGACCATATAATGCCTTTTTCAATTTGCATACATGAGACTCTTTCCCATGAATCACAAAGTCTTCACGTTGCTCAATGTAGACCTCTTCTTCAATTACACCATTGAGAAAAGTTGTCTTCACATCCATCTGATGTAGCTTCCATCCCTTAGCTGTTGCAATAGCAATGATGGTCCTGATGGAAGTATACCAAGCAACTAGAGCAAATGTTTCTTCATAGTCTATTCCTTCTTTTTGAGAGAAACCACGTGCCACAAATCTAGCCTTATACTTCTCAATGCTTCCATCAGCTACATGCTTAATCTTGTACAACCACTTGGAAGATAAAACTGACTTTCCTTCAGGTCTAGGTACAATATCCCAAACATCATTTTTAATAATGGATTGATATTCTTCATCCATAGCATCTTTCCATACTTTTTGCTTTGAGGCTTCCTCAATTGGAATGTTTAGTCTCAATAAGATTACACATCAATGCAACATAGCTAGAGAATCTTTGTGGTCTTTTACTTTCTCTGAATGTGCCTCTAGGAGCCGCGAACTTTTCTACCTCCTGCATAGTGTTCCTTGCCCAAAGAGGTCTCTTTCAATTCGCAACAATATCTCAAGGCCCATCAGTAGGATTCAAAGGTTCAATTGGATCATCATCCGCTACAGGTTCAGTAGACTCCCTCTGAATCTCAAGAGAATGATCAATGTCCATGTCTTGAGAAGTCTCATGGTCTTCATCACCTATGTCCATGCATGAACCTTTAGATTTTCTGATGCAACATCTTCCTCAAATGTAGCATCTCTGCTCACTTCTATTTGCTTCTGACCGGGAATGTAAATCTGGTAGGCTTTAGAGGTTTCACTATAGCCCAGAAAATATTCCTCTCTTGCCAGAAGGATCCAACTTGGTTCTTTTGTCTTTGGGTATATGAACATACACTGGACAACCAAAGATCCTCAAGTGACTGACATCAAGCTTAATCCCTGAAAAAGCTTCTTCTGGAGTCATATTCTGCAATATCTGATGAGGACATCTATTTTGAACATACACTGTTGTTCTAGAAGCTTCTGCCCAAAGAAAGGTTTGAAGATCTTGATCATGGATCATGACTTTTGCAGCTTCAACAAAGGATTTGTTCTTTCTTTCTGCAACCCCATTTTGCTGTGGGTTGTAAGGGACACAAAACTCCCTCTTGATCCCTGCCTCAATACAGAAATCACGAAAGCTACCAGAGGTGTATTCACCTCCATTATCAAACCTTAAAACTTTAATTCTCTTTCCAGATGAATTTTCTACTTGAGCCTTAAACTCTATAAATCTACCTAGGACTTCATCAAACTCTTTAGACCTTAAGAAATAAATCCAAGTCTTCCTAGAGTAGTCATCTATGAAGTTACATAATACAAAAATCCACATAGGGATGCTATTGACATTGGACCACATAAATCAAAATGTACAAGATCTAAAATTTCTTTTGACCTACTTTCACTGCTATGAAATGGACTCTTAGTATTTTTACCCATAGCACAACCTTTACAAGTACCAACATGTACATGACTAAGTTTAGGAATACCTTTAACCATCTTCTCCAATGATGGAAGAGCCCTGAAATGTAGATGCCCAAGTCTTCTATGCCATAGTTCGCTGGAATTGGGAGAGTCGTGTAGAAGAGCTTGAACTGGATGAGTAGAAAGCTTGTACAAACTCTCATGTCGATTCCCAATCACACGTGCAATCTTGATGCTAGAGTTCTTTGGCCATGCAAGAAGTCTCCCTTCTGAAAATTCTATTTGATAACCTTTATCCTCCAAGGCTGAAATAGATATAAGATTCCTCTTGATTCTTTGCACAAATAAGACGTCACTTAGATGAAGAGAAATTCCAAATTCTAGGTTGAGTGATGTAGCACCAAATCCTTTCACTGAATAGCGTGCATCATCTCCAATGATCACTTGGAGATTAGACTCCCTTTCCACCAAATCCGAAAGATGTTCAGGATAACCTGTAATGTGTCGAGAAGCTCCACTATCAATTAGTCAAGTGTCACTATCCGTGGGAACATTACTTGATAGTGCAAATATGAAGAGGAATCCATTAGGGTTGTCTTCTGCTTCCTTTTGAGTTGAGACTTCATTAATGTTTGCCATTTGTCGCTTAGGCCTTGTCAAACAATCTCTTGCATAGTGACCAAACTTGTCACATCTAAAGCACTGAATGTGAGAGAGATCTTTCTTCTTCTTCTTTGAATCAGGTGCTAAATCTAATCTTTGATCTCTATTCCGCTTGAAGTTGCCTTTCTTCCAATTTCTTCTTTTCTTGGTAGATTGAGTGGCAAGAACATGAGTGTCTTCATTTTGAGAACCTTTGACAATTCCCCTTGCCGCCAATCTAGATTCTTCTTGAATGTAATCCGCACAAAGACGATCGAACTTAGGCAATTTGGATCTCCCACTTATACTTTGAATAAATGGCTCCCAAGAATGAGGAAGGCCATTCAATGCCAGCACGACAAGATCTTTATCAACCACTAGATCTCCAATAGCGCTTAGTTGATCCCTCAGTTATGAGATCTTCATGAAGAATGATATGATAACCCCTACGATATCACGAGATGTAAAATCACTTGTGTGGATTAATTAAATAAGGTTATTGTAAATGAATAATTAAAATAATAATATAAGTAATCTATGAAAAATAAAGGAAATATATTTAATTTGTTTTAATAAAGGAAATGTTATTTAAATAATTAATATATATTTAAATGGAAAGATATTTAAATATATTTTTAATATGTAATATTTAATATATTTAAATGAAATGTTATTTAATATTTAATATATTTAAAAGGAAATAATATGTAATATTTAATATATTTAAATTAAATGTTATTTAATATTTAATATATTTAAATTAAATGTTATTTAATATTTAATATATTTAAAAGGAAACAATATGTAATATTTAATATATTTAAATATATATATATATTACCAAAAATTCATGACTTAAACAAACCTGATATTAGCTTGGTCACTTCCGCACGAAGTGGTGCGTGGGTAATCGCAGCCTGCAGAAGGGGCCCATGGAGGGCACAACCCCTCACGGGTTATATAAGGAAGCAGCGGTAAGGGTTAAGGAGGGGGACGGGAAAGAGAGTGAACTGGAGAAGAAGCTTTCTGCTGCAGACGACAGGTAAGGAACAGGTGGATACTTATATTAAATAATATAAGTATATTAGTTAATGTGTACATATTAGTTAATATGTAATGTTCGTTGATATTAGTTAATGTGTAATGCTCATTAATATTAGTTAATGGGTAATGTGTAATGTTCATGAATATGTGATATTAATTGTAGTCTAGTGAATGTATAGTATTCACTGGTCATTAAACATAGGTAAGAGGTATAATAATGTTAATTGTTGTATACACAAATTTACACACTAGGAAGGATTATGTAATACAAAGGTATTTAATGAAATGTAATGCATATGTTAAAGATGGTAAAGCACATTGATATATATAAGTTAAAGAATACATTAGGAATCCATGTTAACACAAAGGGATAGATTATGAACTGAAAACTGATATGCATATGTATGGCTTGGTTGATTAAACTCAACCAAGAAGAGACGGATCTGGCCGATTTCCTCTGAGGACTTGGATGATGGAGGCATCACCCAAGGCAAGGAATAGACAAGGGTCTTCCTTGGATGGCTTGGGTGTAAGACAAGACTCGAACTCATCTTCAATTTCCTTGAGGGCTTGGGACCAAGGGGTTCCAAGAAGGCGAGCTTCACAGCCACCTAAGGACATACTTTCGTATGGCATTCGTATCCTTTTTATTAGATGAAAATTATGATTATGTTAATTAAGTATTAAAGATAGATTACAAATTAAAAATGGCTTATATATATATATTTATATGTTGTATTCTAACAATTTGTTCTGCAGGGCAATAATCTCTAACTAGTAGGGACATTACAGTGGTATCAGAGCATAATCTTGCCATCCTGTGGGAAAGGTTCTTAGTTTATGATCACATATCAAAGGAAGAAAGGAGCAAAAGCAATGGCTGATCAATTAGCCAAACAGTTCCAAACTTTCATGGAGCAAACAAATGAGAAATTCGAAAGAATGAGCCAGTTAATCCTCCAAAGTACCAACAACAACAATAGAGATATGTCAAACCCTAGAAGAGAGAAACACTCTAATCACGCTGACAACGAACGATCGCCTCAGAGTTCTAGGCAAACAATTCCTGAATTTCTTTCTAGAGAAGAACATGTGAGGGAGGAGGAGGAACCAGCCACACTTGGGGTGGAAGAAATCACCCAAATTTATGCTAGATTAGAACCAGAAGTTCAGAGGGTGGTGTCCTTCAGGGACTTCTGTGAGTCCAAGACTAATGAGAGGAGGAGGAGGAAACCTATGAGTAACGACCTCAAAGCTAAAGTCAACAAAATGTCCCTACCCTGTTTTGATGGGGCAGGGAAGGATGTTGCCCAAGCTTTGGTACAAAAATTAGACACCTACCTTTCATACAGTCCAATGACCGAAGGAGATGCTATAAAATTTGCCATACTACATTTAACCGGAAATGCCCATAATTGGTGGCATAACGGTCTCATTACCCTAGGACACAAAAACGTCTCCACCTACAATGAGTTTACCCAAAGGCTCATCAGCCGATTCGACCAGAAAGACACAGAATGGTACTTCCAAAAGCTAACACACCTTAAGCAAGTAGGAACCATTGAAAATTATATAGATCAATTCCAAAACTTGTCAGTAATGGTCCCCAACCTATCTCAGAAAAGGCTTACCTACATGTTCTTAGAAGGTCTGAAGGACCCCATTAAGAATTTTGTTAAACCCTTGGAACCACAAAACTTAGGAGAAGCCATTAAGAAAACTAGGATGGTCGAATTTAATGCCCCCAAGAATACCTCAACCAAAACTCCACACAGGAATGAGGGACCCCAGAGGGACCGCCGAGAAAAGCCTTGCCACTTGTGCAAAAAATCTTGGAGCTTTAATCACCAATGCAAGGAAAGAGACAAGCTCATGGAGAAAGGGTTATGCTTCAAATGCAAGGCCCCATGGGTGAGAGGCCATGAATGTAAAAGAGGACAGTTGAATAACACAGAAGAAATACGGGATGAGGAAAGACCCTATAAAAGAACCAGATTTGAAAACAATGTACCAAGTACCTTGGCAGTCATCACTCAAGGAAGTGAGAATAGATGATTCAAACTCAAAGGGACTATCAAGGGGCAGAAAGTAATCGCATTAGTGGACACCGGAGCTTCACATGACTTCATTAGCAAACATTTAGCAGCAAAGAGACGATTAAAAACCCAAGAATTTGGAGGATTTGAAGTGATCATGGGCAACGGAGTCTTATACAGGTGCACTAAAATTATACCCCAATTGGAAGTCACCCTGGGAGGACATACCATTACAAGGAACTTCTTTGTGGTAAACCTAGAGAATGATATCATTTTGGGAATGTCATGGATAAATTCATTGGGACGATTCACCATGGATAGTCCAAATCGGGAGATATGCTTCCAACATGAAGGGAGAGAGATAACATTGAAGGGAATTCCCGACAGCTCTCCAAAGATAGTATCATGCAACAAAATGGATAAAATCCTTAGACACGATCAAGGAGAGTCGGAAGCCTAATGTATGATCTTGGATAAATCTCCAACCGAAGGCCAAGTCATTCAAAGGGATATACAACCTATCCTTAGAAGACACAAAAAGGTCTTCGAGGACATTCCCTCGGGTTTACCCCCAAAAAGGGGATTTGAGCATTCCATTGAATTAGAGGAAGGAGCAAAACCTGTCATTACCACTCCTTACCGCCACCCCCACAAGTTCAAAGAGGAGATTGAAAAAACCATAAAAGAATTATTAGAAATAGGGCACATCCAACCAAGCAGTAGCCCTTTTGCTTCATCAGTAGTATTGGTTAAGAAGAAAGACGGAACTATGAGAATGTGCATAGAGTACCGGGCCTTGAATAAAAAGACTATAAAAAACAGATACCCTATCCCAAGAATTGATGAACTAATGGATGAACTCCATGGAGCAAAATACTTCTCTAAAATCAATCTAAGGTAAGGATATCATCAGATTAGAATAAGGGAAGAGGATATTCCTAAAACAGCATTCAGATGTCACTATGGACATTTCGAGTTTTTGGTCATGCCGTTTGGTCTCACTAACGCCCCGACCACCGTTCAGTCATGTATGAATCATACATTCAGGCAACAGTTGAGGAAATTTCTTCTAATAGTCTTTGATGATATACTCATTTACAACAAGACATGGGAAGAACATCTCCTGCACATCGAAGAGGTATTAAACATTTTGGAGTCTAAATCATTATATGCTAAAGCCTCCAAGTGTGAATTTGGGATGAGAGAAATCATTTACCTGGGACACAAAATTAGTGAAGCGGGAGTAAGTGTCAATTAACGATCATATTGTGTCAATTATCTCCAAGATGGAGACTGCCTATGGCATGTTCAAATCATTACAGAACATGTATGAAATAAACAACCCAAGCCGAGCTCTTGCTCTTAAGCACCAACTCCATCATGTCAAAATGACAAAAGGCAAATTCATCACCTCAGACTTCATGAGAATCACTAAATTGAAAAATCAACTCTCTAATATAGGTCACACAATAGAGAGCAAAGAGTTAACCATGTTGGCATTAAATGGTCTCCCCTCCTCATGGGAGGCATTTATTCAAGGGATAAGTGCAAGATCAAAACTTCCTAAGTTTGATCGATTAAAGCAAGATTGCATTCAAGAAGAGTCTAGATTGGCTATAAGAGGCATTGGCCAAAGCTCCATAAATGAAGATATTCATGTTCTTGCTGCACACTCCTCAAAGAAGAAGGGTAAGAAAGGACACTCCAAAAGAAAGAAAGATGAGGAATCTAATGGTGCTCCTACATTCAAAAGAAGGATATTTCAGAAATCCAATGCTTTAGATGTGACAAATATGGTCACTATGCAATGCAATGTCCAACCAGGACTATGCCTCAAGCTTCCATTGCGGATGTTGGTGAAACTCCTCTACAAAAGGATTCAGATGGATTCATATTCTGATTTGAAAGAGAGAAGTTTTTTTTGGTTGAATAATATTCATGAATTTAATATGTAGTTTTTGTTAATTCATGTAATTACATTATGCTTGTTATTTGTGAAACAACTTTGTCAGTAGATGTTCGCTTACGACAACTGCATTTGGATATCTTGTGTTTTTAAATTTCTTCAATTTACTATGAGAAATTTGTCCCCTACATTTAGGACATCTTTAGAATCACAATCTGTTGCTTTTCAGGCTATAGAGTTTTGAAGTTCTATTTGTGATGAAGAGATTAAAAGTCAGGAGGAATATGCAGAGGACTTTAGTGGAGATTCTGAGATTTTACATTTCCATATTTTTTATAAAACAAATATCTAAGGTGCAATAGTTCACTTGTGAAAGTCATAGAGGCACTTGTGCTAGTAATGATAGCATCTAGGGTTCAAAGCCAAGATTGAGACAAGAGGGCTCTCTCAGTGAGAAAGAGTATACTGAAAGGGGATTTTGTTCTAAATCTCAAGATGATCATATTCCTGCCTAGGGCTTTATCTTATGACAGTAGATCTAGCACTTCCAACCGTATGAGGATCTTAGGTGACGTAATATTTGTGAACATGCCATGAATCAATATCCTTAAAATTGCCATAAAGGTGGATATCATGAGACATGATATCCGTGGACATAATGGTGGGTATTGTTTATGAGATCATGGTGGATATCATGAGACGTGATATCCGTGGATATGCCATATCTCCTAATATCACAGTGCGGTGATATCTCTCTCTCTTATAGATGAATCTACTGTGATCACAATAAGGTGTTGTAGGATAGAAGATTATCCTCCCTTGCTAAGAGGGAGTATTAAACTAGATAGCATCAATCGGATGAACCAAATGTCTAATCGGCCTTACGGCCTTAGACATTTGTCTTGTATTTATCCGTATATCTATCCTTATTATTCTGATCACATATAGATTGATCGGTTAATATTATGATTAATATTATAATCGACATTATGAATAATTAGTAACAACCTTGTGTTACTAATTATTCATAATATTAATTATATTATTTCATTTTGCAATTACCAATTCATTGTAAGTAATCACATCGGTTTGGTTGACCAATTATTTGTTATGACAAACCCGACAAGATTATCGTGGGTATTGCATTGTCGATAAGTGCCGACATGACTCCACATAGGAGTCACAACTCCTTGAGGAACATGTCGGTTCCACAAGGAGTCGTGACTCCTTTGTGGATCACAGTTGAATATAAGTAATATGCCATCAATAGAAGTAGAGGAAATTAAGATATAGCAGATCGACAATCAGAAAAAGGTGACAGCCGCGGAAGTGAAAGGCAGGATTAATGTGATAACAAGAGCAATCAAAATTGTTGAAATAACATACAGCAGATATATTGTTGCACGTACAGCAGTTGACATCTTTGTGAATAAGTACTATATTATAATTTAAAATTACCTATATATATATATCTGATCCACTTTAACATAAATGTCTAAGGCCGATAGGCCAATAAGATATTTATGTAGTCTATGTTGGCCTGAAGGAGTCCGACCATAGCTACATTATCATTAACATGCCACTCTCATCCATTCACTAAGTTTTCATAAGAAGCATGTATTCAGGAGGAGCTACTCATTGTCTTATTCAGTTAGCCTTAGATACCCCTTGCCATTGATGTCGAAGGGGGAGAAATCTCAATCAAGGGGAGTTGTATGATTTAGAAGATTGGGGGAGTTGCCATCGATGACGAAGGGGGATATTGGTGGATGAGTTGCCATTGATGTCAAAATTGTGGAGATGCTATGGATAAAATCGACCTTCAATTAGTGTCAAAAAGAAATTAAATTGCTATAGCAGCCGACCTTAATAAAGGATGAAATAAATTAGTGGTAAACAAAAAGAAATTAAATTGCCAATGTTTGTACTAATAAAGTGGCCGACCTTCCTAAGTAGATATGCCCATATTGGGCAAGCTGACCAACCTTGATTCAATCGCCCTTTTTTTAGCAAGAAAAATAAAATAAAAATCAATAAAAATAATAAATATTACTGGCTTGGCCAACCTTGTTGGAGAGGTGCAACCGTTTGGTGAAGAGGTGTAAAAGATGGTACAAATAAGAGGTTATTTGGAGATCTTTCAACAACCAATTCATTGAAAACCCATTCACATTCAAGGCAGTTTTAGAGCAGTGAAGGGAGCAGACTTATTAGTGCAAATCAAATATTTGAAAGAGCAGAAAAGGGAGCAGATTTATGAGAAAAGATCAGACAATATATGAACATCAAAGAAGGAAAATTAAAGAGCATTTTGCGTTGCAATGCATCCAAACGTTCCAATGAGAGTTAAAACTTTCAAACCATAAGAGGAATAATCATTTAATGATGGGAGTTACAAAAGGGGTACCATTATGGCATATTTTTGGCAATTTTCAATAAAAAGAAAGAGTATAGGAACAAGAGAGGTCTTTGAAAGACCAAGGGAAGAGGTGAGGGACCTGAGCGAAGGGTTTGGAGTTTATTTGCAGCTACAAGTCATGCATTTTGGGAGGGGCAAACTATGCCATTATCAATCTCTAGATTATGTTGAAAGCTCTAGAAATAAATTGTTGAAGTTGCAAATTCTTGTTGCATTGACCAAGAGGTGATGGGGGCTGCTGGAGGAGGATTACTAGAGTTTATTTGCAGGTTATGGTCTTACAAGATCAGAAACTGAAGAAAAATACCAAAAGATAGCTCAACTAGATTAAAGATTTCAAGAGATAGTTTGGGCAATTTTGGTTGCTGACAGTTTACTTCCTCATTCCAAAGAGTTGGATGTCTGATTTTTCTATTGTAATACAGCCCATGTTACAATAACAATAGGTCATATGAGCCTTTGGTGATTTGTTTCCATTTTGTGGCCTTTCACAGGCAATTTTATTGCAAAAATTATGAAGCAGTTTCCAACAATTTTTCTATGAGTTTTCTTTCACATTCATTTGAGGTATTAAATTTGTTGTTGTGAATCTTTTGATGGGGAGTATCCATCATCAAACTCTATCAAGCGGGGGTTCTTCAGCATGTGGGCACAGCACCGAATGTGAGGCAGTTTGCACCAAGACTTGTGGAGTGGGCAAGAGAGAAAGTGAAGTTTCTTGAGCATGCAGACAGATCGTCGAACATGAGGCAGATCGCACCAAGACCAGATGTTGGGAGTATGCATTTCAAGAGGATCTATGTAGAGGCTTTGAGAGGTTGTATATTGTGAGTAAATTTTCATGAGAGACTAAAGATGGTAAAAGGGAAGAAGAGAATGAAGTTCGTCATATGATGAATTTTAGAGATTCTTGTATTTGTGAGAAGACAAAGAAAAGTAAGAGAAAAATTAATAGCTAAGGTGAGAAGACAAAGAAAAATAAGAGCAAAATAAATAACTAAGAAGCAGCAACAACTGAATGATTTAAGAGAAAAGTTTGAAAAGAGAGAAGCAAAGAAGAATATAGGTAAAGGTGAGTCAAATTATATTTCTAATGATGATTTGTTTGTAGTGAAAGATAAAGGAGAAATAGCATGTTAATAACACCAAGGAAGGTGAAAAAAATTGTCACATGGGTAACATAAATGTAATGTCCCTATTTTCAAGTTCTCTTGTAGTGCAGATGGTGTTGGCTTTTTGGGTTGGTGTCAGCAGGATCATAGGAGTATTTTGATGTCGCCAATGTGTTCAGACAGATTAATGGAGATGAATGAAACTTTCTGTAGGAGTATTTTGATGTCGCCAATGTGTTCAGACAGATTAATGGAGATGAACGAAACTTTCTGCAGTGATTTTGAACAACTCGTCCGGGATTCACTATTTTTAGTGAGTATCAATTTGGACACCGATTGGTCAACTAGGAGTTTTGGCTGGCTTATTATTTTTAGCATATTACTATTTATAGTAAGTGCTATTTCAGGCAAATGATCATAGCCTCAGTCTTCTCTCAGCTTCAGCGTGCAACATCTTCAGTTTCAAGACTTTGGGGGAACATTTCTATTTTTTGCATATGGCTATTTTTAGCACTAGGTATTGGCTTCTATCTCCACTCATTTCAAAGTGCAATGCTTTCCAATTTAGTGCCTTGGTGATTTCTAAGGTTGACAAGTTAATATTTGATCTATTTCACTAAAGAGTTCTTTTATTATGTTAGTTTATAACTTAAGTGAAGGATGATGTGTTCATAAAGTGTTCCCCTATGTTGATGTTTGTAGCAGCGAGAGTCTCCTTGGCCGACTACATTCAAATATGCAAGTAGCCGTTGGCTTTGCATATTTATATAGGCCGACCTTAAATGAAGAAGTGCTTCATTTTATGTAAAATATATTTATTTTATTAAGAGGCCGACTCTGTGGAAGTCCGCCACCTTTATGTAAAGTCGTTTTGTTTCAAAGGAGGCCGACCCTTCGTGAAAGGATGCCTACAATTGGGCATAAATAAAGATCGATTCTCTTCTCATAAGGATTGCATAATATCAAGTGCAGTTCACATATCAAGAGCAGATCGTGTATTCTCAAGAGCAGATTTGATTCATTACTTATCTATCTTGCTTCAAGGAGCGAAGCGATTCCTATTGGCCATTGTACTTGACCATTGTAAAAGCATCTTGCTGTTCTTATTTGATATATATAATAGAGATACTTGTTGCTGGTTTTTTTCTCCCTCAAGTTGGAGGGTTTTCCCAGGGTATATGCTGTGCAAATTTGATTGAATTGTTTTATATCTGCTTACTCTAAATCTGATCATAAAATAACACCCTATTCCTATGTCTAGAAATGTGGTCACCTGAAGTTGTTTTTTAAAAGCAAGTTAGATTTCAAATGTGACGCCAAAGGCATAGAAGGAGTTCTATTAATTTAAAAGATTTATATATTGCCTCCAAAAGTGACGCCAAGATTAAAGGAGTGATGAAGTGTTGTTTTAAAAATCTATGTTGTGAGCTCAAAAAGGGGTCGAACCTCTTGGAGATAATTTCATGTTATTTCATAAAGTGAAATGAGAGGAAAAAATATTCAAATTCAAATACAAGTTGCCCTAATTCTCCCTCACTTTATAAATATGAGTTTGAGTTCTCATTTGCATATAGATGATTTGACAACTTAATGAAATGTTGCTGGAATGAACTCAAGGAGTTATTTTGCTGGTTGAGGACGAAAACCCTCTTCTTGTTTGCTGGTATCAGTGGTGAGAGACCCACCCTAGCTAGTTGGTGTACTTGTTTTGAGACTTACAGTGATTTTGGCTTTGTGAGTGATTTTCAATTTGAAGACAATCGGAATTAATTCAGTTTTCTGATATGAGTGTTTAGTTTTTGGTGTGGTGTGAATCTTTTTGGAGTGTTGTTCAAGTTTGCTAGTGATTAGATGCTTTTTCAAGTATTTACGTCTTGTAATACAAAATTGAAGGACAAAGAACTCTGATTTTATGAACAGCAGTACTTGTAGCTCTTATATTTCAGTTTTGATGAGGTTTAAGTTGCTATTTATATATGTATGTTCGCTTTGAATGCTTGGAAAACAATCAAATCAGATTATTACTTGCAATTTCTTTGTATTGGTGAACCATTGCATACTAAACTTTACATCAGCAAAGACAAAAAAAAATCAGGAGTGGACATTTCAATAAAGGAAGATGAAAAGAAAGAAGATGTTGTAGAGATTTGTGAAGATGTTGAGGCTCAGGTTGCAGCAATGATTTTTCCTTCGAAGAACATATTTGTTAAGGAAACTAGTGGTGAAAGAGACCAAGTAGATGTGATAGTTGATAAGTTGACCTTTGAAGGTTCCATGTTTGATAAAGCAATTGATGAAGCTGAATATAATCTTGAGAGGGGAAATGAGAAAGATTGATAATTTATTACAGATGGGAGGAGATGAATCCCATGATTATGTTGACATTGTTTTGAATGAAGGAAAAGAACTTCAGTGATTTATTTCAATTTTGTAGCCTTTCACAGGCAAATTTATTGTTAGAATAATAAATCAGTTTTCAACGATGTTCTATGAGTTTTCTTTCTCATTCATTTAAGGTATTGATTTTGTTGTTGTGAGTTTTTTGAGGGGGGCTTCCAAAAACGCTATATCTGCTAACCAGGAGCCATAATTCTACCTAATAGTGCAATAGGTTCTCTACAGTGACAAGGATTGTTTCCCTTTTTCTGCATAAATATGTGTAAATTGTTTCAAAAATCTAATTATCCTTTAATATCTGGATATCAGAACCAGTTCCTTAAACTTTAATAAATTCATGTGAAAAGTCATAAAATTATAACTCAGGGCACCTCTGTTACGGTAACTCCATTAAAATTAATTGAACCAACAAAAAAAAATGGTACACTTTCCAATCAAATAAAATAATTTTATTAATAAACACGGCAGTGTGGTTCCAGCTTTGTTTTTGTTGTTTGCTTAAATTCAACAACGCATCCACATTCAAGAGCATGAAATTTTAACTTTTTTTATAAATATTGCTAGAGCTACCACATAAATTCTTCCGAAACAGCGTTTTCTGGTAGTACGAGTAAGGTGTAAAAGTCTGGCCAGAAATATTAGTACAAACATTGGCAATTTAATTTCTTTTGAAAAAGCTATGACCCAAGTGAAAACCGGGGTTCAAGATTGAATGCGAAGAAGGGATGGAGCTTGGAAATTAAAAACACTGGAGCATATAAGGTCCTTAGCTAAGGCATTGTAACGAATGGAAATTATATATGAGTGAGTAAATGTGAACCTGTGTGTCCTTACAGAAGCTTTTCTGTCGATTTAGCAGGAAGCCATGTGAGTGCTGCTCTAGCTACCCTTCACTTCATCGAACTTTTATTTATTACCTTTGTCTTTGTCTTTATATTTCTCTATCATTTTTTCGTACGCTTCTTCAAGGATATAAACTTTTTATTTTGGTTTTTATTTTATCCCCTCCTATTGTATGCTTTTCGTCTTCGCCGCCCTGCGTATTTATTTGCTTCTCCAAACAGGCCAGGCCACCGGCTGTGCCAGAGTCGGTCTAGATGACTGTCACGGGTTGGGCCTAAACATAGTATACTGTGGACGGTCTAGATTTCCAACTGGCTCGATGTGAAAATCCTGACGTACCGTTCATTCCTTATTTAAGCGACTTGTGCTCCTGTTATGTTTGCTCGGGCTGTCCCCGGTCTGTTCGGATTTTCTTTCGACCGGCTCTAAGTAGAAGTCTCTTATGCTTGACGCGCCCTTTAACCGACCCATAGAATAGAGAACTCTTAATGTAACTTGCTATGTCAGACGGGTGTGTCCAATAAAAAATTAGTTCCATGTAAAAAAAAATATCTGTAAGACGAAAATATCTAGTTCAAAAATTATAGATTTGAAAATTGCAAGGAAAATATCTACTAATTTAGATTTGGTAGTTCAAAAGTTATCTATACCGGCAGTTATGTAATAATAGTGTAACAAGTTTTTCTTAATTTAATTATTCAAAATAGTTATAATCATAGGTGCATTTAAACAATATTTATTCAAAATAGTTATAATCATAGGTGCATTTAAATAATATTTATATTTATACTAACTTCTGAGGTGTAGATCAGTGGGTTGAGCTATTGAAAGGCACAGACAACTGACATAGGTTCAAACCTCGTCCCAACTGAATAGAGTTGGTTTACCCAGCCATGCCCAGGTGGGTTCTGTGGGTTATCATGCAGCCCAAAGGATTAGTCTCACCTTGCAAGAGTCGCGGGGACACCTCTGAGATATCAAAAAAAAAAATTGTATTTATAGTAGATCATCGTTATCAATTGAATTTGTGATTATTTTTTTAATATAATTAATTTTTATTTATTTATTTTGAAGCTTACAATCCATTTTTTGAATTCTTAGAAATATAATGTCAAAAGGAAAATTGTTATCAACATTTTTTCCCTTTGTCAGTGCAATGTGGATCATGAAAGTGACACATAGGAGTGTGTCCCTTCTTTCCTCAGGTAAACCACGTGTTAGCATTGCGAGAAAATGGAGTTAGTTTGCAAAATGCAACCTGAGGAACCCCGCCAACCTACCACGTGCTGATATTACAAACCATCCAACAACCATCAACCAAAGGGCACGAAAGTTTCTCTGCCCTCCCAAGTGTGTCCTTTTTGTGCCCCCACCCCAATTAAACAATTAGGAAGAATTGCTTGAAGGTCAAGTGTTATGTGGCGGTCATGCAAAAGGTCTCGAATGGTCTTATTTGGCAAAATCACACATGCGTCGGTGATTGGGTCAAAAAAGGGGAAAAGAATGATCATGCAAGTGGAACTGAGTGTTCTTATTCCATCAAATCATGGCAAAAGAATCGTGAAGATGCAAATGGTAATCTTGTTGATAATTAAGAGAGATTAACGGTACAGAACTCTCCAGCACAAAAACGATTAACTCCCCTATCATGATTCCACCACCAAAGAAATATTCTTTGTAACTGAATGAAGATGCTTGAAACGGAAAGAATCAAATATAAAAAGGCTAGTAGATATGTAAAAGTGGGGAAGGATGAATCTTTTAGCTTCCAATGAATAGCAAGCTTTTACAACCCTTTTGGTCCTATGCTGGATAACAAACATCTCCTTACTTATTTTAGAATGAATTGTATTGTGGCTCTGAGTTATTTTAAACATAATCTGTATTTGAGCCTCAGCATGTTTGCCTTTAATAAATATTAGATTGTGCCTTAGTTACCTTTCTTGTATCTATTATGGGAAGTGTTATGTGCATCTAAATTAAATGCTTGATTGCTTTTCTGTATGGGTTTCTTTGGTTATTTAAATCTCTAATGATTGATGGATCATGTAAGGAATTATACTCTGCCATTTTCTATAAGGATAAACACCAAATTATACCATTTATCACATAATTAACAAAATAGCAAACCGTTGTGGAAATTCAAAGGACTTTTTTATTATGTTAGGCCTTTACTAGTACTTCTCACAGTGAGGGTTTAAATATTTCACTAATGTCTTTGTTACTCTTCGTGTCTTGTTTAGGCCAAAGGTCTCTTAGGGATCAACAAGGACCATAAAAAAATATAGTCTAGTTTGAGTCACATGAGGTCACAATCACAATGACCCAATGAGAGGTTTGAACCTTGGTGACTACAACAACTATGCTATGATTTAACCATCACACACTACTATAAATGGTTAAAACTTTATTTTTTTATTTAAATTTTAATTTTATATTATTTATTATTAAAATAATCATAATTTAATACTAGAAAATTTATTATTATCTTTTTAATATACTTACAAGTTGATTTATAATATTTTTAATACACTTACAAGTTGATTTATAATATTTAAGTAACACTTTATTTAAATTTTAACTTGTAAATAACTAGCATATATATCCTACATAACCTATATAAAGTATTTTAAGAGATATCAAGACGTTTTAATTTAAAAGATTAGTCCAATATTAAAATAGAATCTTTTTTAAAAAATAATATGTTTAAAATTATGGGTTCATATAATAAATTTTAATATTTTTTATTTTTTTTGGCAAAAGTGGCAAGCCACTGATATATTATTAATATAGATAATAAAACTAATTCAAGGGCTCCTGGAGGAAAGAACCGGCAAGAAAACCTCCAATCTTAGCCTGAAAATACAAATAACATAATGATGGAAAAGACAAAGCACCCCCCGCCCACCAGCCGCCACCCCCTCAATACATGTGTGAAAAATAATTACATCAAAAGTCGCTATATGCATCAGATTTGGTGATACGGTTACAATCATGGACTCATAACAAAATAATAAAACATATGTTCAAAACCACAACATCTCAGAATTCAAACAATTGACCCTATTGGTCGTTGAGCATCGTGTTGTTCTTGTATACCGGTTAGTTGTCACATTCATCGGTTCACTGTGTAGCTAACCCTACTACCGGTTAGGCTATACTGGTTCAGCAATACCGGTTATGCTATACCGGTTGGGCAGAACCGGTAAGGCTATACCGACAACCAAAAATAGGGCACTTAATAGTTATCATCTGAAAATTGCCCCCTTGATCTTTCGAAGAGAGCCCGGTCAAAAGGAAAGCCTGCAACAAAATGAAGCATTGTGACCTTCGAAGAGCACTATGTAACAAGGCTATATTATCTGGGACAAAATTGAAAAAGTCTGCATAAACTCAAATGATCTAGCTTGCAAAACCATCAAATCTTCACAGATTAACAATACCCGTCAATACCAAGAAGAGCCAGTAACAAAATGGTAGAGCCGGAAGCCAAAATTGATGACTAGAACCATTATTCTTCCATCAATTGTGGGCATGGATCTTCATTAACTTCATTCAAGCTCAAGTTTTGAAAGTGGAGAATAGGAATTACCAAATTCGACTGTGGCGGAGCTGAGGTGAATTGAGACAAAGGTTGCCAAGTGTGAGCAATTGGACCTGATATTGTCGGCGAGCTAGGAACATCGTGGTCATGCCCCATGATCACAATTGGAGCATGAAGCTTTGAATAAATCCTACTTCTTGTCTTTGAATCAAGAGCTCTGCCCATATTTCGAGTAGCTTGTTGAAACGGTCGGACTGAGAGTAAGTCCAACGAGCGCTTAATACTGTCATATAATGTGATAAAGTCATCTCGACTCTACAGATAATGTCTCGGGACTTGAATAAGTTTTAATATTATATTATTGTTTATATTTTATTATAATTATATAATAACTGTAATTATAATTATATTTTTATATGTTATGCGTGTATATAATAGGATTAGATTAATATTAAATAATTAATAAGTTTTAATATTATACTTATATGCATATCAATATAATAATTAGTATAATATTAAAATAAATTTTTATATTATATTATGTTTATCTTTTATTATGTAATTATATAATAAATTTTAATATTAATTTTATCTAGATTTAAGGAGTACAAATGTACATGAATGTTGTGATTGTAGAATTATGCCTCTCAACATAATTATAGACATCCTCTCTCGTTTTAACATATTCAACTTAGAAGCCACGTATTCAACTCTAATTAACGTAAAAGCCATGTTGGTTCCCAAAAATGGATGGGTTTACACTGCCTTTGGGCAGAGACCAAGTTGATTCCTCCAAATATCTATGGAGAGCCACCTCCAACTATCAATATCTGTCAGGCTTGGACCAACATTAACAAGGATATAAAGTCCTTCTGCAGAACTAGGGAGGGTGATCCCTTCAGTAAATTTCTTGCTCTCTACAACGATACTCAAGAATTTACTGAAAACAAAGCAGGTTATCTCATGAAAAGACTCAATAGAAAGGGAGAATGCTCAAGGATGGCAAATCCTTCAGTGATCCTCAACCTTAAGCTAGAGTATGAGAAGGGGCGGGACAACTTTCAGATAATACATAAAACTTAACAAATGATATTTTGATATTTATGAGATTTGTAGAGACTCATCAGTTGAAAACAAAACAAGACTGATAAACAAAATCGGTTACAAGCACTAATTAGTGCCTTACTCCATTGGGCATCAGAAAGACGTGAAACATAAACCTGAAAGTGCGACAGAAATTGATCTGATAACATAAGATCTGAGATGATATTGCCTTACAATATATCCCATTTGTAACACTAACCCAAAACTACTTATCTAAAATCCTTGCATAAGTCCTATCATTCTGCAACTCCATTTAAGCAATTTTAATTGACCCCTTGGGCCCAAGCATAAACAGAAAGTTGCATACATCATAATAATGCACTAAATGAAATAAACCCTTGATTTGTTTCACTTTAAAACTGATAGAATCATGCAATGGAGAGAAAAAGGTCGGATTTCTATTTTTATAAGTAAAATGCTATCTCTGTTACAAGATAAGATTTATGCATAACTCCTTCAAGAACCTGTACAAAATTTGACACTAAAACATTTATTTATTTGCTCTATAAAAGATTTTACAGCTTGTTTGCTTCACTTTGACTCACTACTGGAAACTGTTGGCAATATTGCATTATAACAGACAATGAAAGATTGTTGGCATTTCATAAGGATATTGAGAAGGTTGTTGATGATTATGGATATAACTGATTAAGGATGTTTACTGTCTTGATATTATTATTTTGTCATTGATGTCAAGAAATTGATTTTCTAATTTAGTATGATGTTGCCATATCTTGAGAAGTATGATTTGAAGATTATAAAGATGTTGGTAAAAGACACAAGAAAGAATATGATGAATAAGGGAATGAATTAAGGTATTCAATGGGAAACTATTACCAATTCAGACAATGATGAGATCATGATGTTTAGATTGTTTTAACATCATACATATGTTGTAAATTGTAAAGGTTAATACTATACTATGTTACCAAGCAAAGAACCTAGTCGGTAAACCCTAAGGAACCTAGTCGGTAAACCCTAAGGTTATCGCTATCAGTTAATGAAGGCGAAATGTCTACCGAGTGAAGTTTAGTATTCACCGAGTTGTTACCAAGTTGTAACTGAGCTATAACAGAATGCATTAAATGTTTACATGCGTTATTCTGATTAAATGATTGGTAAGCCATGGATGAAGTTTGTTAATGAATCTAAGGCAATGGAAAGTCGGCATGAAGATCTACAGCGCAGATTGAACCGCAATACCCTGGCATAAGTTCCAAGACTAATATGCAAGTTCCAAGGTAGGGTAAAACATTTTCAGATCGAAAGATGCATTGAACCTGGACAAGATTGAAGATCTGATGGCTATGATTGATCATGGGAAATGTGATCAAAGAGATTAAGCGGTTACCTAATTGTTTAAAAATAGGAAACTGTTGATAAACAATGTATGCAGGCAAGTGTATGCACAGGGATGCTACATAGTGATTATTGAGCATAGAAGCTTGAAGACCTGTTAGAATAATAGAGTATAGAAGCCCAGCAGATAGACAAGATTAGTTCTATGTCTAGATTGTATTGAACAAATAGGAATCTGCTTTAGCATTTTAGATGTGAAGCTGCAGATAGATTTTTATTACTGTTATTTTGTGAAAGTGACAGAAAATCTCTTAACTAAGTGGACTTAACAGTCTTATTTGTAAAACCCTCTAGCAAGGTGACATTTTGATTGAGTGTTTGAAATCCTTTAACAAGGTCACTTCTAACAAGGTGAAGATCCTAACAGATCTGAGGGAAATCCCTTAACCGGGTCACATCTAGCAATGTGTTTGTAATCTTTAATAGGATTTGCTTTTAACCGAGCATACTCTAGAAGAGTATATTTCTTAGTGGGTCCAAAATCCCACAATGGTTTTTCCCTATTTGGGTTTCCACGTTAAATCTGGTGTTATGAGGTTTATGATGTTTATATGCTTTTGAGTTTGCATGTTTGACAGTTTTGGTTATATTACCGAAATATATGTTACCGAGGTTGAATTTGATGTTTTTATGGAAGATTAAGTTTGTATGATTCACCCCCCCCCCTCTCATCTTGTTGGCTATTGGATCTGTACTTACATTAAGTATCAGAACTATCAGAAACAGACTAGGAAAAACCCAAGGAACAAGAAAATTGAACCTACAAGACATTTCCAACAAATCTGAACCCCTCTTCTGGCCATGATTTCCCTTTTATAGAATTAAAGGGAGCAACAAGCTTCCGGCCAGAAGACACATGTTAACATCAGATTCATTCTTAACAATTAGTCCTAAAAGGTCATATGCAATTCTGTTACAAAAATGTTTACATGTCTATGCACTAGCACCTGTGAATCATCGTTCTTAACTGAAAATTGGTAGGGGCAAAACCGTTTGAGCCATGTCGTTATCGCCCTGACACCTTTGGATGGAGTGTGAGATGTTGCACTTTTGTCCTATTGAGCATTTCCTTTCTAGGAAAGGAAACAGGGTCCTAGCAAGAAGAAAAGTCACCTCTAAACTAGAGGAGGAGCTTCAACCTTCATGCCCAGGATCAGAAGTAGTGGGAGGGGGAGTTAGAGGGTAACATAATATGTTGGGGAGGGGTTTCAACTTCCATGCAACTACATGGATGGATTGCTACCACTCCCTACCCAGACATGTTCCTTTTTCATTCCTCTGCAGGCTCTCTCTCAGAACTCCCTGCCATCCAATGACAGAGTAGACACAAAGTTTGTGCCATGCATGGCCTTTCTTCATAAGAAAAGGCTTTCAAGGCCCCTTTGGAAATCCTCCCCACTTTCACATCCCCTATGGCAATAGACATACTCACACATGAGAGAAAAAATCCATCCAGTATCACAGAGTATATTGCAACTCCATCTACAAGCTTGCTCAAACATCGTTCCCTTTGCAAAAGGAAAAATTGCATTCAGAAAATGAAAAGGCTTCATACTCTCCTACCAATTTGATCACCACCTTGCTGTATTTATAGTTGAACAATACTTCATCAAGTAGCGCATGTTCTTGAAACATCATCACTGGTGTTCTTAATTTACTCTGCCAGCTATGGACACTAGAATTCATGCATATCACATCCACTGTATTCTTCTGTCAAGGTTCATCTGATGCGAGTGATTTTATCCTGATTTTATTCTTCCATGGGTGCACATTCTTATGCTTTGGGATCTTTGCCAATAGACAAATCTCTGAATTCATCAAAGAACTCATGATCCATCATACTTGAACCAGAAGCTTATCCAAATCCTTTCACATCTCTAGGCTATCATCTTTGACTGTCTAATCAATCCTGAGTCGACAAGTCTGTATCTCATTCATTCTGCCCCTTTTTCCCATGGGCTATGACCAATGCCTTCTATGATCCCTCCTAATTTATTATTTGAAACTCAGCCGCAGATCTTACCCAACTTGGAAAATCTAACGATCATTTTATGTCGACGCAACATTTGTCCTTCCATCTGTATCCGCAGACCCACAAAATCATGACTAATCAGCATCACATAATCCTTCGACCAGACTCTGTCAGTGGCCCCACCGTAAGCCTTCCTGGTCAGCCCGGGACATGTGGCATCATCTTGCGATGTCACGGTCCATAACCTCCTTGCAACTTCCATCGCAGGAACATGGGGGTCATTAGATCTATTCAAACTTTACCGCTTTGCACAATGCCCGTTAACTCCTCCAGAATTAAAGATTGAGCAACTTTTACCTCAAGACAAAACATATCTATTCATTTTGAACACGTGCAAATTGATGGGATTGTTAGTAGACCGACCTTTACCACCTGAGAACTAGTAACACTGCTTTAACCGGTTATACTACCAACCTTGTCAGTTTTCGCTGATAACACGCTGCACAATCTTGCGATGTCAAGACCCTTATAATCCTCGCATCTTTGATCACGAGGAAGAGTGAACCATTGGATTCATTCTATCTTTACCAATGGTCGAAATACTTAGGACTTTTGGGCTTAGGGAAATCATGGGCACGAATATTTAAAAGGAAATCGGTCATTAGGAAATTTTGCAACTTAGGAAAAATCATTTTTCATAAACCAGTTAACCATCACTTAACACTTAGGAAATGAAATGGCCCCGCCCATGGTAAACAACCCTTGGCTTTAAGTGGGAAAAAGTAATAGCAGAATATATCATTATTAAGGCTTTCTTCACAAAATGTAATAAATCTTGATAAACCCTAAACCCTAAATCTTGGATCATTTACAGAGGATAAAAATAAAACCCGAAAATCAATATTTGAGCTCAAAATTGAAAATTTCATGCAATCAAATTTTCAAAGCTATCAAGACACAAGAGAAATCCAACTATAGATGTCACTTTAGGGATTTAAACATGGATCTCCATGTTAAAAATTTATGACCTCATCATTTAAAACAACCCCTTTAACAAAATATATATATTTTTGATATATTAAAATGGTACTAGAGAAAGTATAAAATGACTACATAAATGATACCCAAAAGGCCAAAAAAATGTCCTAACAAAAGGAAACTCCCTAGTCCTATTGATGTAACCTATCATTTTCCCCTCCCAACTCTAGCTTAGTAGCTCCAGCTAGCACTGGAGGGAGTGCCAAAATTAGAGGCATGCCTACCACCCACAACACACCCATTATCTACTTTAGCAACTTGATGCACCCTGTCACCTATAGCCTTTGAGCCTCCTCATCCTCGCCAATATATGACATCGAGAAAGGGATATAGGGTCCATTATATGACATTATGAGATGCCACTATACAACTCTCAAAAGATGGAAACCAATTCCTACCACTACCATGTCCAAGTAATGTTGCATGTCCAGTCACCACCATGCCTTTACTAGTTTATGAATTAAAAATTACACTGAGCTCTTTTCCTCCCTCGCTTGCAATAGCCATGCCATGAAGATAGAGGTGATAACATTATTGATCCAAAAGTCGCAGGTCAAGCTCAGAATGGCCTCCCCTAGGATGACTTTTATTAGTACGATAAATGGGGTTATACAATATGGAGATCTATACCCCAAGATATCTTATCTGGTCAATTTATACCCCAAAGGACGCAGTAAGAGTATTAAGCATTTGCAATAAGTGACTTTAGAGAATAGATAATCCATACTTTATCATCAACAAAGAAACAATCATTCATCCACAACTCATATGTATAGAACCTTTATCTCCTTATATTATAGTATAACTTCGTATCAAAATGCAAATCTCAATCATTTCTTTCATGCATATATCTCTTGTCTATGTATATAGATATTTTCTAGATATGGTTTACAATCAATATATATAAGGGACATGACTCCTAAGACAACTAATGATCATTTGCAGTAGCCTATACTCCTAGACTTGCTAACATAATCCACCTTTTAAAAATAATGTTTTGTCCTCAAGGCATGGTGTTCAGTTGAGGAGGGGGCTCTGATAAGTCACCTTGAGTTGGTTTAGTGATTTCTCCCAATGCATTTTTGCTTTTTGTAGTGTGGAGAGTTGTCCTTGAGTATGGACCAGTGTAGTTGTTTCTCTCGTTAGACTACTAGGGAGTTTGATTTGTTTAGTTGTCTCTTTTTGTTCTCTCATGATTCCTGATAGGTAGGCTATATGACTATTGATGGTCTCCCTCATTCGCTTAATTTTTTCTTTGATTTTATCCCTTTGTATGTGGAGTTGTTCTAGTTGGTTGCAAAGAATGTCCACTTGTGCCCTTACTATGCAATCCTCTAGTTTTAGCATCAGGTCCCTTAGGCTCTTGGTTGTGGTAGGCCATTATAAACAAAACTAGCAAATGAAAATACCTCCCAAATACTGTCACTTAAACTTTTTATCTACTCCTCCAACTTTGTATGTGTGAAAACACACACTCATTCAGGCATTCATCTCCCTCTTCATTATAACCTCTTCTTGAGCCTCTTTCCTTATGATATCCAAGTTAGCGAAGGCCAAATCTCCTTACAAATTATCCACTAACTATTTGATTTATTGAGGCAAGGGAAGTGAAGTATCCTGGGGTAAATTGCAAATGGCACTTTGTAGTGTGTCCACCGCATCTTGTGGTTGCCCCGCATTGTTCACATGTTCACTTAATAATTTTTCTCTTGTACTAGAATGAAGTATATCTCCTGACTAAATTTTTTGAATGGTTTACTTTCTAAATAAGTTAACTTGTTTGCTTGTTGGTACTTATAGTAGTTGTGGTGATGGTATTGTTTGGGTATGTTGTTGTTGCATTATAAAATTTATTATGGTAGAGATGGTAGAAGTAGAAATGGATGTTTCTTCAAAGTTAGTGTCTTTGCCCTTGTCATATTCCTCGCCTATTGGATTATTTTTCGATGGTGGTGACCCTTCTACCTCATCATCAATTCCCTTGATCATCTATGTAGCATTTTAAATTATAATTGATATAATTTACACCTCATGGTTGTGCTCCCACTTTAGTGTGTCCTATCCCCATCCACTCTCTAAGTTTGTTTTGGCCCTATTATCCAAATTTTATGTCATGTATCCCACCATGGGATCCCCTCCCCCATTTCTCTTTGTTTTCGTCCTACTTGTTGGAGGACCAAGGCATGGCACACCCTAGTTTGGATTAGGGTTCCCCAAAGCGCCATAGTCACACTTAAGCAAACCTAATTTTAAATGGGGCAGGTCTTATATCTCTTTGATGGTTTTTGATCCTCGTGGATACACATGATCATTGGAGGTTGGACTAATTGGTAATTTACCTAGAGAACCCTATATAAATACATCATATCAATTAATTTTTACATCTACAATCTACCCAAATTATTCATGCATATGCAAAGCATTCATCATTAAGCATTTCTAGATATTTTAGGTTGCATTTCATCCTTCAAGCATTGTGGAGCAAAGTTACATCAATCTTCATGCAAGCATGTGTGTGTGATTAGGGTTTTTCATTTTCACGTGTTTGTCATGTCATTACATTCAACATTTGTGATTGCATTCAAAGAGCATTCCATCATCATCAATAACTGCAAAACAAAGGTATATCTATTTAGCATTTATCTCAGTTATTCATTATTTCATTCAAGGTTAATTCCAAACTAGGGTTTTCCCTATTCCCAACATCTTTCCCTTTCTTCTGTGTGCAAGAAATAGGTGCAAAGTTGTACTCAGGACTTCTGATAGAGTCAACAGTGACGAGCAAGTTCAACTTTCTACAACAAAAAATTTGGAGGACCATGGTGAATTGATACTACTTGGTCCCATAAAATCAAGCCAAACTCTTGAGAACAAGTTCTAGAAATCTTCTTTTGCCCAATTCCAAGTTGGTGGCTCTATGGGATATCTGTAGATGACTTTTTTTGATAGTTTATCTCAATTATCACTTATTTTGTCATAATTTCACAGTTAACTTCCAAACATTGAACTAAAAGAGGGAAACCCTAATCAATTCAAACTAGGCAAATCTAACAAAAATCATATCCCTTTCCTTATCTAGATTGGAGCTAGATCTATTGGATTTTCCCCCTCTTTAATGAATGGATAATTTGGGATTGCTGATGGTTTTATTATTGAGACCCTAATTCCCAAATTTTCAACCATTACATTTTGGTGAACCCGACGTCTTACACCCTAATTTCTTATTTGTGTTCTTAGATTTGATTCGTATGCATTTTAATTTTCAAATTTGCCATCATAGATTACATTTTCAATTTAAAAACATAAATTTAGAGCTTAAATTAAAAAAAAACCTAATTTATTTTGGTAAATTTGACTTGTGGGTGGCATAAATTTTCACTTGTGTTTTCAAATCTAATTTTTCATAATTTTATTGCATACATTGAGTTAACATTACTTTTTTTATTGCATATCATAAGTACATTTCATAAATGGAGTTATTCTCTTGCTTTGCTAAATCAGTTTCAAGTTTAATTCAAGATCTCCATAATGTTCCCTTTTGTGCATAGGATGATAGCTCATGTTTTTTCTTTCATACATAATTATGATTTACCCCCTCCTAGGGTATGGCATGTGAATGAAGAAACAATCAATGCTCCTATCAATGATCTCTCTAATGGAGAGCAAGCATTAAAGAGCAACATAACATCATCTTCTTCACATACAAATACCTTAGTGCAAGGGGGGCAGGATCAAAATGTTGGTGTATCAATCTCTCTAGATCCTCCTTATTCTCCGAGAGCTCATCTTAACCATCAACACATTTTTAGAGAGGATAATGTTAAGCATTTTATTCATGATCTATATCCTCACATAACATTAATTAAAAATGAAGCCTTAGATAATAAGGACCTTCCCTCCCAACCTATCAAAGAGGATATGAATGATGATAGAAAGGAGAAATTCCCCACAAAGGATATTCCTTCTTCATCTACTTCTCCCTTTGATCCTCTTCGGTGTCTTTATACTACAAATTTTAAAGAAATTCATGGCATTGGCCCTTCTTCTTCACAATTGAGAAGTTATCATAGGAGTGGTTATTAAATAATCTTAAAAAAGGTTATAGTGGCCAAGGACTTGGAAAATATGAACAAGGAATCAAATTCCCTATAAACCCTCCTTCACAAGCTAGTACCGAAGGTCTGAAATATCCTCATTATTCACCTATGGATGATCTCCTTAAAGTGCAAAAGATTAAGAAGTATTTTGCAAGACATAAACATTATCGTCCATCTAAAGGTTCTTCTTCCTCAAATATTCATTTTTACTTATATAATCAAACTAATGACCATCATGCAAATGATTGTCCTGATTTTCAAAAGGGATTGCAAGAACTAGTTGATAATGAAACTATCAAAATCATAGAAGATAATCATTCTCCTTCTATGATTACACGAGAGGTGTAACCAGCCCCTATTAACATTCAAGAAAAGCTAGCTAAAAGTATCTTTTGGAGATTGAAATATGATAGGAATGTTGTGCTTCCTCCTCTAAAATTTACTTACAAAACCAAGGAAGGTAAACAACATTGTCTTTTTCATAACTCTTATTCTTATTCACTTGGAAATTGTAGAGACTTTAAAGCATTTGTTCTAGAACAATTTGATCATGCTCACATATCTCTTACAATTTATCTTGCACTTTTTCTTGGTGAAGAGGCAGTGCCTTAGAACTCCATTCACCCTATCATGTTGCTCTCCACCCTATGACACTGGTACTAAACTTAATTGGGGTTTTTTTTGGCATAAGTGGTGATGCATTTTCACTTAAAATTTGTAGTGTCCCTTGATGCACGCTAAAAAGGATGCAAGAGAACACACAAGCTCAAATCGTTAATATGTTAGTGACACAAACGAAATACAAATGAACCTATGATCCTAAACATGCATATCAAGAGAGATATAAAGCAGACAACAAGAAGTATACAAAAATGGAAAAGGGAAAGAAAACTCCCCAAGATGCTCCTCACAATGCTCATAGTTTCTCCTCCATTGTTCCTCTCCTCTCCAAGTTCCACATGAGTGTAGCCCTCAGATTTTTGCACTATCTATGGATGTCTTATGAAGATTCAAGATTATTATGAAAATGAGAACAAATGACTATGCAAGTGTAAATAAACTATTACAAGAAAGCACCTAATTAGTCTATGTTAATTCTAGCAAAATAACAAAACAAATGCTCCTAAATTGTCTCTCAAAATAACTCTAAGTTTGATGCCTACAAGATTTCTGGATCCGTTTGAAGAAGGAATGGGCTCTATTTATAGGAAAAACAAGGTAATGGATGGTTGAGATTGAGTAATATCAACAAGGGTCAGGATTGATAGGTTTGTGATCCATGTGAGGGCTTTCAACCCAATCCCGGGATGACAAATGTCAACATGAGATGACTTGAGAGGAGAGGGAAGAAGCATTAAATGCTTGAGATGACATAAAGGTTACCTTAGGAGGTAAGGTTAGTCTTGAGTTAGTGAATAAAGCCTTTATCCAATAAATAATGCCTTTATCCAATGGACAAACTCTTGTGCAAGAGTTAGTGGGGATAACTATGGTCAAAGCAATAAATGCTTGAAGAGACCCATGAGTTAAGTGAGGGTTGAGTTAGAGGGAAAGTCTCTAACCATGTGGGTGAGTTGAGTTTAACCATTAATGGTTATGTAAAAGCCATTAATGGTTTGGAAGACTTTAGGGGTTAATTTGTTGAAGACATAAAGCCTTTAATACTTTTCAAAGACTTTGAAGTTTTGAAAAGTGACTTCAAGTTGTTTAGGAACGCGACAATAATTAGGGGATTGGATTAGGCTAATTAGAAATGGTTTAGAAGAATCTAGAATGGGTTTAGGATGCAAGTGGGTTTGGTGGGTGACAGAAAATAGGATTTTAATTAAAATAAAATTACTTTATTTCAACCAAATAGTGCAACTTGCATTTGTAGGAGAATGCAATTGGGGGGATAGTTTAGGGATTTAAATAAATATTTATTTATTTATTTAAAGGAGGAAAGGGGTTAAATTAAATAAATATGTTTTATTCATTTAATTGACTTAGAGTGTGGCTTAATGAATTAATTTAAATAAATTGAATAATTTATTTAGTTAATAGAAGAAGAGGTTGAGGATGAATTAATTAAATTTTAATTTAATTAACTATTGACTGATGGTTAAATAATCAAATAAATAGTAAATATTCATTTAATTAAGTGGACAAATTTATGTGTCTACATTTGCCCCTCTTTGAGACGGTGTGGTTTATCGCGTCATTTCAAAGAAAGAAAGATAGGTGTGAAGAAATATGCCCCATAAATGTTAATTTAGTGGGTGGTATGCCTCCTTGAGAGATGGGCCAAAAAATTTCAAAAAATCGGGCGATCTCTCGAAAAAGAGAAAGAAGTCGAGGGGAGGTAGAATAGAAGAAATTAGAAATAATGGTGAAAGAATGGGAGAAAATGGAGTCAAGACGGAGAAATTAGAGGCTTCCGAAGTTCACAGGGACCACGACGGTGAGTGAGGTGAATTAGGGTTAGGGATGGGGGATTATATATGGAGGGGAAGGGGTAAAAAATGGCTCATTTGCACCTATCTCCTTGGCAGTTTGGAGCTCTGATAGTGACCTTTGGCGAAGGAGTGAGAAACAGTCATCATGGTCGTGCTGATAGTAGATCACCGGTTAGAGAGGATCCGTTGATACCAGCGGCCAGAGGACTACAAACTAGTGGTACGCAAATTTGAAGTTTGTTTTTTATGCATTTTTGTCACGTTTTTTTAAGTGTCAAAGTCCGAGTAAGACAATAGCGCTAAAACTGTGTTTTAGTGCTTTTGTCACCTAAAATAGCGTTTTTGTGTCGCAATGGGGCTATTGCATGGTTGTTGTAGCGTTGTTGTCGGTTTAGCATTGTTGGGTCTTAGTTATGGCACTTTTGTCATTTAGCGCTTTTGCGTAGGTGTTGTAGCGCTTTTGTAAGTAAATAGTGCTATGGTATAGCTATTGTAGCACATTTGGTGTTTTAGCGTTTTTGTGTCATATTAATAACGCTATTTTCAGCAGAGTAGCACAATTGTGGTAAAATGCCCAGTGTTAGAGAAAACTATCTCCTGATGCCTGTGTTAAGTGATTGATTGGTTGTTTTGATGAATCATAGCAGCCCCATTGAGACTAGGTCATTGTGATAAATGCCTGTTGTAGTCTAGGATTGCCATAATTGATTACCTGTTGAGACCCAAAGATACTTGATCAAAAAGTATCTGTTGATAGTTTAGGTGTGTGTGTGAGTCAATGTGCATGTGTAGACAGAGTAATTGGATTGATTGGGTTGATGGGAAACAATTAAGGGATTATGATGATGACCTAGATGGGGAGGGTGAGGGGGGGATTCAATGTTAGATAGAAGGTATGGAGGACCTAAGACTCAATCATGTGGAAGAAGATCAAAAAAGAGAGTATCCATTTTCATTACTATGTATGAATGATATGCAACAATATGGATGTATGGATGGATGGAATGCAACAAAATGCAATATATACAGATGAGATGAAATGGCAATCCATAGATTATTCATAGTGCTTTATTTTCATCATCAAGCATGGTAGTATCGTTCTTGGTTGAGGTAGTAGAAACCATGGTTGAGTGTTTCACCTGTAAGCAAGCATCGCAGACAAGGAAAGTTCCCCTCCATTCTGGTTCATGTACAAATGGTCGAGGTATATGCTGTAGCTAATAAACCATAGTGATCCATGACTGTATTTTTGCATACGATCACGTAGCGTAGTGAACTTCCCACGTAGACACCATTAGTACATGTCCCAAAACTTCATTGGAACAATCCACATACATCAAACAAAGAAAAAGATATCAGGAACCATCCTGAATACTCTAATCACTTGTTGATATCCTAGAGTAGCGTAGGAATCTGATATAAATAAACAAATAACAAATTGACCAAGTACTTATTAGCCAAACAAAATTTTCTTGTCAAAGAAAATGTTACCATGTCTTGTTTGTGAGGAAGGATGCATCCTTGTGAAGACGGTTGTGTGCAAATGTTTTGATTGGTTGGTTGAGTTGATAAGTGGTCATCGTTTGAGTAGCTCAAAATTTTTGTGTTGGTGTCTGTTGCGATGTGTATGTACAAGGAATAATATACGTTGTAATGTGTTTGATTGATTTTTGATGTTTTTGGATTTTTTGAATGTTGTGAATGTTTTTGGTATTATCTTTAAGATATTTTTGAGTGATTAACTCAATGAATCACAAGTAATGTAGAATCCATTTCCATCAGTAGGTTAAGAGAATTGCCCCGAGTTAGATGTTGCTATGAAAGTGAGATGCAGGACACATGAAGTACTAACCCTGATTGCAGATCAATAACAAGCCATGGTATAAATGATGGGTGAAAGGATGCAATGGATGTGATCGCAACAAGTCTGATAGACAATGGAGTCATAGCCCTTTACGAATGGTGCCTGTATAAGACAAAGATGATCAAAGTGTCTAGTTTTAGGAATGACACTGCCTATATAAGACAAAGATGATCAAAGCGTCTGGTTTCAGGAATGATATATCCTGTATAAGACTTGATCAGAACATCTGGTTTCAGGAAAGATACATCCTATATAAGACAAAGATGATCAAAGCATTTGGTTTCAGGAATGATGTATCCTGTATAAGACTTGATCAGAACATTTGGTTTCAGGAAAGATACATCCTGTATAAGACTTGATCAAAACGTCTGGTTTCAGGAATGATATATCCTGTATAAGACTTGATCAGAAAATATGGTTTCAGGAAAGATACATCCTGTATAAGACTTGATCAAAACGTTTGGTTTCAGGAATGATATATCCTGTATAAGAATTGATAGATGATAGTTGGAAGAATGATGAAGATATGAAAATGAAGAAAGATTCCATGATGATGCGATAGATATGCATGTGGGGATGCAATGATGAATGTGACTAGATGATGATGATGAGATGTATCTTGAAAATGAGATGTATGATAATGATAATGGTGTGATACTAATGCAAGATTAAAATGATATGCAACTAAATGATCACTTTAATTATGTTGTTGTCTTGCTACGTGTTTGGTCCAATGTTGAAAACCCTGAAGGCGAAATGCCCCCAACGAGGTCAGGATTTTGCCCCTTGTTGTTGATACTACTTTGATATGGATATGTACACTGATCACCAAGCCATGGTGGGATACAATTTGGATAAATGATTCAGATAAACCAAGGACAATGACTACGCTAGGTATGTCCAGGTGATAAGCATTTGTGAATTTATGGTGATGACTCAGATGGGTGGATATGATATGTACAATATGATCTATGAAACATGAACTACCATCAATTGATAAAGATAAGGCTAACTTAGAACAAAATACAATAGTCATACTGATCTATGTCATTGTTTTGATTTGTTTAGTGATTGATAAGAATGTTTGGTTTAAAAGAGTGAGTACCCCGAATAAGACCAATCTATCTGGTTTCGAGTGTACCTATCCCTATATAAGACATGTTGATGTTGATTTTGATAGATGTATTTATTATCAAGACTCGATGATTGATAGGAATGTCTGGTTTCAAAGAGTGAGTACCCCGTATAAGACCAATCTGTCTAGTTTTGAGTGTACCTATCCCTGTATAAGACATGTTGATGTTGACATTGATGTTGATTTCGAGTGATGAATTGATTAACAAGACATGTGATTAGTTTGATTGTAGACTTTGAGAGTTTTCATGTTGTTGAATTGATGGATGGGCCATGCATTCATGCTTTGAATTGATGTGATACGGGATATGGATGACGTGAAGCAAGATCATATATAGCACTGGATGATAGAAGCTATGAATAGATAGGATAGATGGTATGGATTAGAGGATATGGATGAGGTAAAGCAAGATCGTAGATAATGATGAATTTAGATAGGGTAATTTCAATTCATGCCGGGTTCACCAAATGATGCACGCTAAAAAGGATGCAAGAGAACACACTAGTTCAAATCGTTAATATGTTAGTGACACAAACGAAATACAAATGAACCTATGATCCTAAACATGCATATCAAGAGAGATATAAAGTAGACAATGAGAAGTATACAAAAACAGAAAGGGGAAAGAAAACTCCCTGAGATGCTCCTCACAATGCTCATAGTTGCTCCTCTCTTGTTCCTCTCCTCTCCAAGTTCCACATGAGTGTAGCCCTCAACTTTTTGCAGTATCTATGGATGTCTTATGAAGATTCAAAATTATTATGAAAGTGTGTGGCCTACTTTTCTTTATGGGTGGAACTTTACATCCGGAGCCGAAGGGTGTTAGGTGTCATTGATTGAGGACCGAAGGTACTTTGCCCTCGAGTGCTTCCCTCAGGTACTTCCCTCAATAATTTCCCTCAAGTACTCCCCTCGGGTATTTCCCTTGAGTACTTCCCTTGGTAATTGCCCTCGGGAATTGCCCTCGGGGTACTTCCCCCTCGGGTATTTCCCTCAAGTACTTTTCCCTCGGGTGCTTCCCTCGGTAATTGCCGTTGGGTACTTTGCCCTCGGGTATTTCCCTGGGGTACTTCCATTGGGTACTTTGCCCTCGGATATTGTGTCGTAAGAGAGCATCAATACATCATAGTGGTATGTGACGTGTGGAGGAAATTTGGGTACTGTATGGTTGGGTACATTATAGTGGTATTAGAGCTAAAATCCTACCAACCTGTGGAATGCTTGGGATGACTACAAAAATGGAAGAAAGGAATAATGAAATTGCTACCAAAATAATCACCAAGTGGTATAACAAATATTAAAAGAGGAAGAATCTTTTGACATTTCAAGAATATATAGTTCTGATAGGAAAAAGTATACCTGTGCATGAGGAGGTTATTAGAATCTTTAATGAATACTCAAGTGAACCTGAGGAGATCAAGGCTACCGAATCCTTTGATAGGTACTGTAGACATATAAAAATGACCATATTCCTAGATGAATAATTAATGTTCATTTTATTCTCATTCCTCTATTTAGTTAAATCTAATTTAATTAAATCATCCACATTCCTCTATTTGATTAAATAAATTATTCAATTTATTTATTTAAATTCACCTAAGCCTTTCATGTCATTTAATTGAATAAATCATTTTATTTAATTAAATCCCTTCTCTCTCCCTTTAATTAAATTTGCATTTAATTAAATTATTCACTCCAAATAAATAAATCTAATTTATTTATATCCTCCACTTGCAAACCACAATTGAAATAAAGTAATTTATTCTAATTAAATTCTATTTTCCCCACCCACCTACAAAATCCTACATCTCCCACTTGTCTCTTAAACCCCCTTTCTAAATTCTTCTAGAACCCATCTAATGCTAATCAATTAGCCTAAAACCTCTCAATTATCCCCTTTCCCTAAATTTGAGGATGTCACTTCTCAAATTTGGAGTAAAGTCTTCCAAAGGCATTAAAGCCTTTATGCCTTCAACAAGCTAACTTGTTGAGTACCCCCAAATTTGGAAAGACTCTTACAAATTTGTCCCCAAAGTCTTCCAAACCATTAATGGTTAACTCACCCTTTTGGCATGGTTAGAGACTTTTTGCCTAACTCAACCTTCATCTAACCTAGGGGTCTCATCAAGCACTCATGGCTTTACCCTTGGTTATCTCCTTAACCCTTGCACAAGAGTTTATCCTTTGGGTAAAAGATTTATCCAATGGGTTTTCTTAATCTAACCTTAACCCTTACCTCCTAGGGTAACCATGAGGCCTTCTCAAGCATTTAATGCTTCTTACATCTCCTCTCAAGCAGTCTTATGTTGACAATTGTTACCATTTCATTGGTGAGAATTGTAAACATGGATTGATAACTTTCAATCCTGACCCTTGATAAGTTCATCCAATCTTGACCATTCGTTGCCCTATTTTTCCTATAAATAGAGCCCTAGTTTCCTCATTCTCATGATCCAAGTCTTTAGCATCACACTTATACTGATTTTTAGCAAGCATTTAATCTCTCTTTGAAATAGAAATAGTCTAATAAACAGTTTAGAAGCATTTCTATCATCATAATTAATCATATAAACTAGTATATCATGTTAGGATAGTATTTTACTAATCTCTTCATCTTATCATCACTAGTTTAGTTCATATTTGTTAAAATCATGCATAGTTAGGATTGCGTTCATGTTAGATTGATCAAAAGCATCCCTCATTCTCGTGATTGTCATCCCTAAGTCACTTTGCTCAGTGATCTGAGAGCAAAGGCATTGGATTGAGGGGTCTTGTGAGATAGAGAACAATGAAACACCCCTTGGGAAGTTGAGCTATTCCTTATAGCTCCATAACTTGCACCAAGAGTCCCATTGGTGTGTGGGCAAGTCATTGAATTTTGTAATTTCCATTTCATTGCACTGCTTTTCCCCCATACATTTTTGGTGCCCACCGTGGGGCATAACCCCATTTATCAAATCATTTTTTGTGTAGGACTAACTCTGCAGGTACGCGGGAAACTGGAATCAGCGCCTAGCTAGCATGATTTAGCACATCCGGTCGATACTTCAGCGCATCTGATAGACTGTTTAGTGCATTAAAACCAACTTTTAGTGCATCAAAGCCTAAATTTAGCGCATAACACTTTTGTTGTTTCCTGTAGATTTCAGTGATTTAATTAAACAGTCTAGCGCATCTAGACAACAGTTTAGCACGTCAAGGCTTTTTTGTAGTCCATCAATGCCTTTTTGTAGCACATCAAGTCCATTCTGTAGCGCATAACAGACACAGGTAGAAAACAAAATTGTAACAAAAGCTTAAAATAGACTTGTAGAAGTCCACAAAACAATTTTTTTTTGCTAACTGCTTTTACTGTAGGTAACTAACAATTTCTTTGCACGGTTGAGAGATTGTTTTACCAAAGTTAAGATTGGAGTAATTTAGTATTTCTAACTTGATTAAGTTAGTTAATTTAAAATTTCTTCACTTTCTTATTGGGTAAAATCAAACTCACATTTCACTTTGGGGTATCTAAAAAGAACAACAAATAAAAACCATTTTCTTGCTTTCTTAGGAGAAAAACACTTCAGTTTGGGAGCTATAAAAAGAACCAACAAACTTTACTTTTGCAAAAAAATTTAAACTAAACAAAGAACCTCACCATCCTTTGGTGTCTAAAAGGATTCACATCATTTTTTTTTTGGCAAAGATAAAGAACTTCATTTGTTAAAAAACTTTTTTTTTAAGTAAACCAAAAGATGGAAGTTTTTCCTCTTTATCGATTTTCATTTTGTTGACCAAACCGAACTCTTTGCTTTGTTGACCAGGATTTTCATACTTATCTTAAAAAATAATTGATTTGGGAACTAAAATAAACACAATGTTTTTTTGGAGCAACATCTCCAAATAGACTTTAGCAAATCACTGCATTGAAAGGATAAAAAGAACCTTGTTTGCCTTCTCTCGAAAGTGGAAGGTATATGCTATCCCCTTGATTGGGTGATCAAAAATCCAAACCACTCTTACGCTTTTAGTATTTCAAGCAATAAATCCTTTAGCAAGCCTGCCCTCTCGAGGAGCTAAAAACTCTTAAAGCCATTATTTGGTCGGTGTGAGGGGAATGACCTAAGTGGGGAACAACTTTGACGCCAAGTGTTCCAACCCACTATAATCAAAAGTAGAGGGTGACGAAATTCCCTTTCAATGGTTGCGCGCAGCGATTAGCCTTCCCCTAGTATATTTACAATACGTAAAGCCTTTGTTCTAAAGGTTGGGAAGCCTCCTGAGGGAGTTTATCACTGACGACTGAACATGAAGCCTGGTTACGAACCTTAATATTAGAAATTTTGAGCTGAGTTAGTATCCTGACATTGACAATATCATAGTGAAAGGGTGGGGAAGAATCCCCAAGATTACTCACCACATATCTCCCAAGATAGCTACTCAATTGTGAAGTGATTCACTTTGGGTTAATTTCTGGCAAAAGGTAAAAAAATGGGCGCCCCCTAGGGCTTGACAAGGTTGTTTGAGCTAACGGAGTATCGAGACTAGTGGGCTATGTTATTGTTGATGACCCTTGAATAAAGAGTCTGATTGAATTGTATTATCTGTATCCAAACTTGTTAAAACATTGGAAATTTGAACACATCCTCGTAGAATATACACTCTTTGTTTAGAATAGGCAAAATGGTTATCTTTTTCATGCTGTGTTTGCATTTCATACTTCAGAAAATCATCCATAAATGTTGAGAAAAAGTTAAAATTCACAAAAAAACCAACAAAAACAAAGAAAATAGGGCAGTTTAGCGTGTAAAAGCAACATTTTAGCGCATTTGAAAAAAAACTTAGCGCTTTGAAACCATGATTTAGCGCATCCAAGCTTCAACATAGTGCAACCATCCTGAGAAATAGCGCATAATCAATCTAAAACATTTGGCAGTTAAACTTAGCGCTTCTTGAAAACAGCTCAGTGCTTTGGAGCAATGACTTAGCGCTTTGGAAGAAAATAGTAACGCTTTGAGCTCAAAAGGTAGGGCGTAAGAAGGACATATTAGCGCATAACCCATCCAAAATAGTCATTTTCAAACAATCTGAGTTAGCGCGTAGAAAAGGTAGCTTAGCGCATCAGTATCTTTCTCTAGCGCATTGGTAGCATTTGTTAGCGCATATGGTCTCTGGCTTAGCGCATAGTCAAAATTGCGAAAACAGGGAGCAACATAAACTTTTTTTGGAAAATTTTTCCAAATAATTTGGAAAGCCATTTTCAATTCTCACTCAATTTCATCAGGCAGAAATTCAAATCAGAGTGTCAGAGCTATTCCAAAACAATCAAAGCAAGATATTCTTAGAACAAAAGTTGTCAAGTCCAGAACTAGTTAAAGGAAAAACACATTTTCCTATCAAAATCAGGTAACATCATCACACGCATCAAAAGTTTCTTCAATCAAACAGATTCTATCCTCAAAACATGCTTGTTTCAAAGTAAAGTTCTCAAATCGAGTTTCCATATCGGGAAAGCTCTTATTCCATAACTTTTGACGCACTTTGTCGTGAGGGGGCATCTAAACCTTCATTTGATGAAAGTAGACTTAAGTTTCCAAACAAAGTATCTCAATCCAAAATAAATCAAAGGACACCATTGATCACTTGTGTATGACTAATCCTCATATTTTGAGAAGAAAAAGTATTCACCACAACACTAAGTTAAGGAAACAACAACCTAGTTCCCAGAAACTTGCTAAAAGGAATAGATTTCTCTACATCAATCGCTAGCTCTTCAAATCTCATCGCACCTTTCTCCATCAAATGCACTTATATCTTCAAGACAAGTCAAATGAATTTGAGAAAGAGCCATTGAGAACTAGAGGCTTTTGCCAAAAACCAGCATTCAACCAAAGCTTAAATCGTGGAGGAAAGATCAATCGAGCTTTCTTCCCAGAAGTTCGCATCACTTACAATGTACCTCGATTAGAACCACCAACTCCTGAGCAAAACACAGATGAGGAATTCATCCCCTTTGTCACAAAAAGTTTCTACTAGATGCCCGCAGTCACTCGCTCTCAATGAAACAAACAAAGTGAACCACAACCAGAGTCCAGTACGGGTCGAAGATTATCAAATCCTTTCGAGTATCCAAATCTATAAGACACAGAAATTTCTGAGGAACTCCTCCAAGAATGTCAAGAAAGTGCTTCATTTCAAAGACTTGTGGAAAAACTCATAGAGATGGACAAAGAAAAATACTTACTCGTGCTAACAAGCAAAGGAGTTAGGATCCTTGAAGACTTCGATACCGACATCTTTAGGACAAGGTCTCAACATTATGCTTATCAAGAATGACAAAGAGAGGAGGAAGCACGTGACATTGAACAAAACATACCAGAACCCACACATACTCGAACTAGGGATAATGGGAGAGAAGAACTCTTCCCTCGGCAAGCAAATGCACCCTTGGTTACTCTCACCCAACAAATACAAAAGATACAAAAGCAAATGCAGGACATGCGACAAGGATCAACAGTACGATATTCGTTAAATGAAATTTATCCTTATCCTTTTGACAAAAGTTTAAACATGATACCTTTTCCCCCAAATTCAGACATTCCCAAATTTGACAAATATGATGGAAAAAAAGATCCTCATGATCATGTTAGGGAATTTTGTACCATGAGCCTTGAATTTGCCCATGTTGACACCTATTTGATGAGGTTATTCCCAAGAAGCTCGAGAGGAAAAACAATGCAATGGTTATCCAAAATCACACCTCCTGCCAAAACCTTTGATGAATTAATCAACAAATTTATCACTCAATACTCCTACAATATTCAACATGCAATCACCATGCTAGATGTCTGCAATGACAAACAGAAAAACAATGAAACATTCATGATGTTTCTTTAACGTTGGCGACAGATGGTTTCAAGTTATCCACGGGATGTGCTCGAAAAGGAAAATATGGAAATTTTCATCGAGAATTTGAATAGCGAGATGAGTTACATACTCAAGCTCCAATGCATACCATCTTTTGCCAGATCGATTGAAAATGGCATCCAAGTAGAGGAGGCATGTGTTAAGAAAGGAACATTAAAATTATTCAAAGAAGGTACTAATTCACCCAACTCTCATTACAATAACCAAAACAACAACAACTTAGACAAATCCAAGTTCAGGACCAGAAATAAAAATACTAGAAATGAAGGAGGAAATGAGGCTAATGATGTGATGTCCAAACAACTAGCATTGGCCTTATCAGCAAATCCTTAGGTTACCAAGATTTAAAAGGGTGCTAACCAAGGCACTAACACTTATGCACCAAATACCAATCTAGAATATCCCAATACGAACAACACCAACAATACCCAAAACAATAACGCAAATCAAGGACCTAATAGAAACTCATGGGGTAACACCAACAACTTTCCTAAATGCATTTACACGCCATTAGGGCAATCATTAGAGTAAACATTCAGAGAGCTCATGGCAAACAAAATTATCTCATTACCAGCAATCAACAACTTTGAACCACAAGTCAAACCACCTTGGTGGAATGACTCACACTTTTGTGATTTTCATCGAAATAAAGGACATCAAACAAATGATTCCATGAGGCTTAAAAACATTGTTCAAGACATGATTGATAGAGGAGATTTAGCAGTCGACGATCTCGAAACAAATGGTGGCCATGGCACCTTTAAAAATCCTCTTCCAAATTACAACAAGGATGGAGCTTCGACATCAAATGATACACGCAGAGCTCATATTAATCACACATACAATTACACCATCAATCATATACCAACATATTGCAATCAAAAAAGTGTCATTACAATCAAGGACAAACGCAAACATGAATCGATCAATATAACCACCAGAGCTCAAAAATATGTTTTGAAAGGACATACATCAACAACAAACACCATTCCCAAAATGCAATATGATCTGGTCAGGCAACTGCGCAAAAATCCTGCTCAAATATTTATACTTGAGTTGCTGAAACTCTCACCAAAGCATAAAGACATCTTGTAACATGCACTATTGGAAACAAATGTACCTCAAGATCTGGATATTGACAAATTTCAAGCAATGGTAGCTCACATGATAGGGCCTCATAATCTCACCTTTTTTGAGCATGATAATATTTCATTGAGCCATCCACACAATACTCCACTTCACATCGAAGTCTTGGTCTACAAACATCGAGTTAAAAGAGTATTAATAGATGGAGGAGCTGGACTCAATATCTATACCTTAAATCTTATCCGTGCATTAGGCTTCTCTAAGTAGTCTATTGATCCACACAAAAAGATCACTATCAAAGCATATGATGATGAAGAAAGATCATCCAAGGGAACAGTGGTATTGCCAATTCAGGTGGGACCAATACAAAGGGACACTATGTGCCAAGTTTTGGACATAGACCTCACATATAATATTTTATTGGGTCGACCTTGGATACATGAAATGCAAGCATTACCCTCAACTTACCACCAGTGTGTTAAGTTCCCATACAATGGACAGGAGATTTCTATATCAGTAGATCGTAACCCTTTTCAACATTGTAATGATATGGGGGAAACCTAAGATGGTTTGGTTCCACATAACAGAGAAAAACAAACTTCCTAAGCACCAGATCTTCAGCAAGAAAAGCCTAAATCTTTATCCATGTATTTCAAACAAAAAGTTAAAATCAAAGAAAAAGGCATGGGAGAGTACTGTTTAGAACCCTTGTGTCTAATCAACTTACCAACATCACCTAAATCTCATGGGCTACCTTCGGCATCAATACACCAAGCAACACAACTCGTCACCAAGTTTGATGGTAAATTTATTCAACTAGGCACACTAGCACATGAATCAGAAGAGAAGCACATCCTTAGTTGGCCATACAAGGAGAAGAAGAAGTCAGAGCAACTACTATGGAAGTATCTATACCAACACAACTATATGGAAAAGGCTACTTGATCATGCAACAAATGGGATACACTGGCAAAGGACCTATCAGCAAGCATCAAGAAGGTGTCACAAAACCATTGGATCCTCCTTCACAGTTTTCTAAAGACAAAATAGGATTGGGTTATGAGCACACTCTACCCCTAAAGAAGGCACCAAATAAATATCAAAAACCTCAGTGGAAGGCAAAGAAGAAGTACAAGGAGGATTCATGGCAGGAGGCACTATTTGAATCAACCAAAACAATACGAAAGGAACGTGAATACTAGGAAAAAGAGAAACAACATGAGGAGTTGGCCATTCAAAAAGAAGAAGCATCTTATGTGGAAGTAAATCATGTTCAAGAACCTGTTCCAAACAAAGAAAAATCACCCCCTGAAAACATCACTACTCCTCGAGGCGAAACAGTATATGAGTTGTTGGCAATATTGCATTATAATAGACAATGAAAGATTGTTGACATTTCATAAGGATATTGAGAAGGTTGTTGATGATTATGGATATAACTGATTAAAGATGTTCTACTGTCTTGATATTATTATTTTGTCATTGATGTCGAGAAATTGATTTTCTAATTCAGTATGATGTTGCCATATCTTGAGAAGTATGATATGAAGATTATAAAGATGTCGATAAAAGACATAGGAAAGAATATGATGAATAAGGTATTCAATGGGCAACTACTACCGAGTCAGACAATGATGAGATCATGATGTTTTAGATAGTTTTAACATCATACATATGTTGTAAATATAAAGGTTAATACTATACTATGTTATCAAGCAAAGAACCTAGTCGGTAAACCCTAAGGAACCTAGTCGGTAAACCCTAAGGTTATCGCTATCAGTTAATGAAGGCGGAATGTCTACTAAGTGAAGTTTAGTATTCACCGAGTTGTTACCAAGTTGTAACCGAGCTATAACAAAATGCATTAAATGTTTACATGCGGTATTTAACGAAGGAAGCTGATGAGCTGGAGCGGATTAAATGATTGGTGAGCTATGGAAGAAGTTTGTTAATGAATCTAAGGCAATGGAAAGTCGGCATGAAGATCTATAGCTCAGATTGAACCGCAATACCCTGACACAAGTTCCAAGACTATTATGCAAGTTCCAAGGTGGGGTAAAACATTTTCAGATTGAAAGATGCATTGAACCTGGACAAGATTGAAGATATGATAGCTATGATTGATCATGGGAAATGTGATCAAGGAGATTAAGCGGTTACCTAATTGTTTATAAATAGGAAACTGTTGATAAACAATGGATGCGGGCAAGTGTATGCATAGGGATGCTACATAGTGATTACCGAGCACAGAAGCTTGAAGACCTGTTTGAATAACAGAGTATAGAAGCCCAATAGATAGACAAGATTAGTTCTATGTCTAGATTGTATTGAACAAATAGGAATATGCTTTAGCATTTTAGATGTGAAGTTGCAGATATATTTTTATTATTGTTATTTTGTGAAAGTGACAGAAAATCTCTTAACCGAGTGGACTTAATAGTCTTATATGTAAACCCTCTAGCAAGGTGACATTTTGATTGAGTGTTTGAAATCCTTTAACAAGGTCACTTCTAACAAAGTGAAGATCCTAATAGATCTGAGGGAAACCCCTTAACCGGGTCACATCTAGCAATGTGTTTGTAATCTTTAACAGGATTCGCTTTTAACCGAGCATACTCTAGAAGAGTATATTTCTTAGTGGGTCTAAAATCCCACTGTGGTTTTTCCCTATTTGGGTTTCCACGTTAAATTTGGTGTTATGAGGTTTATGATGTTCATATGCTTTTGAGTTTGCATGTTTAACAGTTTTGGTTATATTACTGATATATATGTTACCGAGGTTGAATCTGATGTTTTTATGGATGATTAAGTTTGTATGATTTACCCCCCCCTCTCATCTTGTTGGCTATTGGATCTTTACTTATATTAAGTATCAGAACTATCAATTGGTATCAGAGCTTTGGACTCCAGAAGGAAAGTTTAAAGGCACTTGACTTAAAGATCCAAAGATGTATAAGAGGGATGCACCGAAGCTGAACAAATCAAGTTTCTCTACATGGTAGAAAATGATGAAGCTACATCTATCAGGAGTTGGAGAATATGTGTATACTATTTGGAGAATGATTTTGTTGCACTGAGCACCTATCCATTGACTATGGAAGAGATAAAGGCAAAGCAAGAACATATTCAAGCAATGATTGAAATAACATCTGTATTGACCGATTCAAAGTTTAATGATTTAGAAGGCTGCAATGATGCAAATGCAATGTGGGATAAGTTCATATCAGTATATGGAGGAGATGAACATGTTCAAAGAGCAAAAGTAGATAGTGTAAGAGGACAACTTGAATCTATGAGGATGAATGAAGGTGAGAACATAACTCAGTACAGTACAAGACTAAAGGAGATTGTCAATCAAATCAAAGGAGTAGGTGGAACTATTGAAGAAAAGGATATATCGAGTAATTTGTTGAGAACCCTTCTACCGGCTTATGCAATCTGAGTCTCTGCAATCAATGAATTAAGGTCTGTACCTAATATGCCAGTTTCTTTAGATGTGACTATTGGTAAGCTACATGCATTTGAGTTAACTAATTTTGATAACAGTGGATCTTCGGTAAATAAAGTTGAATCTGCATTTAGTTCTTTTCATCTTGATGAATCTAATGATTACAATGAAAGAAAGTATAGGTACTCTGAAGGAGATCACAGTGGAGCAAGTGAAAGATTTCGGAAGAACATGGAAGAAGTACACAAACTGTATGAAGAAATCAAAAAGCAAGAAGAGTTTGAAGCACTATTAGCTAAAAGGTTACTAAGAGGCAAAGGTAAGTATAAAGGAAAACTACATTTGAAATGTTTCAATTGTTATAAGATAGGACATATGGCTTCTAACTATCCTGACAAAGATTTTACTGAAAAGAGAGATTACCGAGATAACAGACATAAAGATAGTCATTACAGAGGACACCGAGACTTCAGAAGAAGAGATAGAAAGACATGCCTAATAGCTGATGAGGAATCCAACGATGATAAATCAGATGAGACTGATACAGAGGAAGTAGTTTATGTGGCTATCAAGGATGGCTCAGATGAAGAAAGGTATGAAGAAAAATCCCTAATATCTCACATAAACACTAATGATTCTTGGATTATAGATAGTGGATGCTCACATCATATGATAGGAGATAAACACAAGTTTATTATATTAAAAGATTATGATGGAGGCTATGTTAGATTTGGTAATGATGCACCATGTCCGGTGAGAGGTAAAGAATCTATAACACTTCTTGATAATGCAAGATGCAATGATGTTTATTGGGTTGAAGGTCTGAAATACAATTTGTTGAGTGTAGCATAGCTAAACAACACAGGTTACCGAATAGAATTTCAGAAGGGAATTGTCAAAGTTCATGACAAAAATGGAAAGTTAGCTGCTACCAGGACACAAACAAAAGGTAACACATTTCACCTTGACTCAACTTGGAATAAGTGTTTGCATGCAAAGTTAGATGATACCTGGTTATGACATAAAAGGTTTTGTCATGTCAATTTTGATGATCTGATCAAAATAAGTAAGAAGCACAGAGTAAGAGGTCTATCGAGTCTTGAAAAACTTGAGAATGCTATGTGCCAAGGATGCCATATGGGTAAGATGACAAGATCAAGCTTTACAAGTAAGTATTACACCTGTAAGGGAATTTTAGATCTAGTGCACACTGATCTTTGTGGTCCTATGAAAGTTCAAAGTTATTATGGTGATAAGTATTTCATATTATTTGTGGATGACTATTCAAGGATGATGTCAGTAATGTTTTTAAAAGAAAAATCAGAAGCTTTTCAAATGTTTAAATGGTACAAGCAAGAGTTGAAAATGAAACAGGAAGACAACTGAAATGTCTTAGATCAGATAGAGGAGGAGAGTTCACATCTGACGAGTTCAATTCATTTTGCAATGATCATGGTATTAAAAGACAAGTCTCTGCACTGAGAACTCCACAACAGAATGGAATAGCTGAAAGAAGAAATAGATCTATTGTGGATTGTGCTAGAACACTGATGATTGAAAAGAAGGTTCCACAAACATTTTGGAGAGAAGCAATAAGCACAGTAGTTTACACCTTGAACCGAGTTCAATTGAAGAATGGTACTTTGAAGACACCATATGAAATCTGGTATGATAAGAAACCTAATGTTAGTTATTTTAAAATCTTTGCAAGTAGATGCTGTGTACATAAAGATGATAGAAATGACAAATTTGATCAGAAAAGTGAAGAAGGAATGTTTCTAGGTTACTCTTTTAGAAGCAAAGCATTTAAATGTCTGATCAAATCATCTAACAAAATAGTAGAAAGTGCAAATGTGAAAATTGATGAATTTGCAGAAAGAAATGATGAAGGAAATTCCAAGGAACCAGAAGACTATGATGAATTTGTCTATGTTCAACCGAGAAGTCCTACCGAGAAGACTGCTAAAGAAAATGAAGAAGATATATAGTTACCGAGTGATGAAGAAGATCATACAGAGCCTACTGAGCCTGTATTAGCCAAGTATGTCAGAAGACATCATGCACCAAGTCAGATTATAGGAGATAAGGATGATCTAGTGATGACAAGGAATAAACTAAGACAAAACACATGTTTGATATCTGAATTTGAACCGAGAATAGTGAAAGAGGCATTTAACAGTGAAGATTGGATAAATGCTATGATAGAAGAGATTGATCAAATCAAGAAGAATGACACATGGACACTAATCCCAAGAGCGAAGGACAAAAATGTAATCAGTACAAAGTGGATTTTCAGAAACAAGCTAAATGAAAAAGGTGAAGTCATTCAAAACAAAGCAAGACTAGTTTGCAAAGGTTATGCTCAAGAAGAAGGAATTGATTATGGTGAAACTTTTGCACCTGTTACTAGACTTGAAGGAGTAAGAACATTGTTGGCCTATGTTGCTTTCGAGAACTTCGAGATATATCAAATGGATGTCAAATCTGCATTTCTGAATGGAATATTAGAAGAAGAAGTTTTCATTGAACAACCTGAAGGATTTGTTGAAGACAAGAATAAAGATCAGGTATGTAAGTTGAACAAAGCTTTATATGGTTTGAAACAAGCACCAAGAGCATGGTATGAAAGATTGCACTCTTATTTGATTAAGATTGGTTTTATAAGGACAAGTGAGAACAACAACATGTACATGAAGAATGATGAAAATGGAATACTGATCTCAGCCATATTTGTTGATGATTTATATTTTGTGGAAATGACTCTTTATGCAAGAACTTTGGAAATGAAATGAGCAAAGAATTTGAGATGTCATTAATCGATGAGATAAAGTATTTTATAGGTTTACAGATATTGCAAATGAAAAATGAGATTTTCATTACTGAATCCAAATACATAAAGGAAATTTTGAACAAATTTGGAATGGATGATTCAAAACCAGTAAGTACTCGTATGACTACCAACTACAAATTATCAAAGAATGATTAATCTGCATCTATTGATGAGACACTCTACCAATCCATGGTTGGAAAATTACAATATGTTATTCATAGCAGACCATATATAGCACATGCAGTAGGTATAGTTGCAAGATTCTCTGCAGATCCTAAGGAAACACACATGACATCAATCAAAATAATTTTTAGATACTTGAAAGGCACATAGGATTATGGCTTAGTGTATCAGAAAGGAAATGATTTTGATTTAAAAGTTTATACTGATGCTGATTGGGCAGGCAACATTGTGACATAAAAAGCACAAGTGGACGAGCTTTCTTTTTAGGAGAAAGAATGGTGAGTTGGCTTAGCAAGAAATAAGGATGTGTTTCACTGTCAACAACAGAAGCTGAATACGTTGCTGCAGCATTGAATTGTACCAACATTTCATGGATCAAACAACTGTTGGAAGGTATAAATGAGAAAGTTACCAATCCAGTAACTATATATTGTGACAATACTAGTGCCATTAATATTTCAAAGAATCCTGTTATGCACTCTAAGACAAAGCACATATCTATCAAATATCATTATCTTAGAGAAGAAGCTCAAGAGAAGAAAGTGGTGTTGGAATATGTTAGCACAAAGGAGCAAATAGCAGATATCTTCACCAAGCCACTACCAAAGGACACTTTTGAATATCTCAGAAGTAAGTTAGGGGTCCTACCCCTATCTTCTACTCACTGACCGAGTTCGGTGAAAGCATCAATTCAATGATTCTAATGAATATCTTTTGGGAGTTGATGCTGAGTTATACACTTTAGGATGTTTTCTAAAAGTGTAATGGAATTAATACAGGAAATATTGCAGTGAACAGGAATTGAAGACAAATTCTCTGACCGAGACTCAGTTGATACACAACAGCAGGAAATCACTTCTTACAGAAAGAAATTATGTTTTAGTTCTTTTCTTTTTGGCATTGTTGTCAAAGGGGGAGAAGACCTACAAAGGGGGAGAAGACTACTATAAAGGAGAGACCACTGAGAGAAGACCTATCAGGGGAGAAGACTAAGAAAAAAACTGGGCAGAACTGAGCAGACTACAGATTGGGAAGTAGACTGAAGAAATGAGGAGAAGTCTAATGTATGGGGGAGAGCATTTCAGCATTTCAAAATCATGACAATCTGAATCTTTTAAGGTCAAATCAGTTGGTTTTTCCATCAATGCCAAAGGGGGAGATTATTGGCAATATTGCATTATAATAGACAATGAAAGATTGTTGGCATTTCATAAGGATATTAAGAAGGTTGTTGATGATTATGGATATAACTGATTAAAGATGTTCTATTGTCTTGATATTATTATTTTGTCATTGATGTCAAGAAATTGATTTTCTAATTTAGTATGATGTTGCCATATCTTGAGAAGTATGATATGAAGATTATAAAGATGTCGGTAAAAGACACAGGAAAGAATATGATGAATAAGGTATTCAATGCGCAACTACTACCGAGTCAGACAATGATGAGATCATGATGTTTTAGATTGTTTTAACATCATACATATGTTGTAAATATAAAGGTTAATACTATACTCTGCAATCAAGGAAAGAACCTAGTCAGTAAACCCTAAGGAACCTAGTCGGTAAACCCTAAGGTTATCGCTATCAGTTAATGAAGGCGGAATGTCTACCGAGTGAAGTTTAGTATTCACTGAGTTGTAACCAAGCTATAATAGAATGCATTAAATGTTTACATGCGGTATTTAATGAAGGAAGCTGATGAGATGGAGCGGATTAAATGATTGGTGAGCCATGGAAGAAGTTTGTTAATGAATCTAAGGCAATGGAAAGTCGGCATGAGGATCTATAGCTCAGATTGAATCGCAATACCCTGACACAAGTTCCAAGACTATTATACAAGTTCCAAGGTGGGGTAAAATGTTTTCAGATCGAAAGATGCATTGAACCTGGACAAGATTGAAGATCTGATGGCTATGATTGATCATGGGAAATGTGATCAAAGAGATTAAGCGATTACCTAATTGTTTATAAATAGGAAACTGTTGATAAACAATGTATGCGGGCAAGTGTATGCACAAGGATGCTACATTATGATTACCAAGCACAAAAGCTTGAAGACCTGTTTGAATAATAGAGTATAGAAGCCCATCAGATAGACAAGATTAGTTCTATGTCTAGATTGTATTGAACAAATAGGAATCTGCTTTAGCATTTTAGATGTGAAGTTGCAGATAGATTTTTATTACTATTATTTTGTGAAAGTGACAGAAAATCTCTTAACCAAGTGGACTTAACAGTCTTATATGTAAACCCTCTAGCAAGGTGACATTCTGATTGAGTGTTTGAAATCCTTTAACAAGGTCACTTCTAACAAAGTGAAGATCCTAACAGATCTGAGGGAAATCCCTTAACTGGGTCACATCTAGCAATGTGTTTGTAATCTTTAATAGGATTTGCTTTTAACTGAGCATACTCTAGAAGAGTATATTTCTTAGTGGGTCTGAAATCCCATAGTGGTTTTTCCCTATTTGGGTTTCCACGTTAAATCTAGTGTTATGAGGTTTATGATGTTCATATGCTTTTGAGTTTGCATGTTTAACAGTTTTGGTTATATTACTGATATATATGTTACCGAGGTTGAATCTGATGTTTTTATGGAAGATTAAGTTTGTATGATTCACCCCCCCCCTCTCATCTTGTTGGCTATTGGATATGTATTTTTTAAGTATCAAAACTATCATGAGTAGATGCAAAGAGTAGAAGCAGGATCTGATACAAAATCAAAGAAAACTATCAGACTAGTATCAATCATCAGGGACCTATTTTCACCTGACAACATACTTGTCCGCAACACTGAAAGAATCTGGGATATTACTTCTGAGACTGATTCAAATGATTATGAATGGGGTAACTGTTCAAATATTACTGAAGATATTGCTAAAAATGCTAACCATACACCCCTTTCTCAAGAAAAACAAGGCATGGAACCTAGACTACTTGAATTTGGTCCAAAAAATATCTATGACACCAAAGAAAACGAGCTGCGACATTACGAACAAGTCTACACGAAAGATAATACCATCAATGACCTTGACAAAATCATTAACTTATTTAATATCCCAACCAACCTTGAAGATGCCTCTATCATGACACTTACTGCAGCTGAACTCAAACCACCCAATGACTCTTTAGCATTTGTCTTTCTTGATCTCATAGATTAGGATGAACCTGAAAATCATGACATACCTATTTTCCCAAATGATGATTCCATTATCCATTACTTATGTACTGTTAACCCGGAAACAGACTCTACCAGTGAACAAAGTAACGACATTTGCAATCGGGGGAGTGCCAAGTCTCTCAGTCGTAAAAATGAAAGAAATAAGGGATCTACTGCTCAAAACCAGTCAATGGCAGCACTAGATCACAAAAAAGTAAAAATAAAGGACACATTTGCAGGTGAAAACCTTTTTGAGGCACCTAAAGATGAGAGAATTGACACTCTTCTTGAACACTATCAGGAGAAACCACCCATATTGATTGAGCCCTCTCAATCAATCAACATTGGTTCAACAAAAGCAGGCAAAAACATACACCTAGCAGAATCTTTGACAGAGGAAGAAAAACTGGAGTTTATCAAATTTTTCATAGAAAAACAAATCAATTTTGCTTGGTCATATGCAGATATGCCTGGGATTGATCCATATTTAATCATGCATCACTTATCTATTGCTCCAGGAGCTAAGTCGGTTAAGCAAAAATCAAGAAAGATGAATCCACATGTAGCACTCATGGTCAAAGATGAGCTAAAGAAACTATTAGACGTTGGATTTATTTGACCTATAGACTATGCGGAATGGATTTCCAACATTGTGTCAGTTTCAAAACTAGATGGCAACATCAAAATATGCACCGATTTTACAGATGTCAACAAAGCCTGTCCAAAGGATGACTTTCCTTTGCCCAGTATCGACATAATTGTAGACCTCACAACAGGCCATGCAATGTTATCATTAATGGATGGTTTTTCTGGCTATAATCAAATCAAAATAGCTCTGAAAGATCAAGATAAAACAACATTTACCTGTCCTTAGGGAACATATTATTGGAATGTCATGGCTTTTGGCTTAAAGAATGTTGGGGCAACTTATCAACGAGCAATGATGACAATCTTTCATGACATGATGCATACCTTCATGGAGGACTATGTGGATGATTTACTAGCTAAGTCATTTACCCAAGCAGAACATCTAGGCATATTAGAGAAAATTTTTGATAGGTTGGAAAAATTTCAAGTCAGACTCAACCCTAAGAAGTGTGTCTTCGGGGTAACATCAAGTAAGTTATTAGGCTACATCGTGTCAACAAAAGGCATTGAAGTAGATCCAGCAAAGGTACAAGCCATCAAGGAGATGCCACCACCTAAAAACATCAACCAACTCAGATCCTTGCAAGGACGACTCTAGTCAATCAGGCGGTTCATCACCCAACTAGCAGATATAAGTCTACCATTCAATCATTTGCTACACAATAATGTACCATTTAGATGGGAAACCAAATGTGTAGAATCATTCTAACAAATCAAGCAATATTTAATGAACCCACCCATTATGGTACCTCCAATGGAAAGAAAGTGACTTATTCTGTACATATCAACAACATACATATCATTGGGGACATTGTTAGTACAAAAAAATCAAGAAGGCAAGGAACGAGGTATCTATTACATCCGTAGAACTTTGATTGGATATGAGCTCAATTATACATTCATTGAGAAGGCTTGTTTAACAGTGGTATTCGCTTCTCAAAAATCACGACACTACATGCTAGCTCACACAATCAAGGTAGTAGCAAAAATTGACTGCCTAAAGTACTTGGTGAACAAAGCAGCTCTCATAGGCAGATTGGCTAAATGGGTAATGATTCTCAGCGAATTTGATATCCACTACGTAGAGCATCGAGCTATCAAAGGATAGGTAATTGTAGATCAATTAGCTAATGCACCACTACCAAATAAACAAACAATGGAGATCAAATTTCCTGGTAGGGATGTTCTTACTGTTACCGCCAAGCAATGGACCCTATACTTTGATGGTTCCTACACTCAACATGGCTCAGGTACCGACATCTTTTTCATCATTCCTGAAGGACACACCATACCAAGATCATACAGGCTCATGTTTCCATGCACAAATAACATTGCTGAGTATGAGGCACTGGTTAGAAGAATCAAAATGGCCATAGAATGGAGAATCAAAGAATTGAAAGTCTTCGGAGATTCACAACTAGTCATAAATCAGATCAACAATGACTATCAGACAAAGGATGACAAGCTGCTGCCATACAAACAAATGGTGGATGATTTCAAATAGTATTTTGTACACATCACCTTCAAACAAATACCAAGGTTAGACAACAGAGCAGCCAATGCAATGGTTACTATCGCTTCATTGGTACAGATTCCAGAACAACAAAGTCATTATGAGTTTCTGGTAGAGCAATTGTTTTCCGCAGCCTATGATAATTCTGCATCCCATGTTATCTATGCCTTAACTGGTTTAGACTCTTTGTTATATGATACAATATACAAATATCTCAAAACCAATACCCTACCCATTGACTTATCTCAAAACCAAAAATGCAACTTTATCCGACAAGCCGCTTGTTACACTCTAACTGCTGATACTCTTTACTGTCGAGGTCTAGATGGTACTCTTCTTCATTGCCTTGATCATAATAAATCTGACTCTGCTTTACAAGAGCTTCATGAAGGTATCTCTCACACACATTCAAGTGGTCCTACTCTTGCTAAAAAAATTCTAAGAATGGGATATTATTGGCCAACAATGAAAAAGGATTCTTATCATTTTGCAAAGAAATGTCCTAAATGCCAGATTCATGGCAATCTTATACATGCACCAGCACAGGAATTGCAGCCATTTACAACATCCTGGCCTTTTTGTCAGTAGGGCCTAGACTTAGTAGGTAAAATACATCCTTCATCTTCAAATGGACACAACTTCATTATCACTGCAACAAAATATTTTATAAAATGGATTGAAGCGGTCCCCATGACCACAGTAACAGGAAAACAAATTGCCTCTTTTATTCTTAATTATCTTATATGCAGATATGACATTCCTAGCTCCATCATCATAGACAATGGAAGACCTTTCAAAAACCAGTATGTGCGAGAACTATGTGAACGATTCAAAATCCAACATCATTTGTCCACACCTTACTGCCCACAAGGGAATGGTCAGGTAGAGGCATCAAATAAAACAATATTGAAAATCCTCAAGAAAATAGTAAATGATGCAGGAAAAAATTGGCATGTGCAACTCAATCCGGCACTTTGGGCATATAGAACTAGCATCCACACACCTACAGGAGCTATGCCATATTCATTGGTGTATGGATCAGAAGCAATTTTACCCCTTGAGGTAGAATTTCCATCACTCAGAGTATCTTTAAAAGGCCTCATTCTGGATGTAGAGTATCGAGTAAACAGACTGCAAGAGCTAGAACTTCTAGATGAAAAGCGACAACAAGCCTATAATCACCTCAAAGCATACCAACAATTCATATGTCGAAGCTACAACCACAAGGTCATCCCTAGGAATTTTAAAGCTATTGATCTCATACTCAAAGAAAATCCCAGAAATCAACAGGATCAAGAAAGGAAAGGGAAGTTTGAACCTAATTGGTTGGGTCCCTATGTCATCATTTCAACCTATGGATCAAGCGTTTATTAGCTAACAACTTCAGAAGGAGATGTGCTTGATGAACCAACCGACAACATCCATTTGAAGAAATACTATACTTGATTAGTCTAATGCACGGGAAAAGTGAAAAATACAAAAAAAAAAAAAAAATCAAAAAAATACAAAAAACACAAAAAGATGCAATAAAAACAAATGGTGAAAACCTGGCAACAGGCACTACTTGTGAGAGAAAAACTCCTCTATCTATCTTTGCTCTTAAACTTTTATCTCCAAAAATTAACCACCATTGGCCATCGCCAAATACTTTATCAAAATAGCATCATCCAGGACATACTTAGCATAGTCACTGTCCTTACTTATCCAAATATCATTTCATCATATCCCACCATGGCTTGGTAATCACTATACATATCCACATCAGGCAGTAAATTTAGCTAGGGGCAACATTGATCTGCATTTTGTCATGTCAATAAATCAAAACTTGCAGTAGACTAAGAGAATCATGTCCAACAAACATTCAACAATCAAGAGAACAAAACATTGATACACTTAACAAATTAACAACACATGATGGTTGATTTTCTGAAGTATAAATTGTTTACGTCTTGCATGAAGTTTTGACTATTTTTGCACTTGAACTCTTTTGAACTATTGAATCCCCTAAATTTTCTCAATGATGCATCGAGCTGGAGAAAGTGATTGGGACTCCAATATTTTTTAGTTTTCTGTTTGTGAGGCGATCACTTGTACTATGCAAATACTTGTCTCAAGACGTGATTCAAAGCGTATCACTGAAGACATGATTCCACTTTGCACATACAAATGGTTTAATCTTGTCTATTTATATGCAAGCCACACTCAGGTCATCTTGGTTCAATTATACCTCGACGCTTGTGCCATCTTGCCAAATCAAAAGTCATGTAAATTTTTCTCAGGTCATTATGGTTCAATTATATCGTTATGCTTGTATAAATTTGCAACATATCCAAATAGCTCAATGATGATAAACACAAAGAAAGCAACAACATGTGACTTTACAAGAATGACAAACAAAAGAATGAGGATGATCAATTAGCTGCATATCATTTTGCAATTAGTTGCATATCATTATCATACCTCTCATTTTCAAGATACATCTCACTGCATATGATTTTACAATTAGTTGCATATCATTATCATGTTAGGGATCCCACAGATACTGAGAGGGGGGGTGAATCAGTATCTAACCGATTAACGAAATTGCTTAACTTAAAACATGCAGAACATAATATAACAGTGTACTGGTATGCAAGAAATAATGCAATAAACAGAATCAAGAACATCCACATGAAAAGCACACCATAACACAAGATTTTAATGAGGAAACCAAGTGTGGGAAAAACCTCGGTGGGATTTGTAACCCACAATATTCACTCATTGGCCTATAAGAGAATATTACTTACAATAGGGGCCTGCACATGCAGGAAGGCCAACTGCATAGAGCTCACTGCTCAATGGGAAGTCTCACTGACTTACAATAAGGATTATACAAATCCAATAACTTGTATTGTTTTACAATAGCATCTTCAATGCCTGATTCAGTACCAATTCCTGCTCTGTTCTTTACATATACCCCTTGACCTATATTTCACACAATAGGTTTGCCTTATATTTTCCTTATATTCCTTCTACTTTCTTTTTTCAAATGTCTACAATGATCTCTTTTATATATAAAAGTCATTTTACAATTTGCCAAGTCGGCTTACACATTTTTACAATAATAACCAAAATAAAATATAACAAAATGCTGTCGGCCTCTGTGCCGGTATACTTCCTTTCTTCTATGTCGGTGCCGGTGTCTTGAATGCTAGTGTAGACTGTGATCTGCTACTGTCGATATAATGCTTTTGCCGGTGCCATATGATTGCAAGGTTGCCATCAATGACAAAACCTTCAATCACATACAATGTCTCATTGGAGTGTGTATATGCCAACAATCTCCCCCTTTGGCATTGATGGCAACACTCATGAGAAATTTCAAAAAAAAAATCCAAAAATGTGTAGTCCAAAAATGTTACCAAAAAAATGTGTGTGCTTCCCCTAAGCATATGGTTCCTGTCCCGTGATTTGAATTTTCTCATCCCACTACTCCCCCTTTGGCATCAATGACAAAGGTTGTCAAGATGTTAGTAGAGTTTGTAGTTTCAACCTTGTAACTGGGTGGTTACAATTTGAAAAAGATCTCCCAAAATCAAGTTTATACTGTCCATAGTTCTTGCTATCCTTTATTGTTGTCTCTGTTCTCTTCACTGTACCGGTGAGATGCTGCAAATGCTCTGTCAGTGTTTTGCTTCCCTGTATTAGTGCTTCAGATACTTCCTTCTGCAGAGATGCTAGATAGTCCAATCTTGGACTTAGTTTTGATCTCAAATGTTTTGCCTTATTTATTATTCTTTCTTTCTGTCTTTCCAATTTGAGTAGTTCTTCCTCAAAATTTGTTATCTTCTCCTCAAAAACTGATAGTGTATCAGGTGAGTTGACAAAGCTGTTTGCAAGTTTATTTATCTCATCCCGTACCTTGCTCATTTTCTTGTCTATATCTACAGTCAAAAAGTTTGTTTAACAGGTATCTTTGTACAAATTTTTGTACTCTTTCAACAAATTACATAATTCCGGTAGAAGTGTGTCAAAATCTCTATTACACTTCTTTATTTGCTCATCAAAGAATTTCTATTTTTCAACTTCTACTTTATCCTTCATTGATGCTTATTTTATTTTCTCAATGTTTTCTGAGATATATTTACACAGTGTATCCAGTTGTCCTAAAGAATTTTTATTGTCTATATTACAATTGGGAGCAATTACCTTCAAAATTGGTATGGAATCATCAATTGCTTTGTAAGCTTGTGAGCTGCAGTCTGTTATTTTCTTGATTGAATCTAATAGCACCTCAGTCACATTTGTTGATTTGTATCCTGATGATGATCCAACAATCTGAGTACCAGTGGAAGTAACCAAGCTTGTATTGACCTCTGGTAGGTCTGTTTGTGTCTGCATTTCTTTAAGCACTAGTTTTTCACTAGTTGCCGGTGGCACTGTTTCCTTATGTACTTGTTCCTGTTGCTGTTGTTGTTGCTGTTCCAGAGCCTTTTGCTTTGTTTGTTTCATTTCCTTAGTTTGTGTCTCAGTCTCTACCTTTTTCTCTGTATCTTCTATCGGTTTATTAGTTTCCCCTACTACCGGAGGCTCACTGGCCATATTAGCCTTATCAGTTGAATCTTTGTCTACCACTATGTTTATCTTCTGAGTATCAACATTCATAGTATATAGGACTTCAGGATTAGGATTATTATCCTCTACATCCATACTCTTAGCTTCCGGTTGATCATCTGTAGTTGTTGTTTTTACCGGTGGAGTATTTAAAGCAAGTGGGGGTAAGTTGTCTCTAACCTTGATACTAGGTGGTCCACCAACTTTTCCTTTCCCCTTGTCTCTATCTTTCTAATAAACTTTTATGGGTTTGGGGTTCCTGTACTCTTCTTGTTTTTCTTTCTCAACCAGGAATATATCCCATCCATCTTCTATCTCCTCTGTTACCTCATTAACTCTTCCTACCATTAAAGCAACGTGCCAGTGTGCAGTAGAAAATACTGTCAAGTTAGCTTGAGCAATTAGGTCATCAATTTCTTGTGGAGAGTTTACCGGATATACAACAAGTAGTTTTTCAATCTTTATTTTCTTATCCAATTCTATCACTGCTTGTCTTCTTGCTTCTAGTCTTTTGAATAGTTCATCTGGAACTTCATTGACTACTTCCATTAAAAACTTCTTATACATATCCATATGTAATATAACACTATTTTCAACTTGCTCTTTTTCATCAGCTGTTAGAGTGTCATATATTTTCTCTATGTTCTTCAGTTTACTTTCCTCTGTGATTTCATTCAGTAGTATATCAATAGGAGCCAAGTCTTTGTTTGTCCTTTTCTTCTTCTTGGGTGTCAGTTTCTTCTTTGGTGTGGCCTTTCTTACCGGAGATCTCACTGCTTGTTGCTTTTGCCTTGTCCTCCTAGGTGAGAGTGTGGTTGCTGGTGAGGGATCTCTTTTCCTTACAACTCTTTTGAAAGTTTCAGGCATGTCACTTCCTGAGGAAGTACCTACCGGTGATAGGTGAGTTTCAGGTTGTGGAGCTGCTAACTCATCCACTGTTATACCAGTTTTCTTTAATACATCTTCTTTGATGACTTTTGCTTGTCTAGAACCTTTCCTCACAACTGCTTCAACCTTTTTCACTCTCTTCTTAGATTGTATTTGACTTTCTATGGTTTCAGCACTACCAAATACTTCTTCTTTAGGTTCTCTGGGGGCTTCCAGAAGTGCTTTAACATATGTTTCAACTATGTGATCATCTGTTTCATAGCCCATCTCGGTTACCCAAACTGTCCTTGGGATGACTGCTTCCATCCAGATTTCATCTTTCTTGATTACAAAGTATATTTCATCTTTGTATTTGTCAACAATCTTCTGTGATGACCTTATTCTTTTCTTCATTTTGGTCTTTAATGCTTGAAAAAAGTCAAGAATACTGTTTTCCTTGTTCTCACCCATATTATTGAAAAGTTCTGTTAATTGTTTGCCTACTGTATATCATATCCAAGTTCTTTGTAACCTATACCGGGAACCTATTTTGTTATGTGTAGCATCAGACATACTAACATATTTCCAAACCTGAAAGTTCCTTTCTTGTCCTTCTTGATCTTTCCAAGGTTGTCAATTAGTTCATCTTTTAACCATTCACATATATCAATTTTTGCATTGTCTGTGACCATGTCATAAGCACTCTTAATGCATAAGCTTGAGACTGAATTAAGTCTATTTGCATGAGTAGCTTTATATCCTAATATCATCCTAATGAATCTCACATTGATATCTATTACATCATTAACTCTTAGGGACCTCTTATCGAATGTTGCACTGGTTAGGTTTATAACTAGGTCATTGGAAACCTTCTTGGTTTTATCTGGTCTTTTACCGATGGCCGGTAACCCTGCGATAGCTTGCACAGCTTCCTTGGTGATCTTGTGGACTGCATCTAACCAGAAAAATTCTCCATGTACCCTGCTTAAGGCTATCCTAATCACATCCTTGGGAAATTCAGTAATGCTAAGGATCTCTATAAATCCTAGGGTCTCGATGATCTTGTGTTCATCTTTTATATTGCCGGTATTATCACATATCATGGTTTTAATTTCCTCATCTTCTAACTCTTCAATATTGCAGTGGATGTACATTCTGGGGTCTTCAACATAAACAACTCCCTTAGGAATTTGAGAAAAAGCACCTAAGGTATCATCTTTCTTTGCTATCCTGGGAACTAACTGAAATATGGGCCTAGGTCTTTTTATTACTTCAACAATAGTAGGGTTTTCTATATATTCAATTGCAGAGGTGGATGCTATGATTAAATACCTTTTACTGCCTTGGATGGATGATTGCTTGGAGTGCTCTTGCTTCTTGCTCGAAATTGCCTTAGCTCGGAATCTTTGCGCTCTTCGTAAATTTGAAATCTCGGTGAAATGAAATGGAGCCAAAACATTAATTTTATAGTGTCTATTCACCATCTAACACATTAATTACATGCCGGTTAAGTATTCACTTAACATTGCTTGCTGGTAATAAGTAATTTTCAACTTCTTATCTCTAACCGAGGGAATAATAATACATGTGTCATTAGATTGCCAAACCCTCAAAGAAACTTTCTTCAATTTGATGAAGAACTTGCTATCGGTGGAGCACTACTCTGTCCTTCTGGTGAAGCATCACTTTGTCCTGTCAGTGAAGCATTGGTTTGTTCTACTGGTGGAGGAGTATTCCCAATATTTAGATCAGCTTTCCTAATCCATTGTTTTGAGAATTCTTGCTTAACCTCTTCAACTTTTTCTTTACCTTTCAAGCTAGAATTTTTGTTGTCTACCGGTGTTCCTTTACTTCTACAGAATTTAGCAATATGCCCAATCTTGTTACATGCATAACAAGTTACATTATTCTTCTGAATAGCTTTCCCATAACCTATGCGGGTTTGTGTTCTGCACTGATTAGATAAATGTCCAAATCTTCCACAAACATAACATCTCACATTCATTCTGCAGTTTTCAGAATTGTGACCTACTTTGTTGAATTTAGAACATTGACCGGTGGGTGTGTTGATATTCTGATAATTTCTAGATCTACATTCATTTTCTCTATAACCATACTTATTACAATTAAAGCATTTTCCATTTAATTTATAAGCATTAGGTTGTCTTACCGGTTTGCTGTGATCCTGAGTATTTGCAGTACCGGAGCTTTCACCAACTTCAAAGCCAATTCCAGAAGTGTCACCTTTAGGTTTTTGATTCTTTGGCAAGGTGCCAAGTTCCTCTGAGATTTTCTTGAATTTTTCTTTATGTTGATTTACAGTTTCTTGTTCTCTTTCTAAGACTTCTTTTTGTCTCATTAGTTCATTGGAGTCATTTTGAGTATGCATCTGATCTGTCTTCAACATGTCATTTTCATAGCTAAGTCTTGTGTTCTCATTTGCTATATCACTTAGTCTTCTGGTCAATTCTTCTTCATTCTTCTTCCTATTGTCAATCTCTTTGCAAAATCTCATAGTCATATCCTGCATTTCATTTTTTGTTGTCATGATCTCTTGTTTCAACTTGCTTATCATATCATTAAGTGATTCCTTTTCATCATTCTCATTTTGCAATTTTTCACAAAGTTCTCTTCTCTTTTTTTTTGTAATAGTAAAATTTTCTTGAAGTGCTTGAATGATGTCTTGAGCTGCCCTTAAACAATCTTCTAATTTGATAATTTTCAATTTCTCTGCATCATAGTCTGTAAGAGCTCCTTCAAGTTGCTTCATTAGATTTTCCATCTTTACCGGTGTCAAGATCTTCCTCAAGCTGTTAGGCTTTTGAAAATAGAGGACCAAGCTCTGATACCAATTGTTAGGGATCCCACAGATACTGAGAGGGGGGGGGGGGTGAATCAGTATCTGTCCGGTTAACAGAATTTCTTAACTTAAAACATGCAGAACATAATATAATAGTGTACCGGTATGCAAGAAATAATGCAATAAACAGAGTCAAGAACATCCACATGAAAAGCACACCATAACACAAGATTTTAACAAGGAAACCTGATGTGGGAAAAACCTCAGTGGGATTTGTGACCCACAATATTCACTCACTAGCCAATAAGAGAATATTACTTACAATAGGGGCCTGCACATGCAAGAAGGCCAACTGCCTAGAGCTCACTGCTCAATGGGAAGTCTCACTGACTTACAATAAGGATTATACAAATCCAATAACTTATATTGTTTTACAATAGCATCTTCAATGCCTGATTCAGTATCGGTTCCTGCTCTATTCTTTACATATACCCCTTGACCTATATTTCGCATAATAGGCCTACCTTATATTTTCCTTATATTCCTTCTACTTTCTTTTTTCAAATGTCTACAATGATCTCTTTTATATATAAGAGTCATTTTACAATTTTCCAAGTTTGCTTACACATTTTTACAATAATAACCAAAATAAAATATAACAAAATCCTATTGGCCTCTGTGCCGGTATACTTCCTTTCTTCTGTGTCGGTGTCGATGTCCTGAATGCTGGTGTAGACTGTGATCTGTTGTTGCCGGTATAATGCTTTTGACGGTGCCATAGGATTGCAAGGTTGCCATCAATGACAAAACCTTCAATCACATACAATGTCTCATTGGAGTGTGCATATGCCAACATATCATACATCTCATTTTCAAGATACATCTCACAACATATCATTATCATACATCTCATTTTCAAGATACATCTCACAACATATCATTATCATACATCTCATTTTCAAGATACATCTCACAACATATCATTATCATACATCTCATTTTCAAGATACATCTCACATCATAGCATTATCATACATCTCATTTTCAAGATACATCTCACAACGTATCATTATCATACATCTCATTTTTAAGATACATCTCACATATCATAAATTATGCATCATTAAGTCATATCCATCAAATATTAAATCACATGTATTGCATCATCAAAATCATAGAATCATCAAAATCATATATAAAGCATCATCCATAAAACACATCACATATGGATGAAAGAAATCGATGTCATATATATATATATAAAATGATCAAATATACAAAAGATGTCATGTTTGTCCCAAATACAACACAAAAATTAGAATACAATAGAGATAAGGTCTCTTAGGTATGACTATCTCCCAAGGGTGATGGTCTCATAGTAGATGTCCCAGCATTTGGATCTCTAGGTGGATCATGTTGAGTTGACCCGGTCACACCTCTTCTCTCTGTCCTCAAAGTAGTCTACCTGGATTGACTGGATCTCATTGCAGTAAAACTAGGAGCTCTATGATCTTTGGGAACCACCTCCTCATATAGGCGCTGGTAGTACTCAGCCTCCTTAGTTGTATACTACATCTCTCTCAATGTGTCTCTCATCGAACCGCCAATCGTTGCTCTCTCCAGACTATCCGCTCGAGCCTCTACTCGACCTAAGCGCTCCAACGCTGTATCCTACTGTGTGGTAATCTATGTAATGTGACACTGCTACACCAGTACCTATGTCTGCAGATGCTGCACTAACAATTGTCAAGATCTAATTTGAGAATCCTCCCTATGAGTGGGAATCCGAATCTGGAGGGGTACTTGTGTCATGGTACCCCCTGTCCCTGTCCTCAGCACTGGTGGGGGTAGCACATCTTATCTCCTCCTCTGGGTGGGCCATCTAAACTCATCCATCCCACCCACAACTGCTATAGCCTCACCTTCTCGACCACCTCCACCAGCTCCAATCGCCAAACCTCCTCTCCCTCTCTCATCCACTGCTCACCGCACTGCTCTCTCCTCACATCCCTCTATCCTTACCATCTCCTCCTCTATCACCTCTCATCCCTCTATCCCCACCAACTCCTCCTTGATCACCTCTCCTACCCCTATCTCCTCTCCCTGCTCTATCTCCACGCCAACCTCGACCACCTCCTCTCCCATCTCCATTGTCATCCCCTCCACCATCCCCAAATCCCTCCTCAAGCTCCTCTCCCTCCTCTCTCTATATCCATAGCCTCTCGGGTTGCTCATCCTCATCATCATCAAAAGTGGGAATCATCTCCGCTGGATTAGATATCCGAGCTATAGCATGAGCCGCAAAGAGCACTGAAAACTCCTCCGTCATCCCTACATCTACTACCTCGTAGGCATAGTCCCATATCTGGCCAGCTAAATGCATATACTCCTCAACCACCACAACACTATCAATGGTCAGACCCCACTCTGGCATATCCTACCTCCGATGAGCATATAAGCATGCTCCCTGTGGTATACCCTATTGTCGACCATACTGCCACTAAACTCGACTGTGCAGGAATCTCTCAATCACAAATGGCATTCACCCTATCAGGAATCGTGACATGTACACATAGGGCATCTCTATCCCATACTCCACCCACACCTCACACTCCATATACGGTCTCTAGACAATCGTATCAATATCATCTAGCACCCTACTCCAATGCTCTAGCTTGCCTAGCTTACGCTAGACAACTCTCCGTGTGTATCCATATGGATAAGCACACCTAATTGGCCTATCTCTGTCTGCAAGTGGCCTCGCTACAGGAATGTGCTCCCAGGTCCATACCTGTAACAATGTAACCCCAGCTGATAAACTACTATAGCCTAAGTGTTGGCATTATGTGAACCGATATGAGGACATGATGACATGGTATGTTGTCATTGATGTCAATATGCTGAAGAAGAGAGAACTAGTATGTTACCAAGAACCGATATATGTGAGAACCGGTATAACATTGTGAACCGGTATATGTGCCAAAGTGAAGCAGTGTGTTTGTTCAAGGTAAAACGACATGTTGATATGGAAATTGATACATGGAAGCTTTGTATGACTACCGGTTGGTAGTCTTAACTTTAGGGTTTCCAGTTGAAGTGCTTCAAGCCTGTGTGACTCAATCGATGACTTTGTGTGATGAGTTAGCATTATAACAAAGAACAGATCATGTTGCCACGTCAGCCTTGAGCGCGTGAAGGATCTTGCATGAAGGGGATTGTTCCTATCTACCTCAGGAATGTGCAAAGTCTTTAAATGGTGAAAACGCGTGATGGGTTATCAACCACCATGAAAGCGTTGGAAAACAAGTGATGGAGAACGTCTTGAGATAGGTTCAAGACTCTTGCATTTAATGCAATGTGCTCAATGGTCAGGATTGAACCATTTGAATTGCTTAACCTAACATGTTTAGGGTTTAGAGTTTATGCTACCGACCTATCTATTTCCTATAAGGTCAATGTTGTGTTTCTTTATGAAGTTGTTGGCAAAAGTTGTGTGTGTGTATCCAAGTGAAGAGATACGTGATTCTTGCCAGACCAGAGGAGAGAATTGATACCTACAGAGTGTGAGTGCAGAAGTTGAAGAGGAGCTAAAGCGGATCTGTATTGGCATTGAGTGCTGCTACAAGATCATTGTATTTCCTGTTGATCTCTAACCATTTCAACAGTTGGGAAATCCCTTAATAGGGCAACTTTAACCCGCTTACTATAAATCCTTTGATAGGCTGACTCAAAACCATTGAGTTCTTAAAATCCTCTAACAAGGTAAACTTTAACAGGGTTTGACCCTTAACAGGGTATTGTAGCCATTCCTTAACCGGGTGATCCCTAATAGGATCGGTTCCTAACAGAACCTATTGTATCAGTCTTTAATCGGATAAGGCTCCTAACAGAGCGAACTTCTAAAGAGTTCAGAAACAACTTGTGGGTATTCACCCCCACTATGGTTTTTCTCAGTTGGGTTTCCACATGAAAAATCTGTGTGTCATGTGTGGTGTTATTCATGTGATGGTTTAAGTGATTTGTGTCTGAAGGTAAATCATGTTGATCTAGCTATTTATATATTTTGATGATAGATTACATGTTCATGTACTAGGGTGAAATGGAAATGAAGTATTAGATTGTATGAAAAGATAAGTGTCAATTGGTTTATGCTTGTCTCAGTTATTCTGTCTTTTGCCAGTTGTACTCTGTTTAAGACTAGTGTTACTGTTTGTCTGCCAAAGCACAGTGTTTGCTGATAAACAGGTTTTAGAAATGTCTTTTTGCTTGTACTGATTCACCCCTCCCCCCTCTCAGTACTATTTTGGTACTATCTGTTCATCATTGATTTATCAATTGGTATTAGAGCATCCTCTAGGTCCTCTATGTTATAAGCTTAACTGCTTGAGGAAAAGATCCTAGTCTAATGATGAAGAGGGAAGGTCCAAAGTTCAATAGAGATAATTTCAATATATGGAAAGACAAAATGAAGATATACATCAGAAGCATGGGTGCTCAATATTGGAGCTATGTTGAGAATGCTTATGTTGCCCCTACCAGTACTCTCACCGATAACCAAAACAGAGAGATGTAGGAGAATGGGAAAGCCATGGAAGCCCTAATTAGTAGTTTATCTGACATTGAGTGTATTGATGTTCAAGATAAAATAAATCCCAAAGAAGTATGGGATACTCTTGAAAATATCTATGGTGGTGATGAGCATATAAAACAAGCTAAGGAAGAAAGCCTTAAAGGGAAGTTTGAAGACATGCGGATGGTTGAAGGTGAGACCATTCAACAGTATGGAATAAGAATCAAAACTGTTGTCGGAGATATCAAGAGTGCAAGTGGTAAAATGGAAGATTCCACTATGGTAAGCAAAGTTCTGAGATCCTTATTACTGATCTATGCAATAAGGGTTGCTGCTATTCAAGAGTTGAGATCAATAGACAAGACTAAGGTATCCATAGACTCCATCATTGGAAAGTTGGCAGCCTATGAGCTAAATAGTTTTGATGGTAGTGTTCAAAAGACTGAATCAACTTTCAAAGCTTTTGCTGTAACATCTAGAAAAGGAAAAGAAGCAAGCACTAGTGGTGAACCAAGATAGAGTAGAGAAATGGATGATGAGGAGATTCTAATGGAATTTGAAGCTCTTCTTGCCAGAAAACTTCCTAAAGGAACTAGTAAAGACAGAGGTAAGCTCCCTTTGAAATTCTTTTCTTGTAACCGGATAGGAGATATTGCTGTAAACTGTCCTAATGGTGACAACAAGGACAAACCAGAAAGGTTCAAGAAATTCAAAAGAGGAAACCGGAGAAACTATTTTATGGTAGTTGATGAAGGTGTCATAGATGAGGAATCAGAAGATGAAGAAAATGAAGATATTGTGTTTGTTGCTGTAAAGGAAGATGTGTCAGACAAGAAGGCTCTTGTCTCCCACTTTGATAATTCCAATGAGTGGATTATTGACAGTGGCTGTTCTCACCACATGACTGGTGACCAGAGCAAGTTTCTATCCTTGGAAGAATATGATGGTGGTGTGGTTCACTTTGGTAATGATGCACCATGTATGGTCAAAGGCAGAGGGTCCATCTCTCTGAATGGAAAGAGTAGTGTCGACAATGTGTATTAGGTTGATGGTCTCAGACACAACCTTTTGAGTGTTGCCCAGCTAAATGATAGTGGTCTCACTCTAGAATTCAAGAATGGAGTGTGCAGAATCAAAGGAAATAATGGTGAATTGGTGGCTACCGACATACAGACCAAAGGTATCCTGTTTTAGTTGAATGCAAATATCAGCACATGTCTTATGGCCAAGTTCGATGATAGCTGGATATGGCATAGGAGACTCTGCCGTGTAAACTTTGATAACATTGTGAAGGCCAGTAAGATCAAGGCAGTTAGAGGGTTGTTGACACTGAGCAAACTGTAAAATACCTTGTGTAGAGAGTGTCAACTAGGGAAAATGTCTTCCTCAACCTTTAAAGGTAAACCTTTCACTGCTGACAATTTACTTGATCTTGTGCATACTAATTTGTGTGGTCCTATGAAAACTAGGAGTGTGCAGGGTGATAGGTACTTCATGATTCTCAATGATGACTGCTCAAGAATGATGTGGGTTGCATTCTTGAAAGATAAGTCTGAAGCTTTTGGAAAGTTCAAACTTTTAGAGCATTAGCGGAGAAGGAAAGCGGTAAAAGGATCAAGTGCCTTAGAACTGATCAAGGAGGGGAATTCACTTCCGATGAATTCAGTAAGTACTGTGAAGAACATGGCATCAAGAGGCAACTATCTGCCCCCTGGACTCCATAGCAGAATGGACCAGCAGAGAGGAATAATCGGACTATGGTTGAAGCAGCAAGAACAATGTTGCTTCAAGGAAAGGTTGTTCACACCTTTTGGAGAGAAGCGGTGAGCACTGCAATCTACACAATGAACCAAGTACTCATCAAGAAAGGTAAGGATAAAACTCCTTATGAGTATTGGACCGGTAAGACACCCGTGGTTAGCTATTTTAGAGTGTTTGGTAGCAAATGTCACATCAAGAGGAGCAAACACTAGAGCAAATTTGATGCAAAATGTGATGAGGGAATTTTCCTAGGATATTCCACCAAGAGCAAAGCTCTCAAGTGTTTCAATAATAGGACTCAAAGAATTATGGAAAGCATTAATGTGAGAATTGATGAAACCTCTTGTAGCGTTGTAAATTGTACGCACTTGCTAGGGTGTACAATTTCACACCTAGTTTAGCACTCGCCTTGGTGCATTTTACATTTTGCATTGCATTTCTCCTTTAGCACTTAATTAATCAAATTAATTAGGTCTAAGGTCCTATTTCATTGTCCTCTACATCATAAAGTTGGGCCCTTTCGTTAAAGTGTGCCCTTTTCATTTTATTCCTCCAATACATCACTTAATCAAAAACCCTAATTAAGTTGTATTTTGAGCTTGGGGGCTTGGTTTCGGGGGTCAAAACATCTTGAAATCACTTGTAACTTTGGGATTCTCTCTAAAATCATCATATCCAACGGCCGACGACCCTGAAAATTTGGTGAAAAGTTGTCGGGACCGTGGCGCTCGGAGTGCACATGGTCCTGGACATTTTTCTCGAAATTTTAGGAGCACAATCCAATCACAAAATAAAGCTTAACCCCAATAAATTGGTGGGAAATTCAATCTCTAGGTCGGCCAAAAGACGAAATTATGATCTAGGGTTTCCTACATAAGAGCTCTCTTTCTTCATTTGAAGGGATCCGATTTTTGTTTTCAGGAACCTCATATGCAGCAAAAGAGAAGATCTTTGAAGACTTCAACAACATTCAACATCCTTCTATCAAGAATTTATCAATTTCATTCATCTAGTTAGGGCTTGGAAGACATTGAAGAACAATAGGAGATTACCGACTGAAGATTGGCTTGTACTCCTCCCTTGGGGGTTGGTTATGATTTCATGTTGTTTTCATGTCTTTGCATAAGCTTCAATATATCCTTTATTCATGCTTTAGATCACTTTGCATCTTGATTTAGAGCGTTTACATAATCATTTAGAAGCAATTAGGGTTTACTTTCTAGGTTGCTCTAGTTTGCTTGCTTGCATTTTAGGACCTTGCACACACACTAGGTCTGCACACACAATACATTTTACAATACAACTTGGCTATTTGTGGAGGTGGAAATCACCGAAGCGGGGGTTTGAATAAGGCAAAACCCTATATAGCTGCCCATACCCTTTTCAGATACTCGGACGACGTCGCAGGTGATAGATCCGAGAAAAGCAGGTTGAGACAGCACTCCACATCAAATTGCAGAGCAAAAGACCTGGACAGGGGCGCTGGGCCCCCTGGTCCTGCCAGGACAGCGGCGCTGGGCGCCTTGGTCCCTGGGACAGAGGCACTGGGTGCCTTGGTCCTCCTGATAGACAGCATTTTTTGACATTTTCGACAGTTTTCCAGAGTGCAAAACAGCAGTTTCAGGTGCAGTTTTTGGGATAGAATCAGGACAGTGGCGCCCGCGCCCCCGTCCTGAACATTTTTAATCAGATTTTGACTCCGGGTATGCATCTGCATTCTTATTTTGTCCTCATGTTTACAGCTGTTCATTATTTCATCTCAATTATGCAATCTTGTTATTAGTTCATACTTGCATTTTGGGATTAGGACTTGAACTTGCATCATTTTATCTTTCAATTACAACAAAGGAATAGAAATCCTAATAGGTAGCCCGTGGCTCTCTCTTTCACAAAAAGAAGTAGCCAATTGTGTGATACCTCTAGGCTCTTTCGTATTCTGTAATGTGTGTCAAAAGGTAGGATTAGGGCATGTTAACCTAGTCTCGCTTTTTCCCCTACACACCTCTGAGAAAACTAAGGAAACCGATAGTAAGCAAGTGGTAAATGAACCGCTTGTAACCTTCTGGGAACCAGTTGCCACTCAACCAAGTACTAGTAATAGTGTTCCTAAACTGGTAGATGTAGATGTTGATATTGATGGAGATGAGGATGAAGAAGAAAAGCAAGAGGAATCTGTTAAGACCATTCCTCGATATGTCAAGCTAAATCATGATCCTAAGTAGATCATAGGAGATAAGGATGCAAGAATCCTTACAAGAAGAAAGGTCAGAGAAAACTCATGTATGGTCTTTGAATTTGAGCCTAAATCATTCAAAGAGGCACATAAAGATGAAGACTGGATCAAGGCAATGGAAGAGGAACTTGACCAGATAGAGGGAAATGGTACATGGTCTTTGGTACCCAGACCGGAGCATAAAAATGTCATAGGTATCAAATGGGTTTTCAGAAATAAGCTGAATGAGGATGGCACAATGATTAGAAACAAAGCCAGACTAGTGTGTAAAGGATATGCCCAAGAAGAAGGAGAAGACTATGGAGAAACCTTTGCTCCTGTAGCCAGATTGGAAGGAGTTCGTATGCTTTTTGCATATGCAACTTTTAAAGGATTCAAAGTATATCAAATGGATGTAAAATTTGCATTCCTAAATAGTGTACTTGAAGAGGAGGTGTATATAGAACAACCAGATGGGTTTGCCCTATCTGAAGACAATGACATGGTGTGTAGGCTACATAAAGCCTTATATGGTCTAAAGTAGGCTCCTAGAGCATGGTATGAACTCCTGCACTCCCATCTTGTGAAGATTGGATTTGAGAGAACAAGTGAAGACATCAATATCTACTTGAAATCGGAAGGAGATGAGATCCTGATTTGTGAGGTATTTGTTGATGACATTATCTTTGGTGGAGATGACAAGATGAGTCATGAGTTTGAAGATGAGATGAAGAAAGAGTTTGAGATGTCATTCATAGGGGAGATTAAGTTCTTCATTGGACTGCAGATTCAGCAGATGAAAGATGGAATCTTTATCACTCAGTCCAAGTATGTCAAAGAGGTGTTGAAAACCTTTGGCATGGAAGATAGCAAACCAGTTGGTACACCGATGGTGACAGGTTGTAAATTATCTAAAGAGGATGACTGTACATTGGTTAATGAGAAGGAATATCGATCAATGATTGGTAAGCTGCAGTATGTAGTGCATAGCAGACCAAATATTGTACATGCAGCTGGCATTACTGCAAGGTTCCAGAAAAGTCCAAGAGAATCCCACTTAGTTGCAGTCAAACGAATTCTTAGGTATCTAAAGGGAACTATTGATTATGGATTGTGGTATCCATATAGCAAGGATTCCAACTTGAAAGTATTCATAGATGCTGATTGGGTAGGTAATGTGGATGACCAGAAGAGCACAACTGGTGGTGCATTCTTTCTCGGTGGTAGACTGGTCTCATGGATGAGTAAGAAGCAGAGTTGTATCTCTCAGTCTACAGTGGAAGTAGAGTATGTTGCAGCTTTCATGAACTGCACTCAGATAATTTGGATGAAGCATGTATTAAATGGCTTCAAAGTTCTTGTATTTGAACCGATAAGTATATTTTGTGACAATACTAGTGCAATTAACATCTCCAAGAATCTAGTTTTACATTCTAGAACCAAGCACTTTGAGCTTAAGTATCATTTCTTGAGGGAAAAGGTTCAGAACAAAGAGATTGCACTGGAACATGTTTCCAATAAGGATCAGTTAGCAGACATATTCACCAAGCTTCTCCCAAAGGCTACATTTATGTACTTAAGAGGTGAATTAGGGGTTCTGCCCCTTCAGGAGGTGAACTAAAGGTATATGCTCCACATAAATTAGGTATTGATTGATGTGTTGAAGGATGCTACTCTTCAGGGGGAGCAGCATAATGGAACAGGGAAGTTTGTGCCTCCACTTTGGCATTGTTGTCAAAGTGGGAGAAGAAGTGAAGCGAAGAAGATATCTGCAGAAATTGGGGGAGAAGATGTGAAGCAGAGAGATATCTTCGTATATTGCCATCAATGCCAAAGGGGGAGATTGTTGGCATTATGTGAACCAGTATGAGGACATGATGACATGGTATGTTGTCATTGATGTCAATATGCTGAAGAAAAGAGAACCGATATGTTACCAAGAACCGGTATATGTGAGAACCAGTATAACACATTGAACCGATATATATGCCAAAGTGAAGCAGTGTGTTTGTTCAAGGTAAATCGTCATGTTGATATGGAAACCGGTACATGGAAGCTTTGTATGACTACCAGTTGGTAGTCTTAACTTTAGGGTTTCCAGTTGAAGTGCTTCAAGCCTGTATGACTCAATCGGTGACTTTGTGTGATGAGTTAGCATTATAACAAAGAACAGATCATGTTTCCATGTCAACCTTGTGCGCGTGAAGGATCTTGCATGGAGGAGATTGTTCCTATCTACCTCAAGAAAGTGCAAAGTCTATAAATGGTGAAAATACGTGATGGGCTATCAACCACCATGAAAGCAGTGGAAAATGAGCGATGGAGAATGTCTTGAGATAGGTTCAAGACTATTGCATTTAATGTAATGTGCTCAACGGTCAGGATTGAACTGTTTGAATTGCTTAACCTAACAGGTTTAGGGTTTAGGGTTTATGTTACTGACCTATCTATTTCCTATAAGGTCGATGTTGTGTTTCTTTCTGAAGTTGTTGGCAAAAGTTGTGTGTGTGTATCCAAGTGAAGAGATACGCGAATCTTGCCAAACTAGAGGAGAGAAGTGATGCCTGCAGAGTGTGAGTGTAGAAGGTGAAGAGGAGCTAAAGTGGATCTGCATTGGCATTGAGTGCTGCTACCAGATCATTGTATTTCCTATTGATCTCTAACCACTTCAATAGTTGGGAAATCCCTTAACAGGGTAGCTTTAATCGGCTTACTGTAAATCCTTTGACAGGGTGACTCAAAACCATTGAGTCCTTGAAATCCTTTAACAAGGTAACCTTTAAAAGGGTTTGACCCTTAACAGGGTATTCTAGCCATCCCTTAATTGGGTGATCCCTAACAAGATCGGTTCCTAACAGAACCTATTGTATCAGTCTTTAACTGGACAAGGCTCCTAACAGAGCAGACTTCTAAAGAGTTCAAAAATAGCTTGTGGGTATTCATCCCCACCGTGGTTATTCCTAGTTGGGTTTCCACGTGAAAAATCTGTGTGTCATGTGTGGTGTTATTCATGTGTTGGTTTAAGTGATTTGTGTCTGAAGGTAAATCATGTCGATCTTGCTATTTATATATTTTGATGATAGATTACCTGTTCATGCACTAGGGTGAAATGCAAATGAAGTATTAGATTGTATGAAAAGATAAGTGTCAACCAATTTATGCTTGTCTCAGTTATTCTGTCTTTTGCCAGTTGTACTGTGTTTAGGACCAGTGTTACTGTTTGTCTGCCAAAGCACAGTGTCTACTGACAAACTAGTTTTAGGAATGTGTTTTTTCCTATACTGATTCACCCCCCCTCTTAGTACCGGTTTGGTACTATCCGTTCATCATTGATTTATCACTAAGTATACCACCTGATGCAAATCTCTGTATAAATGGGCCAACATGCTGGACCCCCATGCAAACTGGCAGCCCTATGTCACCATATCCTCTAAAACCAATCCCCATCCTACTGCTAGTCCCTTCGACCTATGGTCGGGACACAAGAAGCCACCTATGAAACATGCCAGTACTGATGGTAGTGGGGCATAATCCAAATCAATGAACTCCTGCCAAGGAATCTCATACCCACAAATCAAATCATCATGCAAAATTCGGCGAAGGGCCTCTGTCCCACCCTCCTCAGTCTACTCATAAGGAAATAGTGCACCTACCACAGGGATCCACAAAATCTGATAACAATCCTCTGGTGTGATTATGATCTTGCCTGTCGCCAAGTGAAAGGTGTTGGTGTAACTATGCCACCTCTCTGCCAATGCTGTTAATAAACCCTAGTTATTGATATATCAGGGCATGTCTAATAAAGAGGATAATCCGCATCTCTCAATAATATCTCTATCTGCCTGTGTCAATCGTGGAATCAGATACCATGACCTCGGAAATCACTCTCGTGACTGCAGAACACCAAGCCGCTCCTGTCAAAAACAAAGCATGTCCAATATCAGTTCTCATATCGAAAATCAAATCCCATATCAACATCAAAATTCATATCAACTTGAAACACCGTAATATCAAATCAAGTTCATATCAAAAATCAATCCCATATCAACATCAAAATTCATATCAACTTGAAACAACGAAATATCAAATCAAGTTTCATATCGAATATAAAATCCCATATCAAAATTAGAACAAAATCAACTTGAAACAACAAAATATCAAATCAAGTTTCATATCAAACATCAAGACCCACAACGTAAGCACCATATCGAGCAATCATATCAAAAGATCCATAGCGAAAATCAAAAACCCATATCAAAGACCCATAACGCAAGCAACTCAAAAATCCATATCACACGAATCATATTAGAAACCATATCGGAAATCAAGAATTGGAACTCATATCGGACATCACATTCAATGACAAGGAAAAAATCAAAGATCCAAATCAAAAAGAAAAAACAAAGATCATCATTCAAATCAATAAGCTTGGTACTTCAAAAGCAATTTCACAATCTATCAAAGACTCGGACATCATCACAACAGACACACAAATTGGCTATCGCACCCATCCAGGAACACTTGGCAGACACCTACTCACTCCAACCTATCTTCATTCCTCTAAAATTACCTCACAACATCTTATTTTCCTCCTAAAAACACTGTATTTTCTGCCTAAGCGCTAAAACATTTTCCATATGCGCTATGTTGCCACCTATGCACTAGCCAAACACCGCTATGCGCTGCCAACTTTACCCTATGCGCTAGACTTTTCCTATGCGCTATCCTGTTCCACATACGCGCTGCCAACTTTACCTTACGCACTAGGTTTAACCTACATGCTCTCGTTTTCTCCCATTGCGCTACCCTACTAACCCTATGCGCTAGGTTTGACCTACACGCTACCCTTTCTCTGCTACGTGCTAGCCTATTCGCCATATGCGCTATTTCTACCTAATGTGCTAGCCTAAACCTAATACGCGCTATGAAACCTCCCCCCGACACTACCCTAATTCAAAACTTGACGCGTTATGGATTTTATCATGCAAATCTGACACAAAAGACACAAAACGTGCACAAAATCGTCAAAAGAAAAAGAAAAAAGGGCCAAAATTAGATGACTTATAGGTGGACCATACATGGCGGGCCTCCGGTATCGATGAATGCGCTCGAATCGGTGAGAAGCATAGGGAACTGGCATTTTGTCTCTGTCTCCAAATGTCACTTTCTCTAGAGTCAACAACCACAAATGATACAAATGAAATCACTTTTTACCTTTTTATAGGGTAAAAAGCAATTAGGGTTAGTAGGTGGGGCATGTATTTTGCTCATGCTCTCGCTTTTAACCCTATCAAACATCATTATCGGGAGATGAATCAATTGGCATGCATCAAACACAGACGGAATTTTAAAAAGTGCTAAAAAATACAACAATTATCAACAACAACCAAATTTTCAATTTTTTTGATTCATCTCCCGAGGGGGCATGATCAATACCATTTATCAAATCCGGGGCATGACATTGACATCTCGATACATGACATCACGCTCATCAAATTTTGACGACACATCAATTTTCTTTGAATCAACATGTGCACACACTTCACTTCAAAGAGGGGCAAAATGTAGACATATAAAAATGACCACATTCCTAAATGAATATATAATGTTCATTTTATTCTCATTCCTCTATTTAGTTAAATCTAATTTAATTAAATCACCCACCTTCCTCTATTTGATTAAATAAATTATTCAATTTATTTATTTAAATTCACCTAAACCTTTCATGTCATTTAATTGAATAAATCATTTTATTCAATTAAATCCCTTCTCTTTCCTTTTAATTAAATTTACATTTAATTAAATTATTCACTCCAAATAATTAAATCTAATTTATTTATATCCTCTACTTGCAAACCACAATTGAAATAAAGTAATTTATTTTAATTAAATTCTATTTTTCCCACCCACTTGCAAAATCCTACATCTCCCACTTGTCTCTTAAACACCCTTTCTAAATTCTTCTAGAACCCATCTAATTCTAATCAATTAGCCTAAAACCTCTCAATTATCCCCTTTCCCTAAATTTGAACATGTCACTTCTCAAATTTGGAGTAAAGTCTTCCAAAGGCATTAAAGCCTTTATGCCTTCAACAAGCTAACTTGTTGAATACCCCCAAATTTGGAAGGACTCTTACAAATTTGTCCCCAAATTCTTCCAAACCATTAATGGTTAACTCACCCTTTTGGAATGGTTAGAGACTTTTTGCCTAACTCAACCTTCATCTAACCTAGGGGTCTCATCAAGCACTCATGGCTTTACCCTTGGTTATCTCCTTAACCCTTGCACAAGAGTTTATCCTTTGGGTAAAAGCTTTATCCAATGGGTTTTCTTAATCTAACCTTAACCCTTACCTCCTAGGGTAACCTTGAGGCCTTCTCAAGCATTTAATGATTCTTACATCTCCTCTCAAGCAGTCTTATGTTGACAATTGTCACCATTTCATTGGTGAGAATTGTAAACATGGATTGATAACTTGCAATCCTGACCCTTGATAAGCTCATCCAATCTTGACCATCCATTGCCCTATTTTTCCTATTAATAGAGCCCTCATTTCCTCATTCTCATGATCCAAGTCTTTAGCATCACACTTATACTGATTTTTAGCAAGCATTTAATCTCTCTTTGAAATAGAAATAGTCTAATAAACATTTTAGAAGCATTTCTATCATCATAATTAATCATATAAACTAGTATATCATGTTAGGATAGTATTTTACTAATCTCTTCATCTTATCATCACTAGTTTAGTTCATATTTGTTAAAATCATGCATAGTTAGGATTGCGTTCATGTTAGATTGATCAAAAGCATCCCTCATTCTCATGATTGTCATCCCTAAGTCACTTTGCTTAGTGATCTAAGAGCAAAGGCATTGGATTGAGGGGTCTTGTGAGATAGAGAACAATGGAACACCCCTTGGGAAGTTGAGCTATTCCTTATAGCTACATAAATTGCACCAAGAGTCCCATTGGTGTGTGGGCAAGTCATTGAATTTTGTAATTTCCATTTCATTGCACTGCTTTTCTTGCATACATTTCTAGCTCCCATCGTGGGGAATAACCCCATTTATCAAACCATTTTTTGTGTAGGACTAACTCTGCAGGTACGCGGGAAAATAGAATCAGCACATAGCCAACATGATTTAGCACATCTGGTTGATACTTCAGCGCATCTGACAGACTGTTTAGCACATTAAAACAACCTTTTAGCGTGTCAAAGCCTAACTTTAGCGCATAACAATTTTGTTGTTTCTTGTAGATTTCAGCTATTTAATTAAACAGTCTAGCATGTCTAGACAACAATTTAGCGCGTTGAGGCTTTTTTGTAGTGCATTAGTGCCTTTCTGTAGCGCATAAAAGACACAAGCAGAAAATAAATTTGTAACATAAGCTTAAAATAGACTTGTAGAAGTCCACTAAACAATTTTTTTTTGCTAACTGCTTTTACTGCAGGAAACTAACAATTTCTTTGTAGGGTTGAGAGATTGTTTTACCAAAGTTAAGATTGGAGTAATTTTGTATTTCTAACTTGGTTAAGTTAGTTAATTTAAAATTTCTTCACTTTCTTGTTGGGTAAAATTGAACTCACATTTCACTTTGGGGTATCTAAAAAGAACAACAAATAAAAACCATTTTCTTGCTTTCTTAGGAGAAAAACACTTCAATTTGGAAGCTATAAAAAGAACCAGCAAACTTTACTTTTGCAAAAAGTTTTAAACTAAACAAAGAACCTCACCATCCTTTGGTGTCTAAAAGGATTCACATCAATTTTTTTTTTGGCAAAGATAAAGAACCTCATTTGTCATAAAACTTTTTTTTTAAAGTAAACCAAAAGATAGAAGTTCTTCCTCTTTATCGATTTTCATTTTGTTGACCAAATTGAACTCTTTTCTTTGTTGACCAAGATTTTGATACTTAGCTTAAAAAATCATTGATTTGGGAACTAAAATAAACACCATGCTTTTTTGGAGCAACATCTCCAAATAGACTTTAGCAAATCACTGCATTGAAAGGATAAAAAGAACCTTGTTTGCCTTCTCTCGAAAGTGGAAGGTATATGCTCTCCCCTTGATTGGATGATAAAAAATCCAAACCACTCTTACGCTTTCAGTATTTCAAGCAATAAATCCTTTAGCAGGCCTGTCCTCCCGAGGAGCTAAAAACTCTTAAAGCCATTATTTGGCCGGTGTGAGTGGAATGACCTAAGTGGAGAACGACTTTGATGCTAAGTGTTCCAACCCACTATAATAAAAAGTAGAGGGTGACGAAAGTCCCTTTCAATGGTTGCGCATAGCGATTAGCCTTCCGCCAGTATATTTATGATACATAAAATCTTTGTTCTAAAGGTTGGGAAGCCTCCTGAGGGAGTTTATCATTGACGACCAAACATGAAGCCTGATTACGAACCCTAGTATTAGAAACTTTGAGCTGAGTCAGTATCTCGACATTGGCAATATCATAGTGCAAGGGTGGGGAAGAATCCCCAAGATTACTCACCATATATTTCCCAAGATAGCTACTCAATTGTGAAGCGATTCACTTTGGTTTAATTTTTGGCAAAAGGTAAAAAAATGGGCGCCCCCTATGGGGTGACAAGGTTGTTTGAGCTGACGAAGTATCGAGACTAGTGGGCTATGATATTGTTGATGACCCTTGAATAAAGAGTCTGATTGAATTGTATTATCTGTATCCAAACTTGTTAAAACATTGAGAATTTGAACACATCCTCGTAGAATATACACTCTTGTTTTAGAATAGGCAAAATTGTTATCTTTTTCATGCTGTGTTTGCATTTCATACTTCAGAAAATCATCCTTAAATGTTGATAAAAAGTTAAAATTCATAGAAAAACCAACAAAAACAAAGAAAACAGGGCAGTTTAGCGCAACTGAAAAAAAACTTAGTGCTTTGTAACCATGATTTAGTGCGTCCAAGCTTCAACATAGCGCAGCCATCCTGAGAACTAGCGCATAATCAATCTAAAACATTTGGCATTTAAACTTAGCGCTTCTTGAAAATAGCTCAGCACTTTGGAGCAACAGCTTAGTGCTTTGGAAGAAAACAGTAATGCTTTAAGCTCAAAAGGTAGCGTGTAAGAAGACATATTAGCGCATAATCCATCCAAAACAATCATTTTCAAACAATCTGAGTTAGCGTGTAGAAAAGGCAGCTTAGCGTGACGGGATCTTTCTCTAGCGCATTGGTAGCATTTGTTAGCGTATATGGTCTGTGGCTTAGTGCATAGTCAAAACTGCGAAAATAGGGAGCAACATAAACTTTTTTTGGAAAATTTTTAGAAACAATTTGGAAAGCCATTTTCAATTCTCACTCAATTTCATCAGGCAGAAATTCAAATCAAAGTGTTAGAGCTATTCCAAAACAATCAAAGCAAGATATTCTTACAACAAAATTTGTCAAGTCTAGAACTAGTTAAAGGATAAACACATTTTCTTATCAAAATCAGGTAACATCATCACACGCATCAAAAGGTCCTTCAATCAAATGGATTCTATCCTTAAAACATGCTTGTTTCAAACTAAAGTTGTCAAATCGAGTTTCCATATCGGGAAAGCTCTTATTCCATAACTTTTGATACACTTTATCGTGAGGGGGCATCTAAACCTTCATTTGATAAAAGTAGACGTAAGTTTCCAAACAAAGTATCTCAATCCAAAACAAATCAAAGGAAACCATTGATCGCCTGTGTATGACTAATCCTCATAATTTGAGAAGAAAAAGTATTCATCACAACACTAAGTTACGGAAACAACAACCTAGTTCCTAGAAACTTGGTAAAAAGAATAGATTTCTCTACATCAATCACCAGCTCTTCAAATCTCATCGCATCTTTCTCCATTATATGCGCTTATATCTTCAAGACAAGTCAAACTAATTTGACGAAGAGCCATTGAGAACTAGAGCCTTTTGCCAAAAAGTAGCATTCAGCCAACGCTTAAATCGTGGAGGAAAGATCAATCTAGCTTTCTTCCTAGAAATTTGCATCACTTACAATGTACCTCAATTAGAACCACCAACTCCTGAGCAAAACATAGATGAGGAATTCATCCCCTTTGTCACAAAAAGTTTCTACTAGATGCTCGCTATCACTCGCTCTCAACGAAACAAACAAAGCAAACCACAACCAGAGTCCAGTATGGGTTGAAGATTATCAAATCCTTTCAAGTATCCAAAACTAGAAGACTCAAAAATTTCTGAGGAACTCCTCCAAGAATGTTAAGAAAGCGCTTCATTTCAAAGACTTGTGGAAAAACTCATAGAGACACACAAAGAAAAATACTTACTCATGCTAAAAAGCATAGGAGTTAGGATCCTTGAAGACTTCGATACTGACATATTTAGGACAAGGTCTCAACATTATGCTTATCAAGAATGACAAAGAGAGGAGGAAGCATGTGACCCTGAACAAAACATACCTGAACAAAACATACCAGAACCCACAGATACTCAAACTAGGGATAACGGGAGAGAAGAACTCTTCTCTCGGAGAGCAAATGCACCATTGGTTACTCTCACCCAACAAATACAAAAGCTACAAAAGAAAATGCAGGACATGCAACAAGGATCAATAGTACGATATTCCTTAAACAAAATTTATCCTTATCCTTTTGACAGAAGGTTAAACATGATACGTTTTCCCCCAAATTCAGACATTCCCAAATTTGACAAATATGATGGAAAAAGAGATCCTTGTGATCATGTTAGGGAATTTTGTACCATGAGCCTTGAATTTGCCCATGATGACACCTATTTGATGAGGTTATTCCCAAGAAGCATGGGAGGACAAACAATGGAATGGTTATCCAAAATCACACCTCCTACTAGAACCTTTGATGAATTAATCAACAAATTTATCACTCAATACTCCTACAATATTCAACATGAAATCACCATGCTAGATGTCTACAATACCAAACAAAAAAACAATGAAACATTCATGGTGTTTCTTCAACGTTGGTGATAGATGGTTTCAAGATATCCTCGGGATGTGCCCAAAAAGGAAAACATGGAAATTTTCATCAAGAATTTGAATAGCAAGATGAGTTACATACTCAAGCTCCAATGCATACCATCTTTTGCTAGATTGATTGAAAATGGCATCCAAGTAGAGGAGGCATGTGTTAAGAAAGGAACATTAAAATTCTTCAAAGAAGGTACTAATTCACCCAACTCTCTTTACAATAACCAAAACAACAACAACAACTTAGACAAATTGATGGGATGGGGTTAGGGATAGACTATCCTACTCTATGCTCTTTTATCCTTTCCTTGGATCACGTGGTGTTCTCTACACACCCTAGGGTCTCTAAGACTTCCATTTGCTTGAGGAATCCCCTGACCATGCCCAATCCACCCACCAATGAGTTGCAATGCTGCTCCTAAGGTCTCACCTACTCATGAGACTCAAAACCCCTTACTATGGCTAATAAGGGCTAGGCTATTTCCACACCTTCCAAGGTTTGAGAAAGGTTGTATCAGTTCTATTTTATGGTTTTTCCACCCATTCATGAGCACTCAAGATGTTTCAAGCCTTCAACCTCTTACCGATTTCACTATTTTGTGTTTTTGCCTTCAAATAGGGCTACAAGGATTAGGACCAATTAGGCCTCCTAACCAGTCTTCTGGGGCTCCCTCTCACAAATGGTGCACAAACAACCCAAACTCCCAAAATGGACTACCATTCATTTGACAAGGACTCATGGATTTTCTATGTTTTAGGCATCCAAGTGTCTGTACACTGTCCTAGGTGGATTTTAAGGGTTTTAAGGGTTTTTGTGAGGGTTTTTAGAGTCTACCTAGGTCCTAGTGAAGGTTGTGTATTTTAGCCACCTTGTTTGGATTGGTGGAGGCTCCTCCTTCACACCAATGATTCTTCTCACACTCCTCTATACCTCCTCCAAAGGGTGCACTCTCCTCTGACCAACCTTGCTCTCCAAGACCTCTGCAATTTGACCTCTCCTAACTGGGCACTATCCAGTCTCGCCTAGGAGTGGGTCTTTGCTTGGCCTCCTTGCATTTCCAAGGGCCCTGCTTGCATGGGACTATAGTACAGGGTCTTCACTTCCATTCCCCATGGTTTCATGGTGTTTCCATAATGGGGAATGGAGTTAAGACTTCATTTGCTCAAACTGGTCCAAAACTGAACAATGAGACTGCAACTTACAAATTATTTACAAACACACTCAACCGGTAAAAAAAAACCTAAAATAATCACCCACAATGAAATTATTTACACCATAGAAGACATTTCACATAATTTTGCACGTAGTTCAATCCATTTACTTGCCTGGTAACTTCATTCAATCTGACTAGTAACCAACAAACAGTCACAGTCAAGCTCTTCTTGCTTGGGCCGTACAATCTCTGACATACAACCCTTTAACTTAGGGTTTTTAACATCTTATACTACCCATACCTCAATCAATGTGCCAAATTTAGGGTTGTCCATGCCAACCTAAGGATTTTGGCTTCCTGGTGGAAAAGTTGCTTGACAACTTTTAAAAGTTGTCATGCAACTTTTGCAACTTTTGAGCAACTTTCCCAATGTTGCTCTTCATGACTCCTAGACCAACAATGGGCCAACCTAAGGACACCAAAATGATATGAAGGACCCCTAAACACCTCTAGGACATACATACCCTCCATTTTAAGGAAAATCACAATCTTGACTTATGACCCCTAAGATCTCCTCTAGGACCCTAATTAGGACCTATGAGCACTTGGCTCATTATTTTATATACAATGGCTTCATAAGAAGCATAATACCAACAAAAAAAGAAGGAGGGAGAGCTTGGAAGGGTTCTCCTACACCATACTCCCCCTCTACACACAATTAAGAAATAGAAGAAGAGATGAGAGTTGGGTCTATTCCAAATGTCTTGAACTTGCTCTCCTCCACCCATGTAGCTTCCGATACTGGTTGATCTACCCATTTCACTAAGTGCTCCATGTAGACCTGGTGTCTAGTAGACTTCTTCACCCTTGATTCCAAGATCTCCTCTCCTTTAGGCTTCTTCACTTGAGGTAAGGTGTTTACACCCAAGTCTTGTAATACCTTGTCTTGGTTCTCAGTCTGCTCTACTATCTCTCCCTTGTACATTACCAGATCAACAACATTAAAGACTAGTGATATAGCTAAATCTGAAGGTAAATCCACTTCATAGGCATTCTCACCATATTTTTCCAAAATTTTACAAGGTCATACGCTCTTCATTTGGAGTTTGGTAGGCTTACCACTTTGCATCCTAGATTTACTCAAATCGACCATCACATAGTCACCCACCTTGAATTGAACTTCTCTCCTTTTCTCATCCACTTTGGCTTTCAATTTTTGAGTGGATTTAAGGATGGCCTTCTTAACTTGCTCTTGAACTTCCTTGATGGTTTGAGTGAAGTCCTCTGCTTGCCCACTCTTCATTTCCAAAGTACCAAGGTCTCTCAACTCACATACTCCCCTTGGATGTCTGCCATATACAACCTCAAAAGGGCTTCTACCAATGGTTCTATTCACACTGTCATTATATGCATACTCTGATTGAGGAATGATAAGGTCCCATGTCTATCCATACTCCTTAGTTAGACACCTCAACAAGTTGCTTAACACCCTATTTATGACTTTAGTTTGACCATCTATTTGTGGATGGTAAGCTGAGCTAAATGACAAGTTAGTTCCTAGTCTCCTCCATAATGTCTACCAAAAATGACCCATGAACTTGCTGTCCCTATCTGAAACAATGCTTAAAGGGAGTCCATGAATCCTAACAATCTCTTTGAAGAAGAGATGTGCAACATAGCTAGCATCATGTGTAGTCTTACATGCAATGAAATGACTCATCTTGGAGAATCTATCTACTACCACATAGATGTTGTCCATACCTATTTTTGTCCTGGGAAGTCCTACTACAAAGTCCATGCTTATACATTCCCAAGGTCTATTAGGGACCGACATTGCTTGATCCCCCCTTTTCTCTTTGGCATACACCACACTGTTTTACATATCTTTTCACATCCCTTGGTGACTTTGGCCAATAGTAGTACCTCTGTACTAAGTCTAGGGTCTTATTAATCCCAAAGTTTCCACTCAAATGGCCATTATGTTTCTCTTGGATGAGGTTCTCCCTCATGGATCCTCTAGGTACACACAACTGGTTACCCTTGAACAAGAGACCATTTTGGAGAGTGTAATCTGCATACTCACCATGGAAATGGTTCTCAAACTCTTTGCAAACCTTGTAAGATGATGAGAAGTCTTCATCTCCTTCATAGAGGTCTTTGAAACCTTCTATTCCTATGCTCTGCAATTGTAATTCTTGAATTGTCAACAACTTCCTGCTCAATGCATCTGCCACCTTATTAAGTTGCCCCTTCTTATGCTTGATGGTGAAGGTGAAGGATTGGAGATATTCCATCCATTTCAGATGTTTATTGCTTAGCTTCTCTTGAGTGTTGATGTAACTTAATGCCTGGTTGTCTGTGAACACTACAAATTCCTTTGGGAGTAGGTAATGCCTCCATTTCTTTAGTGACTGCACTAATGCATACAACTCTAGGTCATAGGCTAAGTACTTCTTTTTTGCTTCGTTAAGCTTCTCATTGAAAAATGCCATAGGTCTTCCTTCTTGACTCAAGACACCACCTATTGCAATTCCACTTGCATCACACTCCAAAGTGAATAGCTTATCAAACGTACGTAGGAGAAGGATAGGTTTTGTGGCTACTTCTTGCTTCAACAATTGAAATACTTTGTTAGCCTGCTCAGTCCATTTAAACTTAGTTTTAAGACCTCCTTTAATGGTTTCAAGGACTGGTGCACATATGCCACTGAAATTCCTCACAAACTTCCTATAGAATTGAGCTAATCCATGGAAACTTCTAACTTCAGTCCCTGTTTTAGGTGCAAGCCAATTCAAGATTGCCTCCACTTTGCTTGGATCCATCTTCAAGGTTCCTTTAGACACCAAAAATCCTAAGTAAACCAACTCTTTCTTAAAGAAGTCACACTTCTCTAGGTTGATGGATAGCTTCTCCTCATGCAACCTCTCTAAGACTAACCTCAAATGCTCAAGGTGCTCCTCTTTGGTTCTGCTATAGATGAGAATGTCATCTAGGTACACCACCACAAATCTACCTGTGAAATCCTTCAACACCTCATTCATCAACCTCATGAAGGTTCTTGGAGCATTGGTGAATCCAAATGGCATCGCAATCCATTCATACATTCCCTCTATGGTTTTAAAAGCAGCCTTCCACTCATCACCCTCCTTTATTCTTATCTAGTGATAACCACTTTTAAGGTCTAGCTTGGTAAAATACATAGCCCCTCCTAAATAGTCCATGAAATCCTCTATTCTAGGAATAGGAAACCTATATCTTATGGTGATCCTATTGATTGCTCTTGAGTCAGTGCAAAGTCTCCACTTACCTCCTTTTTTTGATGCTAGCACTATCGGGACTGCACATGGGCTGATGCTCTTCTTAATCAGTCCTTGTTCCAATAACTCCTGCACTTGCCTTGCTACCTCCTTATTCTGATCAGGTGTGAGATTATATGAAGCCTTGTTAGGTAAGGATGCACCGAGAACAAAGTCTATTTGATGACTTATAGACCTTCTTGATGGGAGTGTTGCAGGTGTTCCATCACTCACTATGTCCTTATGTTCTTGCAACATTTGCTTTACCTCCTTTAGTATTTCTGCCTGCAACTTGTCTTCTTCCTCCTTTGGCTTCACAAAGATGGCACACTTCACTATCTCCTCCTCATGTAGCAAGTTTAAGAACTCTTTACCAGTAGCCATTAAGACACTAGGTGTCTTTGAAGTTCCCTCTTCATTCTCTGTCGAAGACTGAATCTTGAAGGTCTTGCTGTCCTTCTTAAAGGTAATGGAGTTCTCCTCTCCATCATAGATCACCTTCATATCAAATTGCCAGGGTCTTCCTAGCAATAAGTGACATGCATCCATAGGTAACACATCACAAAGGATCTTATCCTTGTATCCTCCAATAGAAAACTCTACCCAAGTCTGTTCATTGACTAACACACTTTGCTCATGATTCAACCATGTCACCTTGTATGGGTTAGTGTGGGGTATCCTTGTGAGTTTCAACTTCCTAACTACCTCTTATGAGATGATATTATCAGTTGAGCCTAAATCAACTATCACCTTGCACACTTTACCAAGAATCTTGCATCTCAACCTAAATAATGCTCTCCTATGCTTAGGTTCATTCTTGACTGGCTGTCTTATCAAGACCCTGTTGAGCATTAGATTTTCTCCAATCTCTGATTCAATATGGTCCACCTCATGTGTCTTGCTTCTTGAAGAGTCTTCATGTGCATAAGAAATCCTCTTTCCACTGCTTGATGATGTAGGCTTGTTAGGGCATCTATATGCTGGGTGTCCCAATTGTCCACAATTGTAACACTTCATTGTTGCAAAGTAGGAGTTACCTCTGCCGGTACCTCTGCCCCTACTTGGATCACCTTGTGCACCTCTTCCTCTAGAATGTCCTCCTCTAGGATTGGTTTCACTACCATGTTCAATCAATTTGGCTTCTCCTTGGTTCCTCTGCTCATTTGACTTGCTTTGGTAACCACCCCGGTGGTTCATTTGATCTCTACCTCTACCTCTACCCCTGTTATTGGAGTCTCCTTTCCTTTTGTTCCTCTCTTCTACCTTGGTAGCAAGCTAATGACATTTTTGAATAGTAGTAGGAGTCCATAGGCTTATCTCCTCTTGAATGTTCCACTTTAGGCCGCTTAGATACCTAGCCACCTTAATGGATTCATCTTCTTGGACTTTGGACCTAAGACATAGCTTTTGAAACTCCTCTATGTAGGAGGCCACATCAAGATCCTTCTGCTTCAATCCTTGTCTCTTCTTATGAAGTTGGACTTCATAATCCTCTGGTAAGTAGTTGTCCTTAATCTTACTCACCATGGCCTTCCAATTTGCAATAGGTAGCTTCCCCATACTAACTCTTTCTTCTTGTAGGTACTTCCACCATGTCAAAGCTGCTCCCCTTAATCTTGATTTGGCAACTTTAACCTTTTGAGCCTCTATCACTCCCTCACACTAAAAGTGGTTTTCCATGCCCTCAATCCATTCCATAACAGTGTCTATGTCCATTCTTCCACTGAAATGTGGCAATCCTTCAAAAGATTTGGTGTTTAAAGCCTTAATAGCTTTCACAAATGGTTCTTCATTGGACAAGGGATCTGGTTCAGGGATAATATCATCTATGTGTATAGTCTTCTTGCCTTTACCCTTGGTGTCTTCATCCCAAGGTCCTTGTATCCTCTGATCTACCACTTCCTGCAGTTTATCCCTTATCTCGCTCATAGCTTCTTCAAGGAGTCTATTTTTCTCCTTCTGCTCTTCTACTTCTCTAGCTAGCTCTGCATTAGTAACCATTCTGCTCTCCCCTACTGATTCACCAGTATATAGAGACATACATAGTCCAACAAGTCTTTTACCTTGCTCTGATACCAATCTGATGGGATGGGGTTAGGGATAGACTAGCCTAGTCTATGCTCTTGGATCCTTTCCTTGGATCACCTGGTGTTCTCTACACACCCTAGGGTCTCTAGGACTTCCCTTTGCTTGAGGAATCCCCTTACCATGCCCAATCCACCCACTAATGAGTTGCAATGCTGCTCCTAAGGTCTCACCTACTCATGAGACTCAAAACCCCTTACTATGGCTAATAAGGGCTAGGCTTGTTCCACACCTTCCAAGGTCTTAGCAAGGTTGTATCAAGTCTATTTCATGGTTTTTACACCCATTCATTAGCCCTGAAGAGGTTTCAAGCCTTCAACCCCTTACCGATTTCACTATTTTGTGTTTTGGCCTTCAAATAGGGCTACAAGGATTAGGACCAATTAGGCCTCCTAACCGGTCTTCTAGGGCTCCCTCTCACAAACAGTGCACAAACAACCCAAACTCCCAAAATGGATTTCCATTCATTTGGTAGGGACTCATGGATTTTCTATGTTTTAGGCCTCCAAGTGTCTGTACATTGTCCTAGGTGGATTTTAAGGGTTGTTAGAGTATGCTTGGGTCATAGTGAAGGTTTTGTGTTTTGGTCACCTTGTTTGGATTGGTGAAGGCTCCTCCTTCACACTAGTGATGCTTCTCACACTCCTCTGCAACTCCTCCAAAGGGTGCACTCTCCTCTGACCAACCTTGCTCTCCAAGACCTCTGCAATTTGACCTCTTCTAACCGGGCACTATCCAGTCTCGCCTAGGAGTGGGTCTTTGCTTGGCCTTCTTGCATTTCCAAGGGCCCTGCTTGCATGTGACTATAGTATAGGGTCTTCACTTCCACTCCCCATGGTTTCATGGTGTTTCCACAATTAGGAATGGAGTTAAGACTTCATTTGCTCAAACCCGTCCAAAACTGGACAATGAGACTGCAACTTACAAATTATTTACAAACACACTCAACCGGTAAACAAAAACCTAAACTAATCACCCACAATGAAAGTATTTACACCATAGAAGACATTTCACATAGTTTTGCATGCAGTTCAATCCATTTACTTGCCCAGTAACTTCATTCAATCTGACTAGTAACCAACAAACAGTCACAGTCAAGCTCTTCTTGCTTGGGTCGTACAATCTTTGACATCCAAACCTTTAACTTAGGGTTTTTAACATCTTATACTACCCATACCTCAGTCGATGTGCAAGATTTAGGGTTGTTCACACCAACCTAAGGATTTTGGCTTCCTGGTGGAAAAGTTGCTTGACAACTTTTAAAAGTTGTCATGCAACTTTTGCAACTTTTGAGAAACTTTCCCAATGTTGCTCTTCATGACTCCTAGACCCACAATGGGCCAACCTAAGGACACCACCATGATATGAAGGACCCCTAAACACCTCTAGGACACACATACCCTCCATTTTAAAGAAAATCACAATTTTGACTTATGACCCCTAAGATCTCCTCTAGGAACCTAACTAGGACCTATGAGCACTTGGCTCATTATTTTATATACAATGGATTCATAAGAAGCATAATACCAACAAAACAAGAAGGAGGGAGAGCTTGGAAGGGTGCTCCTACACCACAAATCCAGGTTCTGGACCAGAAATAAAAATACTAGAAATGAATGAGGAAACGAGGCTAATGATGTGATGTCCAAACAACCAGTATTGGCCTTATCAGGCAATCCTCAGGCTACCAAGATTTAAAAGGGTGCTAACCAAGGCACTAACACTTATGTGCCAAATACCAATCCAGAACATCCCAATACGAACAACACCAATAATACCCAAAACAATAACGCAAATCAAGGACCTAATACAAACTCACAGGGTAACACCAACAACTTTCCTAAACGCATTTACACACCATTAGGGCAATCATTAGAGTCAACATTTAGAGAGCTCCTGGCAAATGAAATTATCTCATTACCAACAATCAACAACTTTGAAGCACAAGTCAAACCACCTTGGTGGAATGACTCACACTTTTGTGATTTTTATCAAAATAAAGGACATCAAACAAATGATTCCATGAGGCTTAAAAACATTGTTCAATACATGATTGATAGAGGAGATTTAGCAGTCGACGGTCTCAAAACAAATGGTGACCATGGCGCCTTTAAAAATACTCTTCCAAATTACAACAAGGATGGAGCTTCAACATCAAATGATACACGCGGAGCTCGTATTAATCACATATACAATAACACTATCAATCATATATCAACATATGACAATCAAGTAAGTGTCATTACAATCAAGGACAAACATGAACATGAATCGATCAATATAACCACCAGAGCTCAAAAATATGTTTTGAAAGGACATACATCAGCAACAATCACCATCCCCAAAATGCAATATGATCTGGTTAGTCAACTGCACAAAAATCCTTCTCAAATATTTATACTTGAGTTTCTGAAACTCTCACCAAAGCATAAAGACATCTTGGAACAGGCACTATTGGAAACAAATGTACCTTAAGATTTGGATATTGACAAATTTCAAGCCATGGTAGCTCACATGACAGGGCCTCATAATCTCACCTTTTTTGAGCATGATAATATTTCATTGAGCCATCCACACAATACTCCACTTCACATCGAAGTCTTGGTCTACAAACATCGAGTTAAAAGAGTATTAATAGATGGAGGAGCTGGACTCAATATTTGTACCTTAAAACTTATCCATGCATTAGGCTTCTCTGAGTAGTCTATTGATCCATGCAAAAAGATCACTATCAAAGCATATGATGATGAAGAAAGATCATCCAAGGGAATAGTGGTATTGCCAATTCAGGTGGGACCAATACAAAGGGACACTATGTGCCAAGTTTTGGACATAGACCTCACATATAATATTTTATTGGGTCGACCTTGGATACATGAGATGCAAACATTACCCTCAACTTACCACCAATGTGTTAAGTTCCCATAAAATGGACAAAAGATTTCTATATCAGTAGATCATAACCCTTTTCAACATTGTAATGCTATGGGGCCAACCCAAGATGGTTTGGTTCCACATAACAGAGAAAAACAAACTTCTTAAGCACCAGATCTTCAACAAGAAAAGCCTAAATCTTTATCCATGGATTTCAAACAGAAAATGAAAATCAAAGAACAAGGCATGGGAGAGTACTCTTTAGAACCCCTGTGTCTAATCAACTTACCAGCATCACCTAAATCTCATGGGCTACCTTTGGCATCAATACACCAAGCAACACAACCCGTCACCAAGTTTGATGGTAAATTTATTCAACTAGGCACACTAGCACATGAATTAGAAGAGAAGGACATGCTTAGTTGGCTATACAAGGATGAAGAAGAAGTCAGAGAAACTACTATGGAAGTAGCTATACCAACACAACTGTATGGAAAAGGCTACCTGATTATGCAACAAATGGGATACATTGGCAAAGGAGCTATCGACAAGCATCAAGAAGGTGTCAGAAAACCATTGGATCCTCCTTCATAGTTTTCTAAAGACAAAATAGGATTGGGTTATGAGCACACTCTACCCCCAAAGAAGGCACCAAATAAATATCAAAAACCTCAGTGGAAGGCAAAGAAGAAGTACAAGGAGGATTCATGGCAGGAGGCACTATTTGAATCAGTCGAAACAATACGAAAGGAACGTGAATACTAGGAAAAAGAGAAACAACATGAGGAGTTGGCCATTCAAAAAGAAGAAGCATCTTATGTGGAAGTACATCATGTTCAGAAACCTATTCCAAACAAAGAAGAATCACCCTCGGAAAAAATCACTACTCCCTGAGGCAAAACAGTATATGAGCAGATGCAAAGAGTAGAAGTAGGATCTGATATAGAATTAGAGAAAACTATGAGACTAGCATCAATCATCAGGGACCTGTTTTCACCCTACAACATACCTGTCCGCAACACTGAAAGAATCTGGGATATTACTTCTGAGACTGATTCAAATGATTATGAATGGGGCAGTTGTTCAAATATTATTGAAGATATTGCTGAAAATGCTAGCCATACACCCCTTTCTTAAGAAGAACAAGGCATAGAACCTAGACTACTTGAATTTGGTTCACAAAATATCTATGAGGCCAAAGAAAACGAGTTGTGACATTACAAACATGTCTACATGGAAGATAATACCATCGATGACCTCGACAAAATCATTAACTTATTTAATATCCCAGCCAACCTTGAGGATGCCTCTATCATGCCACTTACTACATCTGAACTCAATCCACCCAATGACTCTTTACCACTTGTCTTTCCTGATCTCATAGACTGGGATGAACCTGAAAATCATGACATACCTATTTTCCCAAATGATGATTCCGTTATCCATTACTTATGTACTGTCAACCCAGAAACAAACTCTACCAATGAAAAAAGTAACGACATTTGTAATTGGGGGAGTGCCATGTCTCTCAGTCGCAAAAATGAAAGAAATAAAGGACCTACTGCTCAAAACTAGTCAATGGCAACACTAGATCACAAAAAAGTTAAAATAAAGAACGCATCTATGGGTGAAAACCTTTTTGAGGCACACAAAGATGAGAGACTTGACACTCTTCCTGAACACTATCAGGAGCGATCAACCATATTGATTGAGCCCACTCAATCAATCAACATTGGTACAACAAAAGCAACCAAAAACATACACCTAGCAGAATCTTTGACAGAGGAAGAAAAACCGGAGTTTATCAAATTTTTCAAAGAAAAGAAAATCAATTATGCTTGGTCATATGCAGATATTCCTGTGATTGATCCATATTTAATCATGCATCACTTATCTATTGCTCCAGGAGCTAAGCCAGTTAAGCAAAAATTGAGAAAGATGAATCCATATGTAGCACTCATGGTCAAAGATGAGCTAAAGAAATGATTAGATGTGAAATTTATTTGACCTATAGACTATGCTAAATGGATTTCCAACATTGTGCCAGTTTCAAAACCAGATGGGAGCATCAGAATATGCACCGATTTTAGAGATGTCAACAAAGCCTATCCAAAGGATGACTTTCCTTTGCCTAGTATCGACATAATTGTAGACCTCACAACAAACCATGCAATGTTATCATTAATGGATGGTTTTTCTAGCTATAATGAAATTAAAATAGCTCTGGAAGATCAAGATAAAACAACATTTACCTATCCTTGGGGAACGTATTGTTGGAATCTCATGGCTTTTGGCTTAAAGAATGTTGGGGCAACTTATCAATGAGCAATGATGACAATCTTTCATGACATGATGCATACCTTCATGGAGGACTATGTGGATGATTTACTAGCTAAGTCATTTACCCGAGCAGAACATCTAGGCATATTAGAGAAATTTTTTGACAGGTTGGAAAAATTTCAAGTCAGGCTCAACCTTAAGAAGTGTGTCTTCAGGGTAACATCAAGTAAGTTATTAGGCTACATTGTGTCAGCAAAAGGCATTGAAGTAGATCCAGCAAAGGTACAAGCCATCATGGAGATGCCACCACCTAAAAAAATCAACTAACTCAGATCCTTGCTAGGATGACTCCAGTCAATTAGGTAGTTCATCGCCCAACTAGTAGATATAGTATACCATTCAATCATTTTCTACACAATAATGTACCATTTAGATGGGAAACCAAATGTGCAAAATCATTATATCAAATCAAGCAATATTTAATGAACCCACCTGTTCTGGTACCTCTAATAGAAAGAAAGCCACTTATTCTCTACATATCAACAACATACATATCATTGGGGACATTCTTAGCACAAGAAAATCAAGAAGGCAATGAACGAGGTATCTATTACATTAGTAGAACTTTGAATGGATATGAGCTCAATTATACATTCATTGAGAAGGCTTGTTTAACAGTGGTATTCGCTTCTCAAAAATTATGACACTACATGCTAGCTCACACAATCAAGCTAGTAGCAAAAATTGACCCCCTAAAGTACTTGGTCAACAAAGCAGTTCTCATAGGCAGATTGGCTAAATGGGTAATGATTCTCAGTGAATTTGATATCCACTATGCAGAGCGTCAAGTTATCAAAGGATAGGTAATTGTAGATCAATTAGTTAATGCACCACTACCAAATAAACAAACAATGGAGATCGAATTTCCAGATAGGGATGTTCTTACTATTACCGCTAAGCAATGAACCCTATACTTTGAAGGTTCCTACACTCAACATGGCTCAGATGCTGACATCTTTTTCATCACGCCTGAAGGACACACCATACCAAGATCATATAGGCTCATGTTTCCATGCATGAATAACATTGCTGAGTATGAGGCATTGGTTACAAGAATCAAAATGGCCATAGAATGGAGAATAAAAGAATTGAAAGTCTACGGAGATTCACAACTAGTCATAAATCAGATCAACAATGACTATCAAACAAAGGATGACAAGCTGCTGCCATACAAATGAATGGTGGATGATTTCAAATAGTATTTTGTACACATCACCTTCGAACAAATACCAAGGTTAGACAACAGAGCAGCTGATGCAATGGCTACCATCGCTTCACTGCTACAAATTCTAGAATAACAAAGGCGTTATGAGTTTCTGGTAGAGCAATTGTTTTCCCCAGCCTATGACAATTCCGCATCCCATGTTATCTATGCCTTAACTGGTTCAGACTCTCCATTATATGACACAATATACAAATATCTCAAAACCAATACCCTACCCATTGGCTTATCTCAAAACCCAAAACACAACTTTATCTGGTAAGCTGCTTGTTACACTCTAACTGCTGATACTCTTTACCGTCAAGGTCTAGATGGTACTCTTCTTCGTTGCCTTGATCGTAATGAATCCGACTCTGCTTTACAAGAGTTTCATGAAGGTGTCTTTGGCACACATTCATGTGGTCCTACTCTTGCTAAATTTTTTCTAAGAATGGGATATTAATGGCCGACAATGAAAAAGGATTCTTATCATTTTGCAAAGAAATGTCCTAAATGCCAGATTCATGACAATCTTATACATGCACCAGCACAGGAATCGCAACCATTTACAGCATCCTGGCCTTTTTGTCAGTAGGATCTGGACTTAGTAGGTAAAATACATCCTTCATCTTCAAATGGACACAAGTTCATTATCACTGCAACAAAATATTTTACAAAATGGATTGAAGCGGTCCCCATGATCACAGTAACTGGAAAACGAATTGCCTCTTTTATTCTTAATTATCTAATATGTAGATATGACATTCCCAGCTCCATCATCACAAACAATGGATGACCTTTCAAAAACCAGGATGTGTGAGAACTATGTGAACGATTCAAAATCCAACATCATTTCTCTACACCTTACTACCCGTAGGGGAATGGTTAGGGAGAGGCATCAAATAAAACAATATTGAAAATCCTCAAGAAAACAGTAAATGATGCAGGAAAAGATTGGGACATGCAACTCAATCCAGCACTTTGGGCATACAGAACTAGCATCCGCACACCTACAGGAGCTACGCCATATTCATTGGTGTATGGATCAGAAAATTTTTTACCCCTTGAGGTAGAATTTCCATCACTCAGAGTATCTTTAAAAGGCCTCATTCTGGATGTAGAGTATCGAGTAAACAGGCTGCAAGAGCTAGAACTTCTAGATGAAAAGTGACAATAGGCCTATAACCACCTCAAAGCATACCAGCAAATAACCACAAGGTCATCCCTAGTACTTTTAAAGCCGGTGATCTCGTACTCAAAGAAAATCCGAGAAATCAACAAGATCGAGAAAAGAAAGGGAAGTTTGAACCTAACTGGTTGGGTCCGTATGTCATCATTTCAGCCTATGGATCAGGCGCCTATCAACTAACAACTTTAGAAGGATATTTTCTTGATGAACCAACCAACAACATCCATTTGAAGAAATACTATACTTGAGTAGTCTAATGCACGGGAAAAGTGAAAAATACAAAAAAAAAAAAAATCAGAAAAATACAAAAAACACAAATAGATGCAATAAAAACAAATGGTGAAAACCTAGCAACATGCACTACTTGTGAGAGAACAACTCCTCTATCTATCTTTGCTCTTAAACTTTTATCTCCAATAATTAACCACCATTGGCCATCTTTGAACACTTTATCAAAATAACATCATCCAGGACATACTTAGCGTAGTCACTATCCTTACTTATCCAAATGTCATTCCATCATATCCTACCATGGCTTTGTAATCACTGTACATATCCACGTTAGGTAGTAAATTTAGCTAGGGGCAACATTGATCTGCATTCCATCATGTCAATAAATCAAAACTTGTAGCAGACTAAGAGAATCATGTCCAACAAACATTCAACAATCAAGAGAACAAAACATTGATACACTTAACAAATTCACAACACATGATGGATGATTTTCTGAAGTATAAATTGTTTATGTCTTGCATGAAGTTTTGACTATTTTTGCACTTGAACTCTTTTGAACTATTTGATCCCCTAAATTTTCTCAATGATGCATCGAGCTAGAGAAAGTGATTGGGAATCCAATATTTTTTAGTTTTCTGTTTGTGAGGCGATCACTTGTACTGTGCAAATACTTGTCTCGAGACGTGATTCAAAACATATCACTGAAGACATGATTCCACTTTACACATACAAATGGTTTAATCTTGTCTATTTATACGCAAGCCACACTCAAGTTGTCTTGGTTCAATTATACCTCGACGCTTGTGCCATCTTGCCAAATCAAAAGTCATGTAAATTTTTCTCAGGTCATTATGGTTCAATTATACTATTATGCTTGCATAAATTTACAACATATCCAAATAGCTCAATGATGATAAACACAAAGAAAGCAACAACATGTGACTTTACAGGAATGACAAACAAAAGAATGACGATGATCAATTAGCTGCATATCATTTTGCAATAAGTTGCATATCATTATCATACCTCTCATTTTCAAGATATATCTCACTGCATATCATTTTACAATTAGTTGCATATCATTATCATACATCTCATTTTCAAGATACATCTCACAACATATCACTATCATACATCTCATTTTCAAGATACATCTCACATCATAACATTATCATACATCTCATTTTCAAGATACACCTCATAGCATATCATTATCATACATCTCATTTTCAAGATACATCTCACATATCATAAATCATGCATCATTCAATCATATCCATCAAATATCAAATCACATGCATTGCATCATGAAAATCATAGAATCATCAAAATCATATATAAAGCATCATCCATAAAACACATCACATGTGGATCAAAGAAATCGGTGTCCTATATATATATATATTGATCAAATATACAAAAGATGTCATGTCTATCCCAAATACAACACAAAGATTAGAATACAATAGAGACAAGGTCTCTCAGGTATGACTATCTCCTGAGGGCAATGGTCTCGCAGCAGATGTCTCAGCACCTGGATCTCCAGGTGGATCATGTCGAGTCAGCCCGGTCACACCTCTTCTCTTTGTCCTCGAAGTAGTCTGCTTGGATTGATTGGATCTCATCGCAGTAAAACTAGGAGCTTTGTGATATTTGGGAACCACCTCCTCATATAGGCGTTGGTAGTACTCAGCCTCTTTGGCTATATGCTGCATCTCTCTCAATGTGTCTCTCATCGAACCGCCAGTTGCCACTCTTTCCAGACTATTCGCTCGAGCCTCTGCTTGACCTAAGCGCTCCAATGCTGTGTCCCGCTTTGCGGTAATCTGTGTAATGTGACACTTTTGCACCAGTACCTGTGTCTACAGATGCTGCACTGACAACTATAAGGATCTAATATGAGAATCCTCCCTATGAGTGGGAATCCAAATCTAGAGGGGTACTTGTGTCATGGTACCCCCTGTCCCTATCCTCAACACTGGTGGGGGTAGCACATTTGATCTCCTCCTCTGGGTGGGCCATCTAAACTCATCCATCCCACCCACAATTGCTATAGCCTCACCTTCTCGACCACCTCCACCAGATCTGATCGCCAAACCTCCCCTCCGTCTCTCATCCACTGTTCGTCGCACTACACTCTCTCCCCACATCCCTTTATCCTCACCATCTTCTCCTCTATCACCTCTCATCCCTCTGTCCCCACCAACTCCTCCTCTATTACCTCTCCTCCCCCTATTTCCTCTCCCTGCTCTATCTCCACACCAACCTCGACCACCTCCTCTCCCATCTCCACTGTCATCCCCTCCACCATCCCCAACTCCCTCCTCAAGCTCCTCTCCCTCCTCTCTCTATCTCCCTAGCCTCTCAGGCTACTCATCCTCATCATCATCAAAAGCGGGAATCATCTCCGCTGGATCAGATATCCGGGCTACAACATGAGCCGCAAAGAGTGCTAAAAACTCCTCTGTCATCCCTACATCTACTACCCCATAGGTATAGTCCCATATCTGGCCAACTAAATGCATATACTCCTCAACCACCACAACACTATCAATGGTCAGACCCCACTCTGGCATATCCTACCTCCGACGAGCATATAAGCATGCTCCCTGTGGTATACCCTGTTGTCGACCATACTGCCGTTGAACTCGGTTGTGCAGGAATCTCTCAATCACAAATGGTGTTCGCCCTATCGGGAATCGTAACATGTACACATAGGGCATCTCTATCCCATCCTCCACCCACACCTCACACTCCATATATGGTCTCCAGACAACTGTATCAATATCATCTAGCACCCTCCTCCAATGCTCTAGCTTGCCCAGCTTACGCTAGACAACTATCCTTGTGTATCCATATGGATAAGCATGCCCAACTGGCCTATCTCTGTCTGCAAGGGGCCTCGCTGCAGGAATGTGCTCCTAGGTCCATACCTATAACAATGTAACCCCAGCTGATAAACTGCTATAGCCTAAGTATACCACCTGATGCAAATCTTTGTATAAATGGGCCAACATGATGGACCCCCATGCGAACTGAGGACCTTGTGTCACCATATCCTCTAAAATCAACTCCCATCCTACTACCAGTCCCTTCGACCTACGGTCGGGACACAAGAAGCCACCTACGATACTTGCTAGTACTTATGGTAGTGGGGCATAATCCAAATCAATGAACTCCTACCAGGGAATCTCATACCCACAAATCAAATTATCATGCAAAATCCGACAAAGCACCTCTGTCCCACCCTCCTCAGTCTGCTCATAAGGCAATAGTGCACCTACCACAGGGATCCACAAAATCCGATAACAATCCTTTGGTGTGACTATGATCTCACCTGTCACCAAGTGAAAGGTGTTGGTGTCACTATGCCACCTCTCTGCCAATGCTATTAATAAACCCCAGTTAATGATATACCGGGGCATGTCTAATAAACAGGATAATCCACATCTCTCAATAATATCTCTATTTGGCTGTGTCAATCATGGAATCAGAGACCCTGACCTCGAAAATCGCTCTTGTGACTGTAGAACACCAAGCTGCTCCTGTAAAAAACAAAGCATGTCCAATATCGGTTCTCATATCGAAAATCAAATCCCATATCAACAGCAAAATTCATATCAACTTGAAACATCGTAATATCAAATCAAGTTCATATAAAAAATCAAGCCCATATCAACATCAAAATTCATATCAACTTGAAACAACAAAACATCAAATCAAATTTCATATCGAACATCAAATACCATATCAAAATTAGAACAAAATCAACTTGTAACAATGGAATATCAAATCAAGCTTCATATCAAACATCAAGACCCATAACGCAAGCACCATATAGAGCAATCATATCAAAAGATCCATAGTGAAAATCAAAAACCCATATCAAAGACCCATAACGCAAGCATCTCAAAAATCCATATCACATAAATCATATTAGAAACCATATCAGAAATCAAGAATTGGAACTCATATCGAACATCACATTCAATGACAAGGCAAAAATCAAAGATCCAAATCAAAAAGAAAAAACAAGGATTAGCATTCAAATAATTCAGCTTGGTACTTCAAAAGCAATTTCACAATCTATCAAAGACTCGAACATCATCACAACAGACACACAGATTGGCTATCGCAACCATCCAAGAGCACTTGGCAGATACCTACTCACTCCAACCTATCTTCATTCTTCTAAAATTACCTCACAACATCCTATTTTCCTCCTAAAAACACTACATTTTCTGCCTACGCGCTAAAACATTTTCCATATGCGCTACACTGTCGCCTATGCGCTAGCCAAACACTGCTATGCGTTGCCAACTTTACCCTATGCACTATACTTTTCCTATGCGCTATCCTGTTCCACATACACGCTACCAACTTTACCTTATGCGCTAGGTTTAACCTACACGCTCTCCTTTTCTCCCATTGCGCTACCCTACTAACGCTATGCACTAGGTTTGACCTACACGCTACCCTTTCCCCGCTACGCGCTAGCCTATTTTCCATATGTGCTATTTCTACCTAATATGCTAGCCTAAATCTAATATGCACTATGAAACCTCCCCCTGACTACCCTAATTCAAAACTTGATGCGTTAGGGATTTTATCGTATGCGCTACAAAACATACCCTACGCGCTAACACATGCAAATCCGACACAAAAGACACAAAACATGCTCAAAATCAGCAAAACAAAAAGCAAAAAGGGCCAAAATTAGATGACTTATAGGTGGACCATACATGGCGGGCCTCCGGTATCGATGAATGTGCTCAAATTGGTGAGAAGCATAGGGAACTGGCATTTTGTCTCTCTCTCTAAATGTCACTTTCTCCAGAGTCAACAAGCACAAATGATACAAATGAAATCACTTTTTACCTTTTTATAGGGTAAAAGGCAATTAGGGTTAGTAGGTGGGGCATGTGTTTTGCTCATTCTCTCCCTTGTAATCCTAGCAAACATCATTATTGGGAGATGAATCAATTGGCACACATCAAACACATACGAAATTTTAAAATGTGCTAAAAAATACAACAATTATCAACAACAACCAAATTTTCAATTTTTTTGATTCATCTCGCGAGGGGGCATTATCAATACCATTTATCAAATCTAGGGCACGACATTGACATCTCATTCCTAAATGAATATTTAATGTTCATTTTATTCTCATTCCTCTATTTAGTTAAATCTAATTTAATTAAATCATCCACATTCCTCTATTTGATTAAATAAATTATTGAATTTATTTATTTAAATTCACCTAAGCCTTTCATGTCATTTAATTGAATAAATCATTTTATTTAATTAAATCCCTTCTCTTTCCTTTTAATTAAATTTACATTTAATTAAATTATTCACTCCAAATAAATAAATCTAATTTATTTATATCCTCTACTTGCAGACCACAATTGAAATAAAGTAATTTATTTTAATTAAATTCTATTTTCCCCGCCCACTTGCAAAATCCTACATCTCCCACTTGTCTCTTAAACCCCCTTTCTAAATTCTTCTAGAACCCCTCTAATCCTAATCAATTAGCCTAAAACTTCTCAATTATCCCCTTTCCCTAAATTTGAGGATGTCACTTCTCAAATTTGGAGTAAAGTCTTCCAAAGGCATTAAAGCCTTTATGCCTTCAACAAGCTAACTTGTTGAATACCCCCAAATTTGGAAGGACTTAAAAATTTGTCCCCAAAGTCTTCCAAACCATTAATGGTTAACTCACCCTTTTGGCATGGTTAGAGACTTTTTGGCTAACTCAACCTTCATCCAACCCAGGGGTCTCATCAAGCACTCATGGCTTTACCCTTGGTTATCTTCTTAACCTTTGCACAAGAGTTTATCCTTTGGGTAAAAGCTTTATTTAATGGGTTTTCTTAATCTAACCTTAACCCTTACCTCCTAGGGTAACCATGAGGCCTTCTCAAGCATTTAATATTTCTTACATCTCCTCTCAAGCAGTCTTGACAATTGTCACCATTTCATTGGTGAGAATTGTAAACATGGATTGATAACTTGCAATCCTGACCCTTGATAAGCTCATCTAATCTTGACCATCCATTGCCCTATTTTTCCTATAAATAGAGCCCTCATTTCCTCATTCTCATGATCCAAGTCTTTAACATCACACTTATGCTCATTTTTAGCAAGCATTTAATCTCTCTTTGAAATAGAAATAGTCGAATAAACATTTTAGAAGCATTTCTATCATCATGATTAATCATATAAACTAGTATATCATGTTAGGATAGTCTTTTACTAATCTCTTCATCTTATCACCACTAGTTTAGTTCATATTTGTTAAAATCATGCATAGTTAGGATTGCATTCATGTTAGATTGATCAAAAGCATCCCTCATTCTCATGAATGTCATCCCTAAGTCACTTTGCTCAGTGATCTGAGAGCAAAGGCATTGGATTGAGGGGGCTTGTGAGATAGAGAACAATGGAACACCCCTTGGGAAGTTGAGCTATTCCTTATAGCTACATAAATTGCACCAAGAGTCCCATTGGTGTGTGGGAAAGTCATTGAATTTTGTAATTTCCATTTTATTGCACCACTTTTCCTGCATACAGGTACTATGTAAGGAAAAGAAAAGAGGAGTTGGATCCTGAATTAGGAACTCAATCAAAATCAAAGAAATATGAAGACAAGTTCACATGTTCACCCCAGCGATAGGAGGATATGGACAAGCCAGAGACAACAATTGTCCCTTCAATTGGAGAACACTTAAACTTTCATGACAACTGCAAGGATGAAGATGTTTGTATGAATTTTGTCAAGCCAATGGTGTTTGATCAAATTCATGGAGATGCGAACTCTAGCAACGATCCCTTACATGAGTAATCTCTACAGTTGGTTGAATATAGATTTTACCCTTTGGTGGGGCATGAGACGTGCATGATTGTCATATCTCCTTGTGAGTGGCTTCTATATGAAGAAAGCAAGTTGGATTTTGATGAGTTATTCCTCAACTCCGAGTAGGGCAATGTTTATATCAGAGTGGAGCAACGCAAGCTGATTGGGGATTTGCAGGTGGTGCTCATAGTCATGGTGTGACATCAAGATTTCAGTGGATATGGCTACCAACATCCATGCGTGTTTTGGGATCCTGAAACTTGTCAGATGGTAGATAGTAACAGATTTCTTGAGGGCAAGCAATCTTTGGGCGGGGAGGACTGTAATGCCCCCAATTTTAATAAAGTGACTTAATTAAGTTAATTAATTACGTGGTCCTAAATTTTAAATAATATCATAAGGACTTATTTAATTAATTTAATTATTAAATAAAGAGGCCCAAATTAATAAAATAATAAACTATTGTTGGCCTGCTTGTAACCCTTCGGGAAACTTCCTGGAGCTCTTTATTAGGTTGAGTTTGGCATAGTTGTATGGCATGGTGAATTTAATATTTTCTTTGTATCTACGAATTCCAGTTGGAGTTTGGAAATGTTGCAGTTTCAAAGGTACAAGATCCTCCCTATTTTGTAATCGCAGTTTTAGTGGTTAACAACCACCCGAGTCTGTCATTGGGGATATCATTTTTGATATTTCACTTTGTACTTCATTGTCGGATCTATCCCTACCTTGTGGAAATATAATTACAAATATCTGGTTCCTGGCCATTCAATGTTGTTGGTGTATACTTTGTGTTGATAATTCATTTCTGTATCTGCAATAATCTTATCGACAGAGGAATTATCGATAATTGGATCCTTTAGTGGAAGTAACATTGTTGTATGGAGTATTTGGAAGTGTGCAGCCTACTTTTCTATATGAGTGGAACTTTACATCCAGAGCCAAAGGGTTTCGAGTGTTGTTGATTGAGGGCCGAATGTGTCGAAGGTACTTTTCCCTCGATGATTGCCCTTGGGTACTCCCCTTGGGTACTTCCCTCGGGTACTTTACCCTTGGGTATTTTTCCCTCAGGTATTTCCCTTAGGTACTTCCCTTGGTAATTTCCCTCTGGTACTTTTCCCTCGGGTATACTTCCCTCAGGCACTTCCCTTGGGTACTTTGCCCTTGGGTATTGTGTCATAAGAGAGCGTCCGTACATCGCAGTGGTATGTGATGTGTGGTAGAAAATTGGGTACCGTACAGTTGGGTACATTACAAAATCTTACTTGGACAACAACACAATCATTCATTATCTTCTTGCTTGGGAGGCAAGGATATTATATTCAAATACCCCTGTCTCCTTTTTTGAAGATTACCTCTTCTTTTGAGTTGTATCTTGCATAACTTGATGTATTTTCTTGCATTGAATTTTCCTTCATGCGAGTGCATGTTTGTTCTTTGTTTAGGACCTTTTCTTTTCTTTAAGTGCTACATTTCCTTATGCATAATCTCTCTTTGGAAGTTGTGTGATTCTTCTCTTTTTCCCTATGCTTGGTGGGAATTAATTTCTCTTATCCTTTCTAAGGATCCATTTTTCCTTTGTTGAGTGGTGTTTTCTTATGATACAACGTTATTTCTTGTGTGAAGTTGTTTGTTTAAGGATTCTCTCTTATGTCAGAGGTTTGTATCCTTGTTTACAACCTCTTCTTCACTTGGTAATGTATGCCTATTATAAACAAACCCTTCACTTTGGGTCAAAAGTGTGTCATCCTTCATCAAGAATCCCTTTCACCTGACAACAAGAGGAAGGGAGGAATGCATGAATTCTTGTTCTCATGCCTTTCTTCTGGTAAGATGTGATGAATAATGATGAACAAAAGATACCCTAACTGGTACTGGGGGGGGGGGGGGGGGTGAATCAGTACATACAAAAACTTCTCCACAACTTATCAAGTTAAAATAATGCTAACCAGTTGTCTTCATTATTGAACTTAACCATGGCAATACCGGTTAAACATAATAAGACTTCAGACAACATAAGTCGGTAAAACTGAACCCTTCAAATACATTCAATACTTGATAACTACTTCACCCATAAACATATGCATGTGGTGTATCAACAATACCATAACCATTAGCTCTGCATGCATAATCACTTAAACAAAGAATACTTAATAATCACATGAAAAATGTACAACTCATGACACACAATTTTTTCACATGGAAACCCAAATGGGAAAAACCATGGTGGGGATGAATACCCACAAGCTTGTTTTGAACTCTTTTGAAGCTCGCTCTATTAGGAGCCTAGTCTGGTTAAAGACTTTACAATAAGGTTCTACTAGGAACCGATCCTGTTAAAGATCACCCGATTAAGGGATGGCTATATACCCTGTTAAAGGTTGAAACCCTGTTAAAGGTTACCTTGCTAGAGGATTTAAAGAACTCAATGAACTTGAGTCACCTGGTTAGAGGATTTACAATAAGCTTTTTAAAGCTACTCGACAAAGGGATTTTCCTTCTATTGAAATGGTTAGAAGACAACATGTAAAACTCTGATATGATAACAACACTATATGCTAAGGCAGATCCTTTTTAGTTCCTTTACTCTGCAATCACACTCTGCAGTTTCTCTCACTGGTCTGGCAAGTATCTCATCACTCGGATACACACACAACTTTTTCCAACAACTTACAATAACAAACATCATCAACCTTATAGATAACAATTAGGTCAGTAGCATAAACCCTAAACCCTAAGGTTTTAGGTTTACAATTAAAGGCAGTCAAATCCTAACCATCCAAACACTTTCCATAGAGTGAAGCAATCTCAAATAGATCACGTCATTCTGCATCACCTATTCTTCATCGCACATAGAAATCAATAACCCATCATGCTTTCTTCTCATACCGCTAAGAAGAGTGTTCATTCTCGAGGTAGACATTTAATGCAGTTGACCTTCACATGCAAGATCCTCAAGGAAATCCTTCACATGCACAAAGATGATGTGGCATCTCAATCTCATCTTCATCTCTTAGCTAACTCATCACAAAATTTCACTGGTTGCATTGCACAAGTTGGATTGCCAAACCGGAAACCCTAGAGCTGAAACTACTAACCGGTAGTCACACTTAGTGAAACCCAGACACCGGTTCACTACAACTCTTCATACTGGTTCACTTGCATTTATTGCCATCAATGACAACATACATTATCATCATATCATCATACCGGTTCATCAAATGCCAACAATCTCCCCCTTTGGAATTGATGGCAATACTTAGTGTAACATTGTAACTAAAACATCATATACCAGTGCATCTAAAATATCTTCTCCCCCTTTGACAACAATGCCAAAGTGGAGGCACAATATTCCTTACTCTACTATGTTGCTCCCCCTGTAGAGTAGCATCCTTCAACACATCAATCTTGAAAGATTTGACACTGTAATACCTGACTGATGTGGAGCACACATCTTTAGTTTACTTCATGAAGGGGAAAAACCCCTAATTCACCTCTCAAATAGGTAAATGTAGCCTTCGGTAAGGGCTTAGTGAATATGTCTGCTAGCTGCTCCTTACTGGAAACATGTTGTAATACAACCTCTCTATTTTGAACCTTCTCTCTCAATAAATGATACTTTAGCTCAATGTGCTTAGTTCTAGCATGCAATACCTGATTCTTGGAAATATTGATTGCATTAGTATTGTCACAAAATATACTCACCAGTTCAGATATAGGTACTTTGAAACTGTCCAATACATGTTTCATCCAGATTGCCTGAGTGCAGTTCATAAATGCTGCCACATACTTTGCTTCAGCTGTAGACTGAGAAGTACAGCTCTGCTTCTTGCTTGTCCAGGAGACTAATCTTCCACCGGTTGTGCTCTTTCAGTCGTCTACATTACCTTCAAAATCTGCATCGGTAAACACTTTGAGATTAAAATTACCATTGTATGGATACCATAATACATAGTCAATAGTCCCTTTCAGGTATCTAAGAATCCTCTTTACCACTACCAAGTGGGATTCTCTTGGACTCTTATGAAAATGAGCTATTATTCCCACTACATGAGTAATATCTAATCTACTGTGCACCACATAGTGTAGCTTACCGATCATTGATTGATACTCCTTCTCATTCACCAATGTTGAATCATCTTCCTTAGTCAGTTTACAACCGGTCACCATCAGTGTACCAACTGGTTTTCTCTCCTCCATGCCAAAGGTCTTCAATACCTGTTTGACATACTTGGATTGGGTAATAAAGATACCCTCTTTCATTTGCTGAATCTGTAAACCAATGAAGAACTCTATCTCTCTAATCAGAGACATCTCAAACTCTTTCTTCCATTTATTTGCAAAAGCATGACTGATTTTATCATCTCATCCAAAGATTATGTCATCTACAAATAATTCACAGATCATAATCTGATCACCTTCAGATTTTAGGTAGGTGTTGCTATCCTCACTTGTTCTCTGAAATCCTATCTTCACAAGATGAGAGTGTAACCATTCATACCATGCCCTAGGTGCTTGTTTCAATCCATACAGGGCTTTGTGTAATCTACACACCATGTTACTATCTTCCGATAAGGCAAACCCATCCGGTTGCTCAATATACACTTCCTCTTCTAGGATTCCATTCAAGAACACAGACTTCACATCCATCTGATAAACCTTAAATCCCTAGAATGCTGCAAATGCAAGTAGCATTCAGACACCTTCCAGTCTAGCTATAGGACAAAAAGGTTTCTCCATAGTCTTCTCCCTCTTCTTGAGCATATCCTTTGCATACAAGTCTTGCCTTGTTCCTCACAACTGTGCCTTCTTCATTTAGCTTATTCCTGAAAACCCATTTGGTACCTATGACATTCTTGTGTTCTGGTTTGGGTACCAAGGACCATGTTGCAGTCTTTTCTATTTGGTCTAGCTCCTCTTCCATTGCCTTAATCCAGTCTTCATCTGTAAGTGCTTCTCTTTAAGTCTTGGGCTCCAATTCAGAAATCATGCAAGATTTTTCTTTCACCTTTCTTCTTGTGAGTATCCCTGCATCTTTATCTCCTATGATTTGCTTCAGATCATGATGTAGTTTCACATACCTAGGAATGGCTTTAGCTGGTTCTACTAGCTTTTCCTCTTCTTCTTCACTTAGTTCTTCTTCTTCACCTACTGTAGCTTCTACCGGTATAGGAACATTGAGATCTTTACTTGTTTCTTTCTTAACTGGTTCCCAGAAGGCTATACCCGGTTCAACTTCCACTTCCTCGATGCAGGTTTCCTCAGGTTCCTCAGGGGATTCATCAACCCTGACATTGATACTCTCAACAATTTTTTGTGTTCTATTGTTGTAGCACTTGAGAGCTTTGCTCTTAGTGGAATATCCCAGAAATATTCCTTCACCACATTTAGCATCAAACTTGCTTAGATGCTCACCTCTCTTGATGTAACACTTACTACCAAATACTTTAAAATAACTCACAGTGGGAGTTTTCCTGGTCCAATACTCATAAGGGGTTTTAACTCTATCTTTCTTGATGAGTATTTGGTTCATAGTATACACTGTAGTGCTCACTACTTCTCTCCAAAAAGTGTGAGCAACCTTTCCTTGGATCAACATTGTTTTGGCCACTTGAACTATAGTCTTGTTATTTCTTTCTGCTATGCCATTCTATTGTGGTGTCCTTGGGGTAGACAACTGCCTCTTGATACCGCTATCTTCACAGTACTTGTTGAATTCATCAGAAGTGAATTCACCTCCTTGATCAGTTCTCAGGCATTTTATCTTTTGACCACTTTCCTTCTCTACTAATGCTCTAAAGGCTTTGAACTTTCCAAATGCCTCAGACTTGTCTTTCAAGAATGTGACCCACATCATTCTTGAGTAGTCATCAGTAAGAATCATGAAATACCTGTCTTCATAGGACCACACAAATCAGTATGCACAAGATCAAGTAAGTTTTTCGGAAAAAGACTTACCTTTGAAAGTTGAGGAAGACATCTTCCCAAGTTGACATTCTCTGCACAAAGAATTCTCTGGTTTGTTTAGCAAAGGTAATCCTCTTACTTCCTTGATCTTACTAGCATTTACAATATTATCAAAGTTCATATGACAAAGTCTCCTAAGCTATATCCAACTGTCATCAAACCTCACCATCAGACACTAACTTATCTTGGCATTCAATTGAAACAGGCTACCTCTGGTCTGCTTACCGGTGGTAATAAGTTCACCAGTTTTTTCCAATTATATTGCAGACTCCACCTTTGAACTCCAGAATGAGTCCTTTATCATTTAGCTGAGTAACACTCAACAGGTTATGCTTAAGACCTTCTACCTAGTAGACATCATCCACACTGCTCCTTCCATTCAGTGAGATGGATCATTTTCCTTTTACCAAGCATGGTGCATCATTGCTAAATCTAACAACACCTCCATCATATTCTTCTACAGACAAAAACTTTCTTTGATCACCAGTCATGTGGTGAGAACAACCACTATCAATAATCCACTCATTAGAGTTGTCAATGTGAGAGACAAGTGCTTTATTGTCAGACACTTCTTCGTTTACAACTACAAACACTATGTCCTCATTCTCTTCATCCTTAGATTCTTCATCAGTAACACCTTCATCTATTGCAACAAGACAATTTCTTCTATTTCCTCCTTTGTACTTTCTAAACCTCTCTGGTTTATCCTTATTCTCATTGTTAGGACAATTTACAGCTATATGTCCTATCTTATTGCAGGAAAAACATTTTAAAGGAAGCTTACCTCTGTATTTTTCAGTACCTATTGGAAGTCTCTTAGCAAGAAGAGCTTCAAATTCCATCAGAATCTCTTCATCATCCATACCTCTGCTTTGCATGGATTCATAACTGGTACTTACTTCTTTTCCTTTTCTGGTTGGTGCAACATATGCTCTAAAAGATGACTCAGTCTTCAGAACACTGCCATCATAGCTATTCAACTCATATGCAGTTAACTTTGCAATGATAGAGTCTAATGATACCTTGGTTTTGTCAATAGACCTTAGTTCCTAAATAGCAGCAACTTTGATTGCGTAGACTAGTAACAATGATCTCAAGACTTTGCTGACAACGGTGGCATCATCAATTGTTCCACCAGTTCTCTTGATATCTCGAACAATAGTCTTGATTCTTATGCCATATTGCTGAATGGTCTCACCTTCAACCATCCTCATGTCTTCAAATTTTCCTCTAAGGCTCTCTTCCTTAGCTTGCTTTACATGCTCATCACCACCATAAATAGTTTCCAATGTGTCCAATACATCTTTAGAAATGTCCTTATCTTGTACATCAATGAACTCAATATCAGACAAACTGCTAATAAGGGTTTCCATGACTTGCCCATTTTCCTGAATCTCTCTTTTTTGATCATCGGTTAAAGTGCCAGTGGGAATTACATAGACATTCTCAACATAGCTCTAGTGTTGAGCACCCAAACTCTTGATATAGATCTTCATTCCATCCTTTCATATTTTGAAGTTATCTCTATTGAACTTAGGACGTTCCCTCTTCATCATTAAGGTAGGATCTTTTACCTCAAGTGGTTAAGCTTATATCACTGAGGTCCTGGAGTTGCTCTGATACCAATTGATGAATAATGATGAACAATAGATACCCTAACTGGTACTAAAAGAGGGGGTGAATCAGTACATACAAAAACATCTCCACAACTTATCAAGTTAAAACAATGCTAATCGGTTGTCTTCATTATTGAACTTAACCATGGCAATACCGGTTAAACACAGTAAGACTCCAGACAACATAACTCGATAAAACTGAACCCTTTAGATACATTCAATATTTGATAACTACTTCACCCATAAACATATGCATGTGGTGTATCAACAATACCATAACCATTAGCTCTGCATGCATAATCACTTAAACAAAGAATACTTAATCATCACATGAAAAATGCACGACTCATGACACAAATTTTTCACATGTAAACTCAAATGGGAAAAACCATGGTGGGGATGAAACCCACAAGCTTGTTTTGAACTCTTTTGAAGCTTGCTTTATTAGGAGCCTAGTCTGGTTAAAGACTTTACAATAAGGTTCTGCTAGGAACCGATCATGTTAAAGATCACCTGGTTAAGGGATGGCTATATACCTTGTTAAAGGTTGAAACCCTATTAAAGGTTACCTTGCTAGAGGATTTAAAGAACTCAATGAACTTGAGTCACCTGGTTAGAGGATTTACAGTAAGCTTGTTAAATTTACACGGCAAAGGGATTTTCCTTCTATTGAAATGGTTAGAAGACAACAGGTAGAACTTTGATTTGATAACAACACTATATGCTAAGGTAGATCCTTTTCAGTGCCTTTACTCTACAATCACACTCTGCAGTTTTCTCTCACTGGTCTGGCAAGTATCTCATCACTTGGATACACACACAAATTTTGCCAATGACTTACAATAACAAACATCATCGACCTTATAAACAACAATTAGGTCGGTAGCATAAACCCTAAACCCTAAGCTTTTAGGTTTACAATTATAGGCGATCAAATCCTGACCATCGAAACACTTTCCATAGAGTGAAGAAATCCTAAACAGATCACAACTCATTTTGCATCGTCTATTCTTCACTGCACATAGAAATCAGTAACCCATCACGCTTTCTTCTCATACCGCTAAGAAGAGTGTTCATTCTCGAGTAGACATTTAATGCAGTCGATCTTGCCATGCAATATCCTCAAGGAAATCCTTCATGTGCACAAAGCTGACGTGGCATCTCGATCTCATCTTCATCTCTTAGCTAACTCATCACAGAATGTCACCGGTTGCATCACACAAGTTGGATTGCCAAACTGGAAACCGTAGAGCTGAAACTACTAACCAGTAGTCACACTTAGTAAAACCCAGACACCGGTTCACTACAACTCTTCATACTGGTTCACTTGCATTTATTGACATCAATGACAACATACATTATCATCGTATCATCATACCAGTTCATCAAATGCCAACAAGATGATGTTATTTTTGTTCAAAATATTTTCTTGGAGGTAGGTATCTTCGAGCAAATATCTCTTCTCCTCCAAGGATTCCCTTTATACTTCTTGCAATATATCTTTTTACAACTATCTTTTCGTTGCTTATAGGAGTTGAATCTCTTTGGCTTGGAATTGTGCACATTGTTGACGAAAAGGATATGTCCTTGGTGTTGAAGGTGTGAATCTTTATTTCTAGCTTCCTTAAGACAATAACATTGAAAGAGGGATGGACCTAATAGATCTAGGCTTAAACCCAATGGGAAAAAGTCTGAAATTTTGATTAGGTTCAATTGGTTAGGGTTTGGTTCCCTCTTTCTAAGTTGAATTGTGAAAATGTTGAAATTAGGGTAAAATAGGTGATTATTGAAGAGATTAGGCAGAAACAATGAGCTACAGTCATTGTATAGAGACAACAACCTAGATTTGGGCAATATAAGATAATACAGATTTTTTCACGGAAGTTCAGCCTCTTTTTTTGAGACCAGATAGTATCAATTTGCCATGGTCCTTTGAATTTCTCACTATCAAAAGGTGAATATGTTCATCTCTGTCAATTATGTTGATCCTCTCGAATACAACTATGTACCTATTTTTCTCACATAGAAAGAAAGGAGAAATTGTTGGGAATAGGGGTTTGCCTAAGTCAAACCCCGGTTTAGAAATCAATGTTGAATGAAATAATGCAAATACTAAAATAAATGTTAAATAGATATACCTCAGATCTATAAATGTTGATGATAATGCTTTTCTCTTTGAATGTAATCACAAATATTGTATGAAATAGAATGACAAACTCAAAACCATAATCACACGCACATGCTTGCATAAGAATGATGTAATTTTCCTCCACAATGGTTGAATGAAGAATATGTAACCTTGAAGATCTCTGAAAATGCTTGATGAATGCACAATTTTTAGATTGCTTAGATTGTTAGATGGAAACTGAGATATACAGTGAATAGTTATAATGTCTTTATATAGTGGCTTCTAGGTAAATTATTGATTAGGTTGACCTCCAATGGTCATGCGGATCCATGAAGATCAAAACTTACCGTTGAGATATAGCCACGACCCTATTTTAAATTGGGGTCTGATTGAGTGGGACCATGGTATTTTGGAGCACTATGGTTAGATCAATGCACTTCACACCCTATTCCCACCTCAATTAGGACCAAAATAGAGCTAAAATAGGGTGGGTATCACATGGTAGGTCCCACAAAGTAAATTGGCCCCAATGATAATTTACGATGCTACATTTAGTGCCCACTTTAAAGGGAGTATGAGCCTATGTAAATACTCATGGTAAAGTAGATGGAAGATGAAAGAAAGGAGAAATTAGGAGCGCAATCACAATGAGTATAAGACATCACTAATTTTGAGGAACCAAGCCCCCAATCTTAGGATCTTAAGTCACATAATCACATGCAAGGGCACACAAAACAAAATAGAGACAAACAAAGACAAAAGACAAAAAGACACAACACACAAAAGCTAAAAACCAAAACAAGATCTCAAGTCAACTTTTTGAAGAGACCTCGATAATAAAAATGTCTCATCCAATAATATCATTCTTGAAAATGCCATCACAAGGGCACACATGATCGCATGAAAAGAGCAAGTGCACGCATCATCCATGAACTACAAATAGCAAAGCTATGAGCTCATGAGGAGAAGAAAAGAGAGAAGACATGGATACACATTCTAGTTGTGTTTTTCTATGTGATCCATGAGAAGAAGAGTGAGAGAAGAAATGGATACACATTCTATTTGTGTTTTTCTAGGTGATCCATGTTGGGGAGGAGAGTAGGAATAGCCTAATTGTGTTTTGCTAGTTCCACTCATCATGTTGTGTATGCAATTCTCTGGTTTCAAGTATTAAGCATATTTTATAAGAGTTTGTTTTCTTTGGTTTTGAGCATGTAACAACGTATATAAGACATGAAATTAAAATGTAAATGTGTGTCTAGTATCGAGAACATCCCGTGTAAGATTTTTTGTTGTTCTAGTTTTGAGAATGTATAACCCCATGTAAGACAAACATATGCCTAGTTTTAAGGACATTGCATGTAAGAGTTTGTTTGCTCTGGTTTCAAGAATTTACACCCTATTTAAGACATATATAAATGTTGTGTCTAGTTTTAGGATTGAAGCATCTCTAGTAAGAGTTTGTTTTCTCTGATTTTGAGAATGAGCACCCCATTTAAGACATGTAAAAATACAGTACAATATAGTAAAAAGAGGAGGATATGCTCTCCCCCCTACTCAAGATATCAACATAGCCCTGTGTTGATGTCTTAAGGAAGCTAGAAACAAGGATTTCCATTTTCAACACCCAGGAGATATCCTTTTAGGAAATAATGGTCATAAATCCAAGCTAAAGAGGAAATACTCTTACAAGCAAGGATAAGATAGCTGAAAAAGATATATCTTCCAACAAGTGTAAAAGGGATCCTTGGAGGAGAAGATATCTTTTCTCAAAAGACATCTACCTCTAAGAAGAGTTTCTTGAACAAACATAGCATCTTCTACCAAAAGAAGGGAAGGGGAACAAGAATGCCTACCTTCCTCCTATTGCTAGCTAAAGGGATTCTTGATGAAGGATGACACATTTTCGACTTAAAGTGAAGGGTTTATTTATAATAGATATACATTGTCAAGTGAAAAAGAGGTTGTAGTCAAGGATACACACCTCTTGTATAAGAGAGAATCCTTGAGCAAATAACTACTTCACACAAGGAATGACATCAAGTCATAAGCAAATAACAATCAATAAAAGAAAAGTGGATATTTAGAAAAGATAAGAAAAATCAATGCCTCCCAATTGTAGGAACAATGAGAATAATTACATAGCCTCTAAGGAGAGATTATACATAAAAAAATGTACTATTCCAAGAAAAGAAAGGTCCTAAACAAGGAACACACGTGTACTTGCAAGAATGAATATTCAATGCAAGAAAAGAGATTGTGATATGGAAAATGCAACTCTAAAGAAGAGGTAACATTCAAAGAAGAAAAGATTGAGATGAAGTGTCACCCACCCACCCTAGGGAGAGATTAATCAAAAGAGATATACCTATAGACACCTTAATTTGTTGTGTCTTAATTAAATTAATATTTTATCCTAAGCCTTTTATTTTATTTTTGATCGATAACCAGGATAATATATTGCATAAAATAGGAAAGATTTACATCTAAAAAAAGATAGACAGTCTGTCACAACCAGGGGACTCTCCCCAATTACAACATAGGAACCCAAAAAAAACACCAACCCAACAGTACCAACAGTCACAAAAAACCACATACAAACACATGCCCCACAAAAGGAAGGACCCGATTAGCCCAGAGTACCTATCTACCAAAACCATCCCAAGGCCTCTTCCCTTTAGAAGTTAGGAATACCCTGGCTGGGCCTTGCATCATGCATCAAACTCCCTCCACCTGGTAGCGTTCCTGGCCTGCCACCACACAGTGAGCTGTGCTCCATCACCTTTGTCTACTTCAGTGGAATCTGATGTCAAACAATAGGCCTCCCATCTTCATCTAGAGGAGCCTATGATCGAATTGGGGTCACCTTCCCATGAATTTTCACTCGCTCAGTCAGCCCCAACTTATGCACATATTGCACAATCTCTCCCCATCCCTTCCTTGCGTTCTCCACCTATAGATCAACTGGCCAGGAAGCTGACCAAATTACGAACGGTTGCAGCTCCCCCACATCCACACCAATCCTCTACCAAGGTCCTACCATCGACTTCAGCCCCTTGCCAACAATGGCTCGAGCCACCACTTCCTACAAGCCACCCGCCCATTTGGGTCTCAACACCAAATATGCAACCCGTTGCACTTCCTTCGTTGACTTACCCACCAGCAAGGCCAAGGCAATGAACAATGACGAGATATCAAGGTTAGTTCTAGGCCAATAGTCCGACGTAGAAAATTCCTCCCCAAACATCAACCTTGTTGCCCTCCAAAAATCCTCACCATCCACCCTGAAAACATTCATCAACTTGTTGCTCAAGATTAGGCCACGAAAAGCAGGCATTTGCCCGTCCGTCATCAATGAAAAATTTGACTCCATCCTGACTCGCCTCTGCACCAAATCCTGCACACACAACCTTCCATTGAAAACCAGCCACTGCAAAATGCCAGGGAACATAAAACCAAGGCTTTAAAAAGTCACCACCATCATAGGTCATGATTGCTCCACACGAATCGCAGAAAAACCAAGCATCATCACCAAGCCTTCATACCGATTGCCTCCATCATCACCCATCACCGCAAGACCACTTGCAAAGACCTCGTTAATCATAATCCATGAGGATCATTACTTCCCACAAGTCCAGGGACACAAATGGTCATTTAAAAAATGAGCTCGGGTTCACTTTCCTAAGTTTTAGCAATACAACCAAAATCATGAGAACTAACATTTCTAAAGTCCTCTAACAATGTAAAGTTATTTTCCAAAGAGCCATTCGCTCCCACATTTGAAAGCTTGTCAGCTTCCAGATTAGCTTCCCTAAGGATGTGAGTCACCTTAAAATATTCAAACGCACACAAAAGAAGTTTCATTCTTCGAACATGCTTGTCTAAGTGCCATGCCTCCATTCGGCCTCTAGCTATCCCATTCACCATAATCTGGGAGTCTCCCTCCAAATGGAGTTTCTTCACTCCCAATTTCTTAGCCATGAGAATGGATTCTAACACTGCTTGACACTCAACAATGTTGTTCGATCCATCCACCAGTCTCTTAGCACCTATGGCCAGAGTGTTGCCACAATCATCTCGGGCTATTACCCCAACTCTAGAGACCCCTGGGTTACCCCTCGAAGCGCCATCAAAATTAACCTTAGTCCACCCTTTATTTGGTGGAGTCCACTCTTGTCTTGATTCACCCTTTCTCTTAGGATTAGACCTCAAAAGCCCATTAGCAGGCCAAAATTTAATCAAAGGCCAGTTCATCAAAACACCAACATCAAATTGAGAGAAAGGAGACTTAGCTAAGTTCACATGAGAGGCAACATTAGTAACCAGTTCTGAGATAGCCCTCTCCAACCTGATCAGAAAGTGATTCCTATTTTCTGCTTTACCTTCAAACACTCTTTGGTTTCGTTCTTTCCAGAGTTCCCATAAAACAGTAGAAGGCAAAATCTTCCATATGGCAGCAAAAATAGAAGACTTGCCCAAAACAGGCCAAGATTCCAACCATTCACTCAAACTCCTGGCCATAGGGCCCTTCTAATTCATTCTCTATAGCCCAGAACACCATGCTTCTTGGGCAAAATCACAGTTGAGCAGAAGGTGGTCCACATCTTCTTCCGCCTTTTCATAGAGTACACATCGGAATGGACCAGCAAACCCCATTTTCTTCAAACAATCCCCTAAAAGAATCCGCCTATTACTAGCTAACCAGATGAAGGCACCCACTTTCGGTAAACAAACATCATTCCAACAAACCTTAACTTCCCATTCCTTCATCTTGCCTTCAAACTCCAAAAGAGAAAACCCCACCTTCACAAAGTAGCTGCCACTCTTACCACCACACCAGACTATCTCATCCTCCTCCCTCAAGCATGAAAATTCTCTATTTTCCATGATCTTCCTCAGCAACTGTTCATCTGCTTCCCCCAAGTTTAACTCCCGGGGATCCTTCTAGTTCCAACATTGACCCAAAATAGGCCTTTTTGGCGACAAAAAATTGCACACGTTTGAGCCCCAAACCTGATCAGTTATTAACATGATTCACTGGGAGACCATAGATTCCAATGATGGGTGTCCATCCCATGAATCTTGCCAAAAGCACGCCTTATGCCCGTCACCAATCCGCCAAGAAAGATGATTCGTGATCAGGCACCTGCAACTTACCAAAACATTCCAAAAAGCTGAGCTTCCTAGAGGATCTTCAACCGATAGGATCCTCTCCTTTTCCCCACTATCCAAGTATTTAGCTTGTAAAATTTGGATCCACCTCTGCTTCGGTTTACTGTACATTTGCCACACCAACTTAGCCCCCATAGCCTCATTAATAATTCTCCAATCACGGAGCCCTGCACCTCCACCTCCTTTGGGTTTACAAACTCTGTCCCAAGCCATGAGCGAGATTTTGTCATGATCTTGATTTCCATTCCACAAAAACTTTCTCATCTTCTGCTGCATATTCTTAATGATCGAGCCTGGGAGTTTAAACCAAGCCATAGGGAAGATAGGCATAGCCGAAACAACTGTCTTCAGCATTAGAAGACGACTAGCCAAAGATAGCCAGTTGCTCTTCCAGCCCTCCATCTTTGCTTTGCAACCATCGAGCAAACCTTTCTTGATGTCTGACTTGCCTGCTCTAGAAAAGAGCGGCATACTAAGGAACTTAGCAAGAAGCTGACCAATCTTTATCCCAAACAATCTGGAAATAGCTTTTTGAGACCCAAATTCAGTGTGGAAGAAGAAGATCTCCGATTTCAGCCAATTAATTTCGTGACCAGTAGCCCAGCTAAATATGTCCAACACATTCTTCATAACCGATGCCTCATGCATGGATGCCACTCCGAAAAGACAGGTATCATTAGCAAACTGAGAATGGGTTGTGGACTCCACTGCTCGAGAAATCTCGATGCCTTTACACATCCCTTGAGCTCTCTTACGAGCAATCAACCATCCAAGAACTTTTGCCAACAAGATAAAGAGAAAGGGAGATATTGGATTCCCTTGCCGAATGCCCCGTGAGGTTGAAAAAAAACCTTGAGGACTACCATTGACTAAAAATTAAGTAGAGAATTGCATAATCATACTAGAAATTCGCTTAATCCAGGCCTTACAAAACCCAAACCTTACAAGCATAGCCACCAAGAAAGACCTATCAACTCTGTCGTAGGCTTTCCAAATATCAATTTTTAGGATCATCCTTCTTTGTCTACTCTTCATGGCCATGTGGATTGCCTCATGGGCCACAATAACCCCATCCACAATGTTCCTTCCTAGGGTAAAACCGCTCTCTTCACAGAAGATCAACTTATCTAAAATCAACTTGAGCCTATTGGTCACAACTTTTGTGATGATTTTGTAGATGGTGTTGCACAACAAAATAGGACGAAACTCCTCCATCCCTTTCGGCTTATCCTTCTTGGGGATAAGCACCACCAGAGTGCAATTGAATTCCTTCAAAACAAAAGCCTTGGATCTTGATTCTTCAACCACATCTACCAATTCCCCACCAAGCACATCCCAAAAGAACTGAACGAAAGAATGCCTAGAACCCATCTGGGCCTGGTGCTTTCTCCCCACCTAACCCAAAAACAACAGACTTAACTTCCTTCATTGAAACTGGTTCCTCAAGCATAATCCCTAGATACTAAGGGAGGGATTAACTCTAAAAGCTTGGCCTACAAGCCCAGTTGAGCAGCCTCATTCCTCCTCCAAAGATTTTCAAAGAAGTCAACAACCTCTTTACTAATGCAGTCTGAGTCCTTGGTGATCGTTCCATCCGCAAGTCGCAGGGAGAGGGACCTATTGAGACTTCGGCTTGCTTTCAATGAACTATGGAAGAATTTTGTGTTTCTATCATCGGCTTTAAGCCAGTTCTCTCACGATTTCTATTTCTAGTAAATCTCCTCCCTTTGCAAAACTTCCCCGTATTTACTAAGCAGATCTTTCTCTGTGAGATAGTCCACTTCATCCATCCCTTCTACCAAGACTTTCACATTCAAAGCCCCCAAATCACCTTCAATCCTTCTCTTTCCATCAAAGATATTACCAAACACCTCCCTGTTCTAAGATTTCTATTTCTATTTCACAAAACTAAGCTTCTTGAAGAACTGAAAGGCCAAGAAACCTTCCACCACCAGAGCCTCCTTCCACCAACCAACTACACAATCTCTAAAACCCAGTTCTCTTAACCACATGTTTTCCACCTTGAAAGGACACCGAAGCGGAACTTCATCTTTTTGCACAACCAAAGACACTGGGAAGTGATCTGATCTTGAGATTGCTAAAACTTCAGCCTCAAAGACCAAGGGGGCCAAATTCCAATCCCTTGTAAGGAAGAATCTATCTAGTTTCTCCGCAATGTTGGAAAAGCCCCTTTGTTTGTTAGTCCATGTAAAATTCCCACCTTTAGCCACCACTTCAAACAGAGCATTAGAATTCACAAAAGACTGAAAGTCCGATTGCATCCCACACATCCTTCTCACCCCTCCATGCTTATCCGAGAAGGAAAGGGTGGCATTGAAGTCCCCAACTACAATAGTGTTAGTGAACATATTTGTCCCTTTTTTAAAATGATCAATTTTGAACTCTATTGCCTTATTTTAAGGACAAGTGTTTCACTAAACAATTGGGTAAGTGTTGTATAAATCACTTCCCTCTGAATTTTTCATAGGTACAACTCCCTATCTCAGTTTTTCAAGGAATGCTTTAAACTATTTAATTTGAATAGTAGCTTTTAACCCGAAAGCATGTAAGGCTGCCTACTTCATTCTTGGATGAGAGGCCGATATTTCACACGTTTCCTAAAAAGAAGAAAGCAATTTTTCCTATCTTTTCAATATATGAGATGACAACAATTGAAACAAAGTTTAGTACACCATTTCCACAGGTTTAATAAAGAATGAACAGATTTAAGAAACTAAATCTGTCCTCAAACATGAATCTTCTCTAGAAGTAAACAAACACTCAAAGGAAGGAATATCAGAAGAATAATAATTTTCTATAATGGAAAGATCCTTACTATTATTTGATTAGATAAACATATGCAAAGACATGTATCTACACAGATTCAAAACACACAGATTTTCCTTCTCCCAAGAACAGTTTGATCATTCTATATATATATTCTTATGCAACAAAGGCACGAAAATACATGTATAAATATTTTCCATTCCAAATTTAGCAGTCTGATTCTTCCTTCTACAAAATAGTAAATACATAAAACAAAGGGAAAAACCAAAAATTGGTCACAAAATCTAACCCCTATACTATCTATCTTTCCTTAATTTATAGTTTTAGAATAGGGGAGGTCTCCCTAAAAACTCGACCTCCCTCGTAAATAGTTATGAAACCAACAAGAAGTATTTTGGGACAGATGTCCCGAAGTCTTTGCATAACCATGAGAAATTACAAGAATAAAGAGAACCGAGCCTAAATCAATGCATTATGCCACTTTTCCATCATCATCATCCTCTCCGCTTTTGTGAGTGTCGTGAGTGGTTGTGAGTTCTTGAACAATGGATTGGTTCAAAACTTTCATCACGTTGAGCTTCGCCTTTGCCACCTCCTTATTCCACCGGTGCCTCACCATCTTTTTGGAATGTTTCAGCAATTGATCATTTCCAATGAAAGTCATAGACTCAATCCTAGCCACCTTGGTTATATCTTCCGGAGTGAAATTACCCTTGGCCTTGATATTCTCCATGTTCATCTGAAGAGACCTGATTGCATCCTATGTGCTCAACCCGCAAATTCCCAACTGCCAATCATGGTCAGGGTTAACCACCTTGTTATCATTAACTATGTTGCACTGGAGATCCTGAAGTTTGTAAACTAAGGTCTTCGCATCAGTGATCATAGACTTGAAGGTAAGCACTCGCCACATTATGGTTTTCTTCAGCACAAAAAGCTGACATTCATCCACCACTAGCTTGATTGAGAGTTCTATAAAAAACCTGGTAACTCCATATTCTTCTATTTTGGCAAACAAAGGCAAGATATTCTGCCATTTGTGCTCCTCCTTCTCCCATGACACAAGATGATTTTGAACTTCGGCAATAAGGCCCTGTATTTCATCGCATAGCCTCCGGGAGTTGGTAATGTACTTCTCGCCATCCTTGATTATTCCCTCAATCCATTTCTCCATAGCTTCAGCAATACTCTTGGCCCATTGAACTTGGCTCATTAGCTTTTTATTTTCTGACAAAGTTGGGTCGAAGTTCTCTGTAGCATGAGATATTGGGAGTGCACCAAGGCAACTAATACTATCGATGAACTGGGCCAGAATGTTTATGTGTCGCTTTAGTTCTCTCTTTTCTTGCCCATCCTTCTTCGACCTAGTGAGCATTTTCTTTGCTGATACCTGGAAGAAATGATTGTCTGTGTCTCTACTCATGTTTCCCAATTCCACCTTTGTGATCTCGAAATCATTGGGGCTAGCCTCCTTGTTTTCATCCTTGGGTTTATATGAGCCAATTTCAGCAACCCATTTTCCAGTTCCCTCATCATTGTCTAGGCGAGCGACAGTCTTGAACCTTTTTGGCTTTGGATTCTTCTTTGTGTATTTAACGACCATTTCCTGAATCAGAATAGTCACAGGAAGAAAACTCCATTTTTTATTCACCGAGGTGGTCAACCACTTAGGAGTTGCACTGGAACCAGTGGTTCCTTCGATCATCTTGGAAGGTGGCGTCATAGCCACAGTCACCGTATGAGAATCCAAGGAACTAGCAACATCATCGTCCAAGTCTTCAATTTCAAATATCTGGGCATTGAGAATGGTATCTTTCACCCCTGTATCCTTTTCCTAATCCATCTTTCTTTGAGCGACACTTCCAGACCGGGTATGCCAAGGAGTAAAAAAATCCAAAGTTGAATTAGACCTATGTCTAAGCTCGGGCGACTTGTTATCCTTACCTGCACAAATAGGCATAGAAGCAATGTTAGAAAGATGCTTTGGTGAAGGTAGAGGATCCTTATTACTTCTCACAGAATTAGACTTAACACCTGATTTCATTTCTTTCTTATTGGCCACCCACGCTGCGGTCCTTTCCAAAACTTCTTTGGTCCTTAATTGTATATCATCTTTCTCTTCCTCATCCCAATTAATTGGAGGCATTTCAACTTCTGCACGGGCTAAGTACCCTGGTTCAAATAGCTCTAGATGATCCTCTTCGAGCCCCTTAGTATCCAACTTTATCTGTAATGAAACAACTTGTTCTAACACCAATCTCATGTTTCCCCTTTTGAATAGTTCAAGTTCATCTGTACAATCTTCCCAGAAATCCTCTAACTGTGGCATGGGAAGGTATGGCATTAGACCAAAACTTTAGGAAAATCCCTTATTATCAAAACCTTTCCTTTCAGGATATAGGGAAAAATTGAAATTCCTGAGGTCTGCTCCTATACTCAAAGCGTCAGACATTGAACTGCAGGACAACACGCCCAATTGGATGGGAAAATGACCTTCCCATTTGTCCTTGGGCTGTGCCTTTTTGATTAAAGAGGTTAGTTGCCTGCATATCTCCGCTAGAACAAAGAAATCTGAATAGAAGTGAGGGAGCTTGAAGGGATCCTCTTCAAAGCCGCCTACCCGTATGTAATAGAAGCGTGGAAACTGGATATAAAAACTACCAAACCTCTTTATCAAAGTCTGTGCATCTTCAGAGATTCTTTTGGCTTTCATATTCTTCAATTCATGACACAAATCACCCAGAAAAGCATTATGCACCCTTCTGAAATTGTGTAAAGCTTTATCCTTTTGCAGCATGGGATAGAACTCATATACGGGAACATCCTCCTTAGTGAGCTGTTTCGGTATTCCAACCAACTCCTTAACACAAGACAAACAATACAAGAGATATGAAGACATAAAGAAGTTCTGTTTGAACTATTTAGCCAAACTCAGTTGTTCTCTCATTGAATCAATAATCAATTCAACCCAATCCAAATATTGCTTCCCTTCTAAAACTAGCTGCACGTAGCAATAAATTTAGTCGTCAAAGCTATAGGCTTCAACGGATCCTCTGGCTTGGTGCAACAAAAGCATTACATCATGAATGTGAAGCAACATGTGATTCTTATTAGGATTCTTGGGTAACCTGGAACCACCTCTTTGAGGAAACTTCAACCAGAATTTTGCTACATTGTTACAGTGTCGGGTTCTGTCTGCGTTGAACTCGGTGATTGACTGAGCAGGGGAAAAGTTGGAGAACTGGTAATTAGGTATCTTGAAGACTGAAGAAATTACTTCATGATTTATGGCGAGAAGGGTTTCACCATTGTCTCTCCTAATGGTTTCAGACACTGGGTCGTATGTAGCAATACATTCCCGAATCAATTCTGGGCAAGGAATGGTTGGGGGAAAAGCTGCGGCTTCTATGAGACCTCTACTCAAAATCTCCACACCAAAAGACTTGTCAATTCCCTTGAACACCCTCTCTTTCAACACCTCAAGGTTTTCCCATTTTAGGTCAGTATCGCTAACTATGGGTTCAGTGGATGTAGGCTAAAAATGTTCCCAAACAAATGTAGCGTGGACTTCATAATTTTAAACAATAAGCCTAAATCGGCTACAGAAAAACTTTCTGTAAGAGAGAAAATGCAAGCAGAAAAACCACTAGAGAGGACAAGAAAAAGACTCACCTTCATAGTTGAACAACTAGACGACGGCTAGCAGCAAACAAGACTCCTATCCAGGAAAAACAAAGACATAGCAGCAAGGAACAAAGGCAGAGCACTAACAATCCTTCATACCTTATTAGTGAAGGCAATGATACGAAAAAATTGAATGCAATAATTCCAATTTTCAATTTGAGTGTGTTGAGTTTGTGGATTAGACATCGCATGCATGCATTGAATGCATGGCGGCATTTTTGAAGTAATCGCCAGTTCTCGAAATGATTACTTACTTCAAAAAAACAAGAATTGACGTCACTTAAGACATAGTTCTGCCTCCTCATATTTGGCAATTGCGCTAGGGTATGTGTATGAGAAGAAGATGGTGCCATGTTTCTCTTAAATGCTTGGTCTCCATTAGAGAGATCATTTATAGGAGTATTATCTCTTTCTTTATTCACATGAGATACCCTAGGAGAGGTACAAGTATTAGGTTTTTCATTAGCATCTCTAGGATTATGGTTTACAAATGTGATTTATTTTCCTAAAAATATCGCCATAAAACAACATGCAACATGGATGAAAGCTTTGAGATTTGATTGATTAATAGGAAATAGTTTAGAAATTCTAAAAATACAATATTCCAAAGTGCTATGAATGAAAAGAAGCAATGTGAAGTGAAAGAAACCATTATCCAACACATGATTTTGATAAATATAAGTGAAAAACAATGTAATCATTTGTGAAATGGCAAATAAATTAGATCTATTTAGTGTCATTATGAATGCCTAAGATCAAATCTAAAAACAAAAGTTACAAATTATGCGACCCACGAATCAAATTAACCAAAATAAACTAGGGTTTTTATCAATTTAACCTCTAAATTTATGTAATTTGATTAAAAATATAATTTATGAGTGTAAAATTTAAAAATTAAAATGCCTACAAATAAGATGTAAGAACACAAACCAGAAATAGTGGTGTAAAGAGTTGGGTTCACTAAAATGTAATGGTGAAAATTAGGGTTTTATTAATTAAGGTAACAAAACCACTAATTTTACTTAATTAACCATTACATTGAAAGAGGGACGAACCTAATATATCTAGGCTTAATCCCAATTGGAAAAAGTCCAAAATTTTGATTAAGTTTAGTTGGTTAGGGTTTGATTCCCTCTTTCTAAGTTGAATTATCAAAATGCTAAATGATTATTGAAGAGATTGAGCAGAAACAATGAGCTACAATCGTCGTACAAAGACAACAACTTGGATATGGGAAAAATAAGATGTTATGGATTTGTTCCCTGAAGTTCAGTCTGATTTTTCAAGATCAGGTAGTATCAATTCAACATGATCCTTTGAAGTTATCACTGTCAAAAGGTGCATCTGTTCATCTCTGTGAATTATGTCAATCCTCTTGAACACAATTCTGTAACTATTTCTTGCACACAAAAAGAAAAGAGAAATATTTGGGAATAGGGGTTTGCCTAAGTCAAACCCTGGTTTATGAATTAACTTTAAATGGAATAATGCAAGTACTAAAATAAATATTGAATAGATATACCTCAGATCTACAAATGTTGATGATGATGCTTTTCTCTTTGAATGTAATCACAAATATTGTATGAAATGGCATGACAAACTCAAAAACTCTAATCACACACACATTCTTTCATAAAAATGATTTATTTTACTCCTTAATGATTGACTGTTGAATATGTAGCCTTGAAGATCTTTAAAATGCTTGATGAATGCTTCATGGATGCACGAATCTTAGATTGCTTGATTGCTTAGATTGTTAGATGGAGACTTAGATCTAAAATGAATTGATATAATGTTTTTATATAGGGCTTCCTAGGTAAATTTTTGATTAGGCCGACCTCCAATGGTCATGTGGAGCCACTATGTTTGAAAGTTACTATTGAGATATAGCCCTAGCCGCATTTTAAATTAGGGTCTGATTAAGTGGGACCATGGAATTTTGGGCAGCATGGTCCAATCTAGGGTGCTCCACGCTCTAGTCCCACCTCAATTAGGACCAAAACAAAGTTAAAATAGGGTAGGTATCCCATGGTAGGAACAACAAAAGGTTATTCATAGCCTCAAAGCTGGAGAATGGGCACAAGTAGACCCAAAAAGGTGATGAGGATAGGGAATGCTAAAGTAGTGGAACAAACATGAGGTGTAAATTAGCCTGGTGACAATTTACGATGCCACATACATGCTCAAAACTAGACAAAACAATGTCTTATACGAGATGTTCCTAAAATCAGACATATATTTGTCTTATACAGGGTGGTCACTCTTGAAACCAAACAAAACCAAGTCTTATACAAGATGTTTCATGCCTAAAACCATAAACAACATTCTTTATCTCTTATACGGGTTATACATTCTGGAAACCAGACAAAACAAAGTCTTATACGAGATGTTCCCAAAACCAAACATTTTTGTTTTCATTTCATGTATTATACAAGTTGTTGCATGCTCGAAACTAGACAAAACAAAGTCTTATACAAGATGCTTAACTCCTTAAACCAAACAACAACACATGCACCAGGATGAGTGGAACTAGAAAAGCACAACTAGACTATTCTAACTCTCCTCCCAACATGGATCACCTAGAAAAATGCAAATAGACTATGACATCCATGTCTCTCTCCTTTCTCTTCCCCGCGAGATCATAGCTTTCCTATTTGTGAACCGTGGTTCATTATTTGGTGCATGCTCTTACTCTTTTTTTTATCACTTGTGTTCTTGTGATAGTATTCCGAGAATGATATTAGCGGATGAGACATTTTGATTATCAAACTCTCTTCAACTAGTTGACTTTTTGTGTTGTGTGTCTTTTGTCTATATTTGGCTTTTTTGTCTTTGTCTTGTTTGTGTGTTCTTTCATGTGATTGAGTGAGTTAAGATCCTAATATTGGGGGCTTGGTCCTCAAAATTAGTGATGTCTTATCTCCTTGTAATCTCGCTCCTAATTTCTCCTCTCTCTTATATTTCTACTTTATCATGAGAATTTGCATAGGCTCATACTCCTGTTAAAGTGGGGGCTAAATGTAGCATCATAAATTGTAACTGGTACAATTTACACCTCATGGTTGTGCTCCCACTTTAGTGTGTCCTATCCCCATCCCCTCTCTAGGTCCATCCTGGCCCTATTATCCAGCATTGATGTCATGTACACCATTTGGTGGGCCCCATAATGGGATCCCCTCCCCCATTTTTATTTGTTTTAGTCATTCTCTTTGAAGGACCAGGGCATGGAATTCCTTGGTCTAGACTAGGGTGCCCTAAAGCGACATGGTCCCCCTTAAGCAGGCCCCAATTTGAAATGGGGCAGGTCCTATATCTCTCCAATGGTTTTTGATCCTCGTGACTACACATGACCATTTGAGGTTGTCCTAATTGGTAATTTACTGAAGGAACCTTATATAAATACATCCTATCAATTCATATTGACATCTTCAATCTACCCAAAGTATTTGTGCATTCATGAAGCATTAATCATCAAGCATTTCCAAAGATTTTAGGTTGCATTTCATCATTCAAGCATTATGGAGAAAATTACATCAATATTTATGCAAGCATGTGTGTGATTAGGGTTTTTCATGTTCATGTGTTTGTCATCCCATTACATTCAACATTTGTGATTACATTAAAAGAGCATTGCATCATCATCAACAATTGCAGATCGAAGGTATATGTATTTAATATTTATTTTAGGATTTACATTATTTCATTCAACGTTAATTCCAAACTAGGGTTTGACTTAGAAAAACCCATGTTCCCAACATCTTTCCCTTTATTTGTGTGTAGGAAATAAGTGTGGAGTTGTACTTGAGAATTTTGATAGTCTCAAAAATGATGAATAGATTCTGATGCTCTACAAAAAGGATTAGAATAGTGATGGAAACACAACAACACAAGAAGCAAGTTCAAACATTAGTGTTAGCAACAAAAGACTATCCTAAGCAAGCATATCAAGAGAGATATCAAACATGAAATGGAAAGCATGCAAATATAAAAGAGATAAACTACACTCCTCCAAATGCTAACCAAGATGTTCATAGCTACTCCTCCCTTGTTCCTCTCCTCTCCAAGTTCCACATGAGTGTAGCTCTCAGCTTTGCATTACTATGAAAGTCTTATGGAGATTCAAGATTGAAGATGACTATGAAAATATGCAAATGCAAGCTAGCCAGGAATAAGAGAAAATGAGTTAGTTAAGCTATTATAAATTTTAACCAAAAGACAATGTGGATTATGATTTTACTCTAAAATGTTCTCTCAAATTCACTATAACTTAGATGCATGCAAGATTTCTGGATTATGGAAAGATGTTCTTAGATGCTTCGAGATTTGAAAATGAGGAATGAGAGCTCTATTTATAGGTAAAATGGAGAAATGGATGGCTGAGATTGAGTAATCTCAACAAGGGCCAGGGTTGATGGGTTTATGATCCATGTGGGGGTTTTCAATCCAATCCTAGGATGACGAATGTCATCATGAGATGGCTTGAGAGGAGAGGGAATAAGCATTAAATGCTTGACATGACTTGAAGGTTAACTTGGGAGGTAAGGTTAGTGTTGAGTTGAATGAATAAAGTCATTATCCAATGAATAATGCCTTTATCCAATGGATAAACTCTTGTGCAAGAGTTAGTGAGGATAACCATGGTCAAAGCAATAAATGCTTGAAGAGACCCATGAGTCAAATGAGGGTTGAGTTAGAGAGAAAGTCTCTAACCATGTGGGTGAGTTCAATTAATCATAAATGATTATGTAAGAGCCATAAATGGTCATGTAAGAGCCATTAGTGGTTTGGAAGACTTTAGGGGTTAACTTGTTGAACACATAAAACATTAAATGCTTTTCAAAGACTTTGAGGCTTTGAGAAGTGACTTCAAGCTACTTAGGAATGTGACAATATTTAGGAAATGGATTAGGCTAATTAGGAATGGATTAGAAGAATTTAGAAAGTGGTAAGAAGAGTCTAGAAGGGGATCTAGGATTGCAAGTGGGTTTGGTGGGTGAGGGAAAAAAGGATTTTATTTGAAATAAAATTAATTTATTTCAATTGTGGTTGCAACTTGCATTTGTAGGAGAATGCAAGTTGGGTTGGGGGTGGGGTAGTTTAGGGATTTAAATAAATGTTTTATATTTATTTAAAAGAGGAAAATGGGGGTTAAATTAAATAAATATGATTTATTCATTTAATTGATTTTAGAATGTAGCTTAATGAATTAATTTCAATAAATTGAATAATTTATTTAATTAATAGGAGAAGGGGTTGATGGATGAATTAATTAAATATTAATTTAATTAACTGATTATTGATGATTAAATAATTAAATAAATAGTAAATATTCATTTAATTAAGTGGATAGATTTATGTGACTACATTTGCCCCTCTTTGAGATGGTGCGATTTATCGTGTCATTTCAAAGAAAGAAAAATAGGTGTGAAGAAATATCCCCCATAAATATTAATTTAATGGGTGGTATACCCCCTTGAGAGATAGGCCAAAAAATTTCAAAAATTCGAGCGATCTCTCGAAAAAGGATGAAAAGTGGAGGGGAGGTAGAATAGAAGAAATTAGCAATAACGGTGAAAGAAGGGAAGAAATTGGAGTTAAAACCGAGAAATGAGAGGCGTGGGAAGTTCACAGGGACCACAATGGTATGCGGGGTGAATTTGGGTTAGGGCTGGAGGGTATATATGGGGGTGAAGGGGTAAAAATAGGCTCATTTGCATCGATCTCTCTGGCAGTTTGGAGCTCTGACAGTGACTTTTGGTGAAGGAGTGAGGAATGATCATTATGCCTGTGCCTATAGCAAATCACCAGCTAAAGCTGATCCGTCGATTCCAGCGGCCAGATGACTACAGACCAACAGTATGCAAATGTTGAATTTCATGTTTTGTGCATTTTTAGCATGTTTTTTCAAGGGTCAAAGTCCAATCAAGACAATAGCGCTAAAACCATGTTTTAGTGTGTTTGTCGCCTAAAATAGCGCTATTGTGCCGCAATGGTGCTATTGTGTAGTAGTTTTAGCGCCATGGTTAAGTTTAGCGCAATTGCGTAGTAGTAATAACGCTTTTGTAGTTGTAGAGCTATAGTGTGTTTAGTCTAGTGTGGTTGTTTTGTAATAGTGTTGTTGTGTAGTGGTTTTAGTGGTTTTAAGCGCTTTTGTCAGCATAATAGCGCTATTGTTAGAAAAAGATGCCCATGTTTAAGAATTTTTTTTTCTCCTAATGCCTATGTTGGGTGGATGGATGGATGAGTTGTTTTGAATCATAGCAGCCCCATTGAGACTAGGTCATTATGATAAATGTCTATTGTAGTCTAGGTTTGCATGAGTCGATATACCTGTGTAGACATAGTAATTTGTTGTACTTATAGGATGACCTAGGTAACATAGGTTACACAACCCCTCCTTGGAGATGTGGGCGGTGATGAATGTGGCTTGATTGGTTTGATTGGACACAATGTAGGGTATGTGATTATGATGATGACTTGGATGAGGGTGAGGGGGGGATTCAATGTTAAATAGAAGGTATGGAGGACCTAGGACCCATTCCTATGTAATAAGAGCAAAATAGAGTATCCATTGTCATGACTATGTATAAATGATATGCAATATAAACAAATGAGATGAAATGGCAATCCATAGTTTATTCATAGTGCGTAATTTTCATCATCAAGCATGGTAGTCTCATTCTTGGCCGAGGTATCTGAAACCACAGTTGAGCATTTCACCTGTAAGCAAACATCGCAGACAAGGAAAGTTCTTCTCCATTCTGGTTCATGTACAAATGGTCGAGGTATACATTGTAGTCAGTAAGCCATGGTGATCCATGACTATATTTTTACATACGATCACATAGCTTAGTGAACTTCCCATGTAGACAACATTGGTACATGCCCCAAAACTTCATTGGATCAATCTGCATACATCAAACAAATAAAAAGATATCAGGAGCCATCGTGGCTACTCTAATCACTTGTGGATATCTTGGAGTAGCGTAGGAACCTGATATAGACAAAAAAATAACAAATCGACCAAGTACTTATTACCCAAACCAAATTTTCTTGTCAAAGAAAATGTTACCATGTTTTTGTGAGGAAGGATGCATCCTTGCAAAGACGTTTGTGTGCAGATGTTTTGATTGGTTGGTTGATTTGATAAGTGATCATTGTTTGAGTAGCTCAAAATGTTTGTTTGGTGTGGTTTGCGATGTGTATGTACAAGGACTAATATATGTTGCAATGTGTTTGATTGATTTTTGATGTTTTTGTCATGTTTTTGGATTTTTTGAATGTTGTAAATGTTTTTGGTATTATCTTTAGGACATTTTGCAAATGTTTTTGGGTTTTTTGAAGATTTTATGAATGTTTTTGGATATTATTTCAAGACATTTTTGAATGAGAAACTCAATGAATCAAAAGCAATGGATAATCCACTCCCATTAGTAGGTTAAGAGCATTGCCCCCAGTTTAAATGTCGCTACGAAAGCGGGATGCAGGACACATGAAGTAGTAACCTTGATTGCATATCAATAATAAGCCATGGTATAAATGATGGATGAATGGATGCAATGGTTGTGATCACAACAAGTCTGAAAGACAATGGAGCCATAGCCATTATGAATGGTGCATGTTTGCCAGGTTTTCACCATCGTACTTACCCAAGGTGCCACCGTAGTGGTTTTCACCATTTGGATGCATGATTTTTGCTTTACTATTTTCTTTATTTTTTTGTATTTTCTTCAGGACATTTTTCTGAATGTTTTTGATATTTTCTGATATATTGGAGGAGCTTGATGCTTTGCACAACTCATGCATGAAACCATTTTAGGTGCATGTTGTTGATTGGATCTGCTAGTGGTTCTCCTTTTGATGTTGCCAACTGATATGCCCCAGACCCAAATACAACAGTGATAACATATGGACCCAGCCAATTGGATTCAAACTTGCCCTGATGTTCTTTGTTTGGTTGGTTACGAGGATTTTCCTTGAGAACAAGATCACCTACCTCAAATGTGCGAGGTTTGACTCGATGATTATAGCTTTTGCTCATTCACTGCTAATAGGATTTTAAGTGGCTGTATGCAGCTTGTTGTTTTTCATCAAGTAGTTCCAAATCCTAGAGATGGGAGACTCGGTATGCTTCATCATCTATCAGATTGTGCAAGGAGACCCGTAGAGATGGTATTTCAACCTCAATAGGGAGGATGGCTTTTGCACCATAAACCAGTGAGTAGGGAGTTGTGCTTGTAGGGGTTCAAATGCTAGTTCGATATGCCCATAGTGTTGGATTTAATTGAATGTACCAATCACGACCAACATCATTGAATGCATTTTTAAGGATCCTCAATATGTTTTTGTTTGATACTTTGGCTTGACCATTGCCTTGTGGGTAATATGGGGTGGAAAAGTGGTGTTGGATGTGAAACTTCTCACAAAGCTCACGAACATCCTGATTTTTGAAAGGAAGCTCATTATTTGTGATGATGGACATGGGTACACCATATCGGCAGATGATGTAAATAAGGATGAATGAGGCAATCTTCTTGCCGATGACTTAGGTAAGTGGAACGACTTTGATCCACTTTGTGAAATATTCGGTGGTGGAAATGATAAATTTATGGCCGTTGGATGAAGATGGATGGATTTTACCCACAAGGTTAAGTCCTCATTAACAAAAGGGCCATGGTGTTGTGACTGGTTGCAATTCCTATGCTGGTGCATGTATCAGGTCTCCGTGAACTTGGCATTTCTTGCATTTTCTGACAAAGTAGGAGTCTTTTTCCATGGAGGGCCAATAGTATCCAGCTCGCATGATTTTCTTTTCTAGTGAAGGACTGCTTGAGGGAGCCGCACAAATTCCTTCATGTACCTCTTCCAAGGCTTTTGTTATCTCATCTTATTCCAAATATTGAAGGAGAGTACCATCAAGACTTTGCCTGTATAGGGTTTTGGTAGATAAAGGTTTTTCGTTGGTTGTTTGATTGGTTAGGGGGAAGCGTGTGATCACGTAGGTAAGTAAAAAACTCACCGTACCATGGGGATTCGGGATTGACAAGGTGACATATCATTTCAATTTCGGGGATATCATACATGGGGATCCAAAGTTGTTATACCAAGAACTCGTAGCGTGTTGAATTTTGCGGAAGATCTAGGAGAGATACAATTGTAGCCATTGTGTCGGCAACTCGATTACGATCTCTAGGTACTTGCTCAAATGTGATAGTTGTAAATGATTCTTTGTAACTATCCACCATCCTTTTATATGGCATGAGCTTATCATCCTTAGTTTGGTATTGATCAGTGACTTGTCGGATGACTAACTCAGAATATCCATATACCTGTAGCTCTTTTAGATGCCATTGTATAGCCAATCTGAGTCTTGTGATCAAGGCCTCATATTCTTCTATATTATTGGTGCATGGGAAAGTGAGCCTGTATGACTTCAGGATGCTATCATCTTGAGGTGTAATGAAAAGAATACCTACCCTCGAGCCATGTCTAGTATATGAGCTATCAAAATATAGCTTCCAAGGTTGTGTAGCTGTGATCATGAAGATCTCTTCATCTGGAAAATTGGAAACAAGAGGATGGTCACTTGTGAGGGGTGCATCAGCCAACTGATCTGCAATAATTTGCCCCTTAATAGCCTTGCGGTCCACATACTCTATTTCAAATTCACTCAAGATCATAACACATTTCGCCAAGCAGCCTATCAATACTGCCTTGCTGAGTAGGTACTTGAGTGGATCAATTTTAGCAATGAGTTGTAACATGTGTCAACATGTAGTGCCTCAGTTTGGTGGCTATCAAGATAACTGCTAGGCAAGCTTGCTCAATAGGTGTAATTGAGTTCACAACCTACCAATATGAGAGAGATATAGTATACATCACACTCAAATTCACTCAGGATCATAACCCATTTGGCCAAGTGGCCTGTCAATGCTGCCTTGCTAAGTAGGTACTTGAGTGGATCAATTTTAGCAATGAGTTGTACCTTTTGTGTCAACATGTAGTGCCTCAGTTTGGTGGCTGCCAAGATAATTGCTAGGTAAGCTCACTCAATAGGTGTGTAATTGAGTTCATAGACTACCAATGTGAGAGAGATATAGTATACATCACACTCTTTTCCTTCTGCATTGTGTTGTGCCAACAATACTCCTAATGCCATATTTGTAGCTGAAATATATAGCAATTGAGGTCTACTTGGATCTGGTGGGATTAGCAAGGGTGTATTAATCAGGTAATCTTTAAGCATTTGGAATGCTTGTTGGCACTTTGTATCCCATTGAAAGTGGATATTCTCATGTAACAGATGCATGAAGGGATGACACTTATCAACCAATTATGCAATGAATATCCAAATTGATTGTAGCCGCCATTGTAGTGTCCTTAACTGATTGATGTTCTTGGGAGGTGGCATGTCCATTATTGCTTTGATTTTTGCTGGATCTACTTCAATTCCCTTGCTTGAGACAATGTATCCTAGGAGCTTCCTTGAGGTCACTCTGAAGACACATTTTTTTGGATTAAGTCATACATGATATTGCTCTAATCTGTCAAAGATTTGACCTAGTATTTCTAGATGACCTTCTCTTGTTAATGATTTAGCTAGTAAATCATCGACATAATCCTCCATTATAGTGTGCATTAGGTCATGAAAGATGGTTGTCATCACTCTTTGATAGGTTGCCCCTACATTTTTCATACCAAATGGCATCACGTTCCAACTGTAGGTTCCCCATGGGCATCTGAAAGCAGTTTTATGTTGATCCTCTGGAGCAATCTTGATCTGGTTGTACCCTGAAAAACCATCCATAAGGGAAAGCATGGCATGACCCACTGTGAGATCGACGATCATGTCGATGTTTGGTAAGGGGAAGTCATCCTTAGGGCATGCCTTGTTCAAATCTCTAAAGTCTGTACAGATACAGATGCCCCCATTAGGCTTGCCGATAGGTACAATGTCGAAGATCCAATAGGTATAATTGATTGGTCTGATAAAACCAACATCTAAGAGATTTTTGAGTTCTGATTTGACAAGCACAACAATCTGTGGGTGCATCTTTCTAAGCTTTTGTTTTACTAGTTTAGCTCCTTCTGCCATGGTGAGGTGATGCATGACCAAATCAAGATCTAGACCAGGCATGTCTGCATAAGACCATGCGAAGATGATTTGATGCTTCTGGAAGAATTCCACAAATTTTGGCTGTTCCTTTGGAGTGAGTAGAGATGCCAAATGTATTTGGTGAGGAGTTCTAGGGATCCCCACATTGAATTCTTTTGTTTCTTCGATTAAGATCATAGATCTCTCTTGATTTGTACTAGAGGGTAGGATGTCAAACCTTTCATCTGCAGGTGCCTTATTAGAGAGGTTTTAACCTTTGGTTACGCTCTTTATTTTTACTTTTTTGGGATCAACAAGTGCCACTATGTGGTTTTCACCAGAAGATCCATGTTTTATTGTGATGTGTTTACAACTGAAAGGTTTGGCATCCACCCTAAAGTATGTTATGCTATTAAGTTCAATGGAAAATCCAACTTTGTGATCCCCGCTTGGTATGTTATCTCATATTTATAAAAAGTTGATGAGCACCTCATCATTTTGGAAGTGATCAAGACATGGGGGATTTGGCTGGTTTTAGTTAATGAGTTCAGGGTGGATGATAGGCATGACCTCATCGATTAGGTTAAGTTTTGAGGAGGCATCAGTGAGGGTTAATATAGATGAGTGAAGTTCGTCAATGGTACTCTCTTTGTTAGGTTCTGGTGTCAAATTTGATGTAGGGCCTGTGAAAGGTGCTTCTTGCTCATGAGATGAAAAGGTATTAATCCATGCCTCCCCGTAAACTAGGATATCCTTACGAGGTGGGGGAGGTGATGTGTCTTCCTCATCTGAAGTATTTAGATTCACTGTATCAAATTCCCACTCATGCGAGTCAGTCTCTAAATCACTCTCTAACATCCTATTACTATACTAGTTTGGGGTGTCTTTTGTATTGAAGAGTGTATTTGTCACAGGTGTATGCACTTTTATAGGTGGGATTGTTGGTGTTGTCGGTAGGATTATAGGAGTTGTTGATACTGTTGGTGCTGCCGAGAAGATTATAGGAGTTGTTGATGCTATTGGTGCGGCTGGTAGGTTTATCGGTATCATTGAATCTACTACTGGGAGTATCAGTGTTGTTGGTGCTACTACTATTTCTAATGGAATTATTAGTGCTATTGATGCTGCTAATGGAGTTATGGGGTTTGTTGATGCTCTGGGTGCTACTGCTACTGCTACTGATGGTTTTATCAGTCTTGTTGGTGTAGTTGGTGCTACTACTACTACTGATGGGATTATCAGTCTTTTTGGTATAGTGAGTTTAGTTGGTGCTGCAAAGATAATCAAGGAGGGCCTCCTTGGAGTAACTACTTGATACATGGGGTTGCTGGGCTTACCTTCAAATCTAAGCTTAGGAAAAGATTCTTTTTGAAATCCTAATCCAGTGTTATCTTTGGGTTTCAACTCAGGTTGCAAAGGCTCATGGCGTCCTTGTTTGCAATGTCCTAAAGCACTCTGGCCATCATAACCCATTCTTTGCATGATATTGAGGCCTTTGCCATATTTATCAATAGGAAGCTTAGCTTGTGGTATTTCTGTGGTGATAGGGTCTTTGTAGATCCATTCTGCTAGGTTCTCATCACTGGTTTCCTCTTCCTGATTTTTACTAGAGATGAACTACACTAAAGTGCATGCTTTCTTGGCCAGTGGTGGTTGAAGCAACTTTTGAGGCTTGCCATAAGTTCTAGGGGGGAAGTGGGTAATTGCCCAACACAAAAGAGTTGGCTTAGATTATATTCCCTAGGACCTTCCTCTGCCATTTTCATTTCAAATTCTCTTGATTTGGTATAGGGGTGATTGAGCTAGAAAGAGAAGCTAGACTAACATATGATGTGGACAGGATAGCTTCTCTAGTGTTAGGAATGGTAATCTTTGGCTGATGGTTAATATTGTTACAATATGCAAATGGATTTGCATCACCAAGGATTGTGATTTCTACATCGTTATTGGGAAACTTGAAACACTGATGATAGGTGGATGGAACGACTTGCATGACATGTATCCAAGGTCTTCCTAACAACAAATTATATGGCAGAGGAAGGTCCAGAACTTGACAGATGATGTGTTTTATCACTAGGCCCACCCTAATAGGTAATACAACAACTCCTTTGGAAGAACACTCCGCATCATAATAGGCCTTAATGGTTATCTTTTTGCTGGGGTCCACGGATTCTACTGCATAGCCCAATGCTGTGACCAGCTGCAAGGTACATATATTTAGGCCGACTCCATTGTCAATCAAGACTCGCTTGATTCTATGTTGGTTTACAAATCCTTTAATGTGAAGAGATTTGCTATGTGGTTGTTGGAATGAAGCGTTGTCACTTTCTAAAAAAGTGAGGCATGGTGATGACCTGAGGCTACAACCATGGCTTGAAATTGATTCGTGTTAAGGTTGGTGGGGACTGATTCTTCTTGGAGAGTGGTGTAGGAGTACCCTTCCAGACTCTTTCTCTTTCTTTGTCTAGTTGGTGTTATGCTTCTTTAGAAGCCATTGCACATAAAATAATGAGCCATGTGCTAATAGGTCCTAGGTAGGGTCCTAGAGGAGATCTTAGGGGTCATAAGTCAAAATTGTGATTTTATTAAAAATGGAGGGTATGTGTGTCCTGGAGGTGTTTAGGGGTCCTTCATATCATGGTGGTGTCCTTAGGTTGGCCCATTGTGGGTCTAGGAGTCATGAAGAGCAACATTGGGAAAGTTGCTCAAAAGTTGCATGACAACTTTTAAAAGTTGTCAAGCAACTTTTCCACCATGATGTCAAAATAATTAGGTTGGCATGGACAACCCTAAATGTGGCACACCGACTGAGGTATGGGTAGTATAAGATGTTATAAACCCTAAGTTAAAGGGTTGGATGTCAGAGATTGTATGGCTCAAGCAAACTAAATTGATTGTGACTGTTTTTGAGTTACCAGTCAGTTTGAATGAAGTTACTGAGCAAACAAATGGACTGATTTGTGAGCAAACCTATATGAAATGTCTTCTTTGGTGTATATATCTTCATTGTGAGTGATTAGATTATCTTTTTGTTTACCGGTTGAGTGTGTTTGTAAATTGCAGTCTTACTGTCCAGTTTTGGACTGGTTTGAGTAAATGAAGTCTTAACTCCATTCCCCATTGTGGAACCACCATGAAACCATGGGGAATGGATGTGAAGACCCTGTACAATAGTCCCAAGCAAGAAGGGCCCTTGAAAATACAATGAGGCCAAGCAAAGACCCATTCCTAGGTGAGACTGGACAGTGCCCGGTTAGGAATGGCTGTTGGTGCAAAGGTCTTGGAGAGCAAGGTTGATTAGTGGAGAGTGCATCCTTTGGAGGAAGTGTAGAGGAGTGAGTGAAGCATCATTGGTGTGAAGGAGGAGCCTCCACCAATCCAAACAAGGTGGCTAGAATACTAAACCTTCACTGTGACCTAGGCAGACCCTAAAAACCCTCACAAAAACCCTTAAAAACCTTAAAATCCACCAAGGATAGTGTACGGACACTTGGAGGCCTAAAAACTAGAAAATCCTTGAGTTCTTGCCAAATGAATGGCAGTCCTTTTTGGGAGATTGGGTTGTTTGTGCATCGTTTGTGAGAGGGAGCCCTAGAAGACTGGTTAGGAGGCCTAATTGGTCCTAATCCTTGTAGCCCTTTTTGAAGGCAAAAACCCAAATTTGTGAAATCGGTAAGGGGTTAGAATCTTGAAACCTCTTGGGGGCTCATGAATGGGTGGATAGACCATGAAATAGACTTGAAACAACCTTACTAAGACCTTGGAAGGTGTGGAACAAGATTAGCCCTTATTAGCCATAGTAAGGGTTTGAGTCTCATGAGTAGGTGAGACCTTAGGAGCAGCATTTCAACTCATTGGTGGGTGGATTGGGCATGGTCAGGGGATTCCTCAAGAAAAGGGAAGTCCTAGAGACCCTAGGGTGTGTAGAGGACACCAGGTGATCCAAGGAAAGGATCCAAGAGCATAAACTAAGCTAGTCTATCCCAAACCCCATCCCATCAGATTGGTATCAGAGCAAGTAAAAGACTTGTTGGACTGTGTATGTCTCTATATACTGGTGAATAAATAGGGGAGAGAAGAATGGTTACTAATGTAGAGCTGGCTAGAGAGGTGGAAGAACAAAAGGAGAAAAATAGACTCCTTGAGGAAGCTGTGAGTGAGATGAGGGATAAACTATAGGAAGTGGTGGATCAGAGGACACAAGGACCTTGGGATGAAGACACCAAGGGTAAAGGAAATAAGACTATAGACATAGATGACATCATCCCTGAACCAGATCCCTTGTTCAATGAAGATCCATTTGTAAAGGCTATCAAGGATTTGAACACCAAAGCTTTTGAAGGATTGCCACATTTCAGTGGAAGAATGGACATAGACACTGTTATGGAATGGATTGAGGGCATGGAAAACCACTTTGAGTGTGAAGGAGTGAAAAAGGCTCTGAAGGTTAAAGTTGCCAAATCAAGATTAAGGGGAGCAACTTTGACATGGTGGAAGTACCTGCAAGAAGAGAGAGTTAATATGGGAAAGCTACCTATTGCAAATTGGAAAGCTATGGTGGGTAAGATTAAGGAGAACTACTTACCAGAGGATTATGAAGTCCAACTTTATAAGAAGAGACAAGGATTGAAGCAGAAGGATCTTGATGTGGCCTCCTACATAGAGGAGTTTCAAAAGCTATCTCTTAGGTCCAAAGTCCAAGAAGATGAATCCATTAAGGTGGTTAGGTATCTAAGCGGCCTAAAGTGGAACATTCAAGAGGAGATAAGCCTATGGACTCCTACTATTGTCCAGAAGTGTCATCAACTTGCTACCAAGGTAGAAGATAGGAAAAAAAGGAAAGGAGACTCCAATAACAGGGGTAGAGGTAGAGGTAGAGATCAAGTGAATCACCGAGGTGGTTACCAAAGCAAGTCAAGTGAGTAGAGGAACCAAGGAGAAGCCAAGTTGACTGAACATGGCAGTGAAACCAATCCTAAAGGAGGAAATTCTAGAGGAAGAGGTGCACAAGGTGGACCAAATAGGGGCAGAGGTATCGGTAGAGGTAACTCCTACTTTGCAACAATGAAGTGTAACAATTGTAGACAATTGGGACACTCGACATATAGATGCCCTGACAAGCCTACATCATCAAACAGTGGAAAGAGGGTTGCATATGCACATGAAGACTCTTCAAGCAACAAGACACCTGAGGTGGATCATATTGAATTAGAGAGTGGAGAAAATCTAATGTTCAATAGGGTCTTGATAAGACAACCCGTCAAGAGTGAACCTAAGCATAGCAGAGCATTGTTTAGGGTAAGGTGCAAGATTCTTGGTAAAGTGTGCAAGGTGATAATTGATTTAGGCTCAACTGATAATATCATATCAGAAGAGGCAGTTAGGAAGTTGAAACTCATAAGGATACCCCACACTAACCCAAACAAGGTGACATGGTTGAATCATGAGCAAAGTGTGCTGGTCAATGAATAGACTTGGGTAGAGTTTTCCATTGGAGGATACAAGGACAAAATCCTTCGTGATGTATTTCCCATGGATGCATGTCATCTGCTACTAGGAAGACCCTAGAAATTTGATAGGAAGGTGATCTATGATGGAGAGGAGAACTCTATATCCTTTAAGAAGGACAACAAGACCTTCAAAATTCAGTCTTTGATAGAGAATGAAGAAGGAACCTCAAAGACACCTAGTATCTTAATGGCTACCGGTAAACAGTTTTTGAACTTGCTACATGAGGAGGAGATAGTGAAGTGTGCCATCTTTGTGAAACCAAAGGAGGAAGAAGACAAGTTGCAGGCATAAATACCCAAGGAGGTAAAGTAAATGTTGCAAGAGCATAAGGATATAGTGAGTGATGGAACACCTACAACACTCCCACTTAGAAGGTCTATAAGTCATCAAATAGACTTTGTTCCCAGTGCATCCTTACCTAACAAGGTTGCATATAAGCTCACACCTGATCAGAATAAGGAGGTAGCAAGGCAAGTGCAGGAGTTATTGGAACAAGGACTGATTAAGAAGAACATCAGCCCATGTGCAATCCCGGTAGTGCTAGCATCAAAAAAAGGAGGTAAGTGGAGACTTTGCACTAACTCAAGAGCAATGAATAGGATTACTGTAAGGTATAGGTTTCCTATTCCTAGAATAGAGGATCTAATGGACTGTTTAGGAGGGGCTATGTATTTTACTAAGCTAGACCTTAAAAGTGGTTATCACTAGATAAGAATTAAGGAGGGTGATGAGTGGAAGACTGCTTTTAAAACTACAGATGGATTGTATGAATGGCTTGTGATGCCATTTGGACTCACCAATGCTCCAAGCACCTTCATGAGGTTGATGAATGAAGTGTTGAAGGATTTCACAGGCAGATTTGTGGTGGTGTATTTAGATGACATTCTCATCTATAACATAACCAAAGAAGAGCACCTTGAGCATTTGAGGTTAGTCTTAGAGAGGTTGCATGAGGAGAAGCTATCCATCAACCTAGAGAAGTGTGACTTCTTGAAGCAAGAGTTGGTTTACTTAGGATTTGTGGTGTCTAAGGGAACCTTGAAAATGGATCCAAGTAAAGTGGAGGAAATCTTGAATTGGCCTGCACCTAAAATAGGGACTGAGGTAAGAAGTTTCCATGTATTAGCTCAATTATATAGGAAGTTTGTGAGGAATTTCAGTGGCATATGTGCACCAGTCCTTGACACCATCAAAGGAGGTCTTAAAACTAAGTTTAAGTGGACTGAGCAGGATGACAAAGCATTTCAATTGTTGAAGCAAGAAATAGCCACAAAACCTATCCTTCTCCTACCTACATTTGATAAGCTATTCACTTTGGAGTATGATGCAAGTGGAATTAAAGTAGGTGGTGTATTGAGTCAGGAGGGAAGACCTGTGGCATTTTTCAGTGAGAAGCTTAATGAAGCAAAGAAGAAGTATTCAGCCTATGACCTAGAGTTATATGCATTAGTGCAGTCTCTAAAGAAATGGAGGCATTACCTACTTCCAAAAGAATTTGTGGTGTTCATAGACAATCATGCATTGAGTTACATCAGCACTCAAGAGAAGCTAAGTAATAGACATCTGAAATGGATGGAATACCTCCAATCCTTCAACTTCACCACCAAGCATAAGAAGGGCAACTTAACAAGGTGGCAAATGCATTAAGCAGGAAGTTGTTGACTGTTCAAGAATTATAGTTGCAGAGCATAGGCATAGAAGGTTTCGAAGACCTCTATGAAGGAGAAGAAGACTTCTCATTAGCTTACAAGGTTTGCAAAGAGTTTGAGAACCATTTCCATGGTGAGTATGGAGATTACACTCTCCAAAATGGTCTCTTGTTCAAGGGTAACCAGTTGTGTGTACCTAGAGGATCCATGAGGGAAAACCTCATCCAAGAAAAGTGTAATGGAAATTTGAGTGGACACTTTGGGATTAATAAGACCCTAAATTTAGTACAGAGGTACTACTATTGGCCAAAGTTGCCAAGGGATGTGAAAAGATATGTAGAATAGTGTGGTGTATGCCAAAGAGCCAAAGGTGGATCAAGCAATGCCGGTTTATATCAACCATTACCAGTCCCTAACAGACCTTGGAAATGCATAAGCTTGGACTTTGTAGTAGGAATTCCCAAGACTAAAATAGGTATGGACAACATCTATGTGGTAGTAGATAGATTTTCCAAGATGAGTCATTTCATTCCATGTAAGACTAGATTTTCCAAGATGAGTCATTTCATTCCATGTAAGACTACACATGATGCCAGCTATGTTGCACATCTCTTCTTCAAAGAGATTGTTAGAATTCATGGACTCCCTTTAAGCATTTTTTCAGACAGGGACAACAAGTTCATGGGTCATTTTTGGCAAACATTATGGAGGAGACTAGGAACTAACTTGTCATTTAGCTCAGCTTACCATCCACAAATAGATGGTCAAACTGAAGTCATCAATAGAGTGTTAGGAAATTTGTTGAGGTGTCTAACTAAGGAGTATGGTTAGACATGGGACCTTATCATTCCTCAAGCAGAGTATGCATATAATGACAGTGTGAATAGAACCACTGGTAGAAGCCCTTTTGAGGTTGGGTATGGCAGACATCCAAGGGGAGTATGTGAGTTGAGAGATCTTAGTAGTTTGGAGATGAAGAGTGGACAAGCAGAGGACTTCACTCAAACCATCAAGGAAGTACAAGAGAAATTTAAGAAGGCCATCCTTGAATCCACTGAAAAACTGAAAGCCAAAGTGGATGAGAAAAGGAGAGAAGTTCAGCTCAAGGTGGGTGACTATGTGATGGTCCATTTGAGCAAAGCTAGGATGCAAAGTGGTAAGCCTACCAAACTGCAGATGAAGAGGGTAGGACCTTGTCAAATTTTGGCAAAATATGGTGAGAACGCCTATAAGGTGGATTTACCTTCAGACTTAGCCATTTCACTAGTCTTCAATGTTGCTGATCTGGTAATGTACAAGGGAGAGATAACAGAGTAGACTAAGAACCAAGCCAAGGTGTTACAAGACTTGGATATAAACACCTTACCTCAAGTGAAGAGGCATAAAGTAGAGGAGATCTTGGAATCAAGGGTGAAGAAGTCTACTAGACACCAGGTCTACATGGAGCACTTAGTGAAATGGGTAGATCAACCAGTTTCTGAAGCTACATGGGTGGAGGAGAGCAAGTTCAAGACACTTGGAATAGACCCGGCTCTCATCTCTTCTTCTATTTCTTAGTTGTGTGCAGAGGGGGAGTATGGTGCAGGACCACCCTTCTAGACTCTTTCTCTTTCTTTGTCTAGTTGGTGTTATGCTTCTTTAGAAGCCATTGTACATAAAATAATGAGCCATGTGCTCATAGGTCCTAGGTAGGGTCCTAGAGGAGATCTTAAGGGTCATAAGTCAAAATTGTGATTTTATTGAAAATAGAGGGTATGTGTGTCCTGGAGGTGTTTAGGGGTCCTTCATATCATGGTGGTGTCCTTAGGTTGGCCCATTGTGGGTCTAGGAGTCATGAAGAGCAACATTGGGAAAGTTGCTCAAAAGTTGCATGACAACTTTAAAAAGTTGTCAAGCAACTTTTCCACCATGATGTCAAAATCCTTAGGTTGGCATGGACAACCCTAAATGTGGCACACCAACCAAGGTATGGGTAGTATAAGATGCTATAAACCCTAAGTTAAAGGGTTGGATGTCAGAGATTGTATGGCTCAAGCAAATTGAATTGACTGTGACTATTTTTGAGTTATCAGTTAGTTTGAATGAAGTTACTGAGCAATCAAATGGATTGATTTGTGAGAAAACCTATGTGAAATGTCTTCTTTGGTTTATATATCTTCATTGTGAGTGATTATATTAACTTTTTGTTTACCGGTTGAGTGTGTTTGTAAATTGCAGTCTTACTGTCTAGTTTTGGACCGGTTTGAGTAAATAAAGTCTTAACTCCATTCCCCGTTGTGGAACCACCATGAAACCATGGGGAATGGATGTGAAGACCCTATAATATAGTCCCAAGCAAGAAGGGCCCTTGAAAATGCAAGGAGGCCAAGCAAAGACCCATTCCTAGGCGAGACTGGACAGTGCCTGGTTAGTAATGGCTGTTGGTGCAGAGGTCTTGGAGAGAAAGGTTGATTAGTGGAGAGTGCATCCTTTGGAGGAAGTGTAGAGGAGTGAGTGAAGCATCATTGGTGTGAAGGAGGATCCTCCACCAATCCAAACAAGGTGGCTAGAATACTAAACCTTCACTGTGACCCAGGCAGACCCTAAAAACCCTCACAAAAACCCTTAAAAACCTTAAAATCCACCAAGGACAATGTATGGACACTTGGAGGCCTAAAACCTAGAAAATCCTTGAGTCCTTGCCAAATGAATGGCAGTCCTTTTTGGGAGATTGTGTTTTTTGTGCATCATTTGTGATAGGGAGCCCTATAAGACCGGTTAGGAGGCCTAATTGGTCCTAATCCTTGTAGCCCTTTTTGAAGGCAAAAACCCAAATTTGTGAAATCGGTAAGGGGTTATAATCATGAAACCTCTTGGGGGCTCATGAATGGGTGGATAGACCATGAAATATACTTGAAATAAGCTTGCTAAGACCTTGGAAGGTGTGGAACAAGATTAGCCCTTATTAGCCATAGTAAGGGGTTTGAGTCTCATGAGTAGGTGAGACCTTAGGAGCAGTGTTTCAACTCATTAGTGGGTGGGTTGGGCATGGTTAGGGGATTCCTCAAGAAAAGGGAAGTCCTAGAGACCCTACGGTGTGTAGAGGACACCAAGTGATCCAAGGAAGGATCTAGGAGCATAGACTAGGCTAGTCTATCCCAAACCCCATCCCATCAGAGAGCTTGATCCAAGATTGTTTTGTGTGAAGGAGATAAGCGCAAAAGCTCTAATATGGATATGAGTGCAGGCATTTTGTCCAATTGTTCCACAAGGTTATATTTCTTGGGTAATGGTGTCATTCCTTGTGGTGCAGCATGAATGGTAATATTGATACGATGCATAAAAACATTGCATGCAGGATTTGGATCTTTGATGGTGAGGGTTGCAACTTGTTCGTCAACGTCATAGAGGTGATTCACAATATAATTATAGGCAGCTTGTGTATAATTTATAGTATCTGTGTTTTGCACGGAGGTGGAAGGACCCCCTTGATCATGTGATGGAAGCAGATTCTTGAATATTAGATGATTGTCATTTGATGTTTTAGGGTTGTTTCCTTCGATTTCAATTTCTCCTCTGTCAATGAGATCTTGAACAAGATCTTTTAGTCTATGGTAATTACTCATTTTATGCCCTTTCCCTTGGTGGAATTCACAATGTTCATTATCTCTCCACCATGGAGGTTTGACCTGAGGTTCATAGTTAGATATCTTTGGTAAGGCCACAAGATTTGAAGAAACCAATTGATGCAATATTGTTTCAATGGGTTCCCCTAAGGGTGTGTATGTACATTTTGGTTTATAGTTCTATTGTCATTTTTTGGTTCCTCTTGTGGTGCATTGCGACCTTGATTTGGTGGATGAGTGATGGTGTTGTTTTTAGGAGGGGGATTTTGTCCCGCTAATCTGACCACCAATTGGGAAATCTTGATGGTCCTTGCATCTATGACCCCGTCATTGACGATGTTCTTGTTCTTGTTCCAGAAATTGGGTTTATCACTATTAAAATGTAGGCGAGGGCCATGTTTTGGTTCATTGTATATTTTGATAAGTCCCTTTTTGATAAGGGCCCATTCACATTTTAATCCCTGGGTGATCATGTCTAAATGGAATTCCATCTCATTGTTCAAGTTGGAAATGAATATTTCCACTAGTTCTTGTTCAGGAAAATGAAGAGAACATTTGCTAGACAGTTGCCTCCACCGTTGTAGGAAAGCTGAAAACAACTCCCCTAGTTTTTGTTTGGTGTTGCATAGATCTGCCATGGTAAAATCTCGTTATATGTTATGTGAATAATGCACGATGAACTTTTGGACTAGTTCCTCAAATTTTCTAATGCTGCCTTGTAATCGGGAAAACCGTTGCGTGGTTGTTCCCCCCAAACTATGAGGAAAGAGGTGCATTAGATAAGTGTCTTCATAAGCCACTTCTAGGCAAGCTGAGTGAAATTCTTGGACATGATCTCTAGGGTGTCCTTTGCCCCGATACTTTTCAAACTTAGGTGTTTCAAACCCTCATGGAAAAGGTGGAATATGTAGGTTCCTATCAAAGGGATAGGAAAAAATATCGTTAAGTGAAAACCGGGTAGTCTTCACACCACTATGGATTTGTTGAGCGAGATTCTCGACTTGTTGTCTCAACATGTCTATTTCGGTTGGAGGAGGAGGTGGGGGATTTCCTTGATTAAGGTTATATCAAAAGTAATCTCTACCTCTTCCACCCTCATTATGGCTATGGTGTTTTGTTGTCTGTCATATCTATGCGGTATCAAAATTAGAGGGTAGTTTAGAACCCTCTTGAGCAAGTCTCAAAAAATGAGCATCTGCGTTGTTTTTAAGGATTTCATCAAAAAGTCGATTGAACCTGGGATTGTGTTGTGCTCTTTCTATAGCTTTGGGAGTTGGAGTGCTAGGATCTTCATCATTTGGACCTCCTCCAATGGCTTCTTGAAAATTGTTGAGGTTTTCATCCTCTTCTTCGATCTCTAGTTGTCTAGTTTTCGATCTGGTGTGAGCCATTTTGTTTGAAAGTTTTTGAGGTTGGTGATGAAATGTTTTGATGAGAGATAAGTGTTTTGTGAAATTTTTAAAAGATGGATCTCTATCATTGAAGGTTGGATGTTGCCAAAGTTCTTTGTGAATTTCTCTTTGTGTTGTCAACAATGTTGATGTGATAAGGTATAGCAAGGTTTGAGATGTGTTACAAACCAAGCTACCTATTAATGAGAGGATGCACTCATAAACTAGTTTTAACCTGCGTAGAAATGCCTCTTAGGATGATTTATCCTAGATGTTGACACACTCTAAAAAGTGATGTGTTGTTTTGATTTAAGCAATATCTAAAAAGAACTTAGGACAAGACCTTTTTAATGTTTTTGAGAGTTGAATGGATTGATGATGTGTGAATGTGAAAGTGGATAGAATATGGACCTCAATAAAAACTTTGTGTCACAAAGGGGACTTCTTCTTCCTCTTCTCTCTCAGGGGTTGGCAATTCTTCTCGAGCTATGTTGTAGGTAATGCAGATGTTTGGAGAGAAAGTAGGGTTGATTTTTCCTCCTTTTTTTTGTGATAACTCAAGGCTCTATGCTGAGTAAAAGCTCTATTTTTCAAAGGCTCTTTATTGAACTCGTTGGATTCACCTTGAAGATATAGATGCATATGATGCAAGAAGGCTCTGTGTGAGATAAAAATTTATCTATGGAGATAGAAAAATTTCCTTCTTTTGATAAAGCCTTTGAAATTAATGGTCTTTTCTTCAAGTTGATATGTTGATGAAGATTCCTTTTTCTCAAGATTTGAATAATGGTCATATAATTTGATATCTTGTTTGCACTTTGTTTGATGTTTGTTTGTTGGTCAAATGTTGATGAAAAATTGTGTTGGATGAATACTTGGTTTGAATTTGTTTTGGATTTATTTGACAAGAAAACAAAGCAAGCACACAAACACAATAATTTTGCCTCAAAAGGCACAAATAGGTGTGGGTCTAAATCAACCCAATCTTTGAACTTTTTGACCCCTTTTCAAATGTTTTTGTATGTTTTTCCATAAGCTTGAAGTCAGCTCAAATTATTGCTGGTCTGACACAAAACAAAGACACTTCAAACACACTTTATCCCTAAGGTCAAATGGCCAGTTGCAATAATTTCAGCCCACATCTTGATATTTCTTCAAATTTGGTACTGCATACCTTATGAATCCTGCCGTGGTAGGTAAGAATGTGATATACTAAGTCTTGTGTGAGCATAACAGATAGATGATTCCTATGATGGGGGAGTCACCACTTTTATGAAGCCATAAGTAGCCTTTCAAAAAGCCCTGTTTCTACTCAAGGAAATATATATGGTGAGTATCTTGGAAGCAAAACCATCTATGCTCTTGCATTGAAATTCTCACAAATATCCTCTATCAATAGAATGGGTGGGTTTCTATATAAAAAGGTGTCTAGTAATGTTTGATGTTTTTGGACATAAGTTCATTTTGTAGTGACTCACTTAAGAGCCTTGTAACTTGTGGTGGGGCCCATATGTCCTTTTGGCAAGTTACACTGTAGGAACAACTATACCCAAGGCTACAACTTTCGCTCACACTTGATTTATATAGTAGCTCAAAGGATTTACCGTGCGAGGTCGGTCCCAAGAGTTATGTGTCTCTTGGCAGGCCTCTCTTAAAAAGATAAAATTTTGAGTGTTTCTAACACTTTTCTCTTGCACCTAGGACCACGAAAGCCAATGGAGAGGATAGTGGGTGTTAGAAGGAGGACCAATCTACAAATTTTTTTGCACAAGTGTGCCAATCACTGAAAACACTTGTTCTTTTCAACTATTTTATAGCAATGTGATTTAAAAGCTATTTAGAGATGTTGCTCCAACAAACATGGTGTTCTTTTTAACTTCAAGGCAAAACGTTTGTTTTTAATCTATGAAATTGAAATCCTGGTCAACCAAAATGAAGCACGTTTGCTTGAACTAAAGTTGATTTGGAAACAAAACTTTGACAAATTGTTGGTTCTTTTTAACTTGCAAAAAGAAAATTGATTGTGATTTTTAGCCTTTGTGCAAGAAAAATGAAAGTTTGTTTGTCTTGTTTTAAGCCAAAAATAAAAATTGTTCCTAACTTTCAAGAAAAACAAATTTGTTGGGTTTGAGTTTGTGGTTCTTTTTACTTTGTCAAGTGAGGTTCTTTTTAAAGCCCAAACTAAAAATTCAATTTATTTTATGACCCAAAAGGAAATGTGAAGTTGATTTTTAACAAAAAATAGAAAGTGAATCCTTTTTAACCCAACTTTAAAAACAAAGTTAGTAAAAAAAGAATTAAAACTTCCTAATCTAACTCTTCAAATCCTGCAATAGAGTTAGTAAAAACCTGCATAAACAAACAAATAGTTAGTGAAGAATTAGTTTTTGGTGGGCTTCTACAAGCCTAATTTTTTTGTGATTTTCGGTTCCAAAGAATTTTTTTACAACTCTTTGTTTTTGATTAATGAAAAAGCAAGTTTTGAAGGGGCCCCAAAACCCTTTACAAGGAAGACTTAAACAGTAAAGCCACGAGAAACAAAGAGGAATAGAACTACAAAGAAAAAACCAGCAGAAAACTAAAGAAAACCCACAAAAGCCCCGAAAAGCCAGCAGACCATCTAGGAATCAGATTTTTTCCAAGGCTTTAGCTAGGGTGCTGCTAATTTCTTGCAGCTCTTTGATGTTGTCTTTGAAGTTGGGTGGGTCCTTAGCAGCAACAACCACAACTTTCTTGATACTGGCCTTGGTTCTCTTTGTAGTCCTGCTTGCCAGGGTAGCATCACCACTTCCAGTCTGGATGGTCTCCTCCTCCAGGTCAAGATCCACAACCGATTTAGGAGTATGGTCAAAGACCTTGGCAATGTCATCCAGGTTTTTGGTGACAATAGAGAGGATACTTGGGATAACTCCCATCAGATTTTTCATTGCTTCTTTTCCCTCTTCCAATGATTTTACCTTGTTCTCCATTTCCTGCTTCCAATTAATATGCTCTCTGTTTTCAGCCTCCCTCTTTTTATCTGATTTTATCCCTTTCTTCTCTAGGTTTTTCAGGGTTTCGTAGGTCCATCTGTCGAAGTCCATTCTGGCCTCCGAGAGCTTCTTGAGATTATCTAGGATAAACCCCTCACCAGCACTTTCCTTGTCCTTGCTATCTCTTTCCTCAGTCAGGTTCTTCTCAGAGCCTTTGTTTGTTTCCTTCTCAGAATTAACTTTGGTTTCCTCATTATCCTTGGGAGTCATTTCTTCCATTAGATGGCTAATGTCCTTACCAGGGTGATCACTTAGAATAGGGCTATCTTGACCAGGCTCAAAATCTCCACTTTCTTCCTCCTTGCCCAGCTCCTCTTCTTTCCAGCTGTCTTCACCGTTAGAGTCATCCATCTCCATACCACTGCTTTCCTTGACAATGTCCTCAGTTTCCAACCCGGGGGCACTTTTCCTTTTCTTGCTGGATGACGCCTTCTCCTTGCTAGTATCTCCCTCTTCCATCCTCCTTTTACTCGGGGAAGCAAAAATCCGCTTATTTTCCTATAGAGCGAGGGTTTTGCAATGCTCATAGATGAGCAGCAGGAGCCCGCAGTGGAGAATCAGGCTGGAAGGGTTAGTCCTGTGTTTGTTTAGGGACTTGGAGAGGGATCGAAAAAGGTAGTAGGGTAGAGACACTTTTTTGTCATGTATGAAATGGTTTAAGAGCACGAAGTGGTAGGTGTGGGCCCTAGAGAAACGACCTTCAACCGTAATATACTCCATGATTGTGTTTAGGACCCAGCCCCACAACTTCTTGATGTTTGCAACATCGTAGTAGCCCCTGGTAGCCTTGCCTATTTTGGCCCGCTCTTTCTCTTTCCGTGGGAACAAGGTTACCACATTGTTGGAGACCTTGAGGTCTTGAAAGAAGTTAAGCCCGGTGTGGGGCATTCCAATCACAGTTGAAATAAGCCCAGCGTCTAGCTTAAATTTAACTCCGTAAAGTTTAAAAGAGCCATTAGACCAGTTTTCAGAAATTTTGGAAATGGCTAAGTTAACCCTACTTTGTCATAGTCCTCAAGCTTTTCCATGAAGCTGGTGAGAGAGCCCTTCTCCAGCTTCACCCAAACTTTTGGCATTGCTTTCCAGGTTGACGTGTTGTCAGGTTCTTCGCATCTTAGATCTCCTCCCATTTTTGAATGCAGGCTATCTGCTCTGTTTCTCTGCAAATTGAGACCTTCTTTCCCGATGCTACTCAAATTTTTGTACTGAGTAACCCACAAAGCGTGCGGAAATTTATTGGAGATAGTAGGAGATCTGCCACAGTGCCAGGTAATGATGGCCTTTCTAGCAAGGCATAAATGATGCTTTTTACTTGTCATGATTTAATTGTCCTTCTCTCCTCGTCTAATGGTCCTTTCTGAGTATCTCTTTAATATTTAAATTGAGATCATCCTCGTGCAAAATCATTTGAGCATCAGAGTTAACTCCAGTATTCGCTAAATAGTCAGCAACACTATTTTTCTTTCTGAAGGCATGTTGTATAATAATTTCTTTGAAACTGGCGATGATCTCTCTAGCTTTCATGATTATATTCTCAATAGACCAAGAAGGCTTTGATTCACCCTTTAAGCACTTAATAATATTAAGTGAATCCCCCTCAAGACATATTTTATCATAATTGAGATTTTTGGCTATAATTAAAGTATTCAAGGCAGTGGAGGCTTCAGCAGAATGGCTAGTTTGATTCCCCAGAGGACCAGCCACCGCCTTAAGACAACTTCCAGCAAAATTCCTGATAATGCCCCCATATCTAGCTTTACTCAGATTTCTTTTAGAAGCCCCATCGAAGTTAGCCTTAATCCATCCCTACGGGGGGAAACACTAGACAAGACCTTCTCTACCTTTCTCCTTGCTAGTAGTGGTAATAGAAAGATTCCATCTATCTTTGAAATCATCTTTAGCAGCAAGTCCCTGATTAGTACCATAGAGGCATTCAAAACTCTTTGTTACAATAGTGCTATTCTGTGTGAAAATTGACGTGCTATTTAACACAAAGGTGCTAAATAACAGACAAAAGTGCTAAAAGAAAGACAACTACGCTAAACTATGGACAAAGGCGCTCAAAGAATTTGTCGAACATAATGAGAATTCTGTCAAACAGGGAGCGCAAAAGCGCTAAACTAATTGCAATAGCACTAAAACAAATACAAAAGCACTACTTAAAAGATGAAAGTGCTACTTTAGCTCATGAAAGCGCTAAAACACCAACTTTCGAAGGTGCTAAAGTGAGTTCAATAGCGCTAAAGCGTGACCTGCGTGTCAATTTCAACAAGCAAAATGTTAGTAGTTTCAAATTTTGATAAGAAGGTTGCATGTTCAATTCACATCAGGTTCACCAAATGATGCTCTGCAAAAAGGATTAGAATAGTGATGGAAACAAAACAACACAAGAAGCAAGCTCAAATGTTAGTGTTAGCAACAAAAGACTATCCTAAGCAAGCATATCAAGAGAGATATTAAACATGAAATGGAAAGCATAAAAATATAAAAGAGATAAACTGCACTCCTCCAAATGCTAACCAATATGTTCATAGCTGCTCCTCCCGTGTTCCTCTCCTCTCCAAGTTCCACATGAGTGTAGCTCTCAACTTTGCACTACTATAGAAGTCTTATAGAGATTCAAGATTGAAGATATTATGAAAATATACAAATGCAAGCTAGCTAGGAATAAGAGAAAATGAGTTAATTAAGCTATTATCAATTTTAACCAAAAGACAATGTGGATTATGATTTTACTCTAAAATGTTCTCTCAAATTCACTATAACTTAGATGCATACACAATTTTTGGATTATGGCTAGATGTTCTTAGATGCTTCAGGATTTTAAAATGAGGAATGAGAGCTCTATTTATAGGTAAAATGGAGCAATGGATGGTTGAGATTGAGTAATCTCAACAAGGGCCAGGATTGATGGGTTTATGATCCATATGAGGGTTTTAAATCCAATCCTAGGATGACAAATGTCATCATGAGATGGCTTGAGAGGAGAGGGAATAAGCATTAAATGCTTGACATGACTTGAAGGTTAACTTGGGAGGTAAGGTTAGTGTTGAGTTGAATGAATAAATCCATTATCCAATGAATTATGCCTTTATCCAATGGATAAACTCTTATGCAAGAGTTAATGAGGATAACCATGGTCAAATCAATAAATGCTTGAAGAGACCCATGAGTCAAATGAGGCTTGAGTTAGAGAGAAAGTCTCTAACCATATGGGTGAGTTGAGTTAACCATAAATTGTTATGTAAGAGCCATAAATGGTCATGTAAGAGCCATAAATGGTCATGTAAGAGCCATTAGTGGTTTGGAAGACTTTAGGGGTTAACTTGTTGAACACATAAAGCATTAAATGCTTTTCAAAGACTTTGAGGCTTTGAGAAGTGACTTCAAGTTGCTTAGGAATGTGACAATATTTAGGAAATGGATTAGGCTAATTAGGAATGGATTAGAAGAATTTAGACAGTGGTTAGAAGAGTCTAGAAGGGGAGTTAGGATTGCAAGTGGGTTTGGTGGGTCAGGGAAAATAGGATTTTATTTAAAATAAAATTAATTTATTTCAATTGTGGTTGCAACTTGCATTTGTAGGAGAATGCAAGTTGGGGGGGGCGGGGGGGGGTAGTTTAGGGATTTAAATAAATGTTTTATTATTTATTTGAAAGAGGAAAAGAGGGTTTAAATTAAATAAATATGATTTATTCATTTAATTGATTTTAGAATGCAGCTTAATGAATTAATTTCAATTAATTAAATAATTTATTTAATTAATAGGAGAAGGGGTTGATGGATGAATTAATTTAATTAACTGATTATTGATGGTTAAATAATCAAATAAATAGTAAATTTTCATTTAATTAAGTGGACAGATTTATGTGACTACAGATTCAACTTTCGACGATGGAAAATTTAGAGGAACATGGCAAATTGATACTACTTAGTCCTATAAAATCAAGATGAACTTCTGAGAACAAGTTCTAGACATCTTCTTTTTCCCAAATCCAAGTTGGTGGCTTAGTGGGATATCCGTAGATGACTGTTTGCAACAGTTTGTCTCAATTATCACCTAATTTGCCCTAAATTTACAATTAATTTCCAAACATTCAACTAAAAGAGGGAAATTCTAATCAATTCAAACCAAGTGAATCTAATAGAAATCTCAGCCCTTTCCTTATCTAGATTGGGACTAGATCTATTGGATTTACCCCCATTTTAATGAATGATTAATTTTGGATTACTAATGGTTTTATTATTGAAACCCTAATTCCCAAATCTTTGAACATTACAATCTCTTCATGTAATTTTTGAGTTACATCTATCGCCTCCTTCCAGAGTCTATCTTCATTCTCTACATCCTCCTCCATAATTTTCTCTATTCTATTATTTGTATGGAGCTCTTGGGCTTGATTTGGGATAATGGTTGTTTTTTCTTTAATGATATGAGGGTTGACTTTGAAGATTTCCCTTTCCCTTATTTATTCTTCTCTTTTTAATGATTTGGACCTTCGTACCCTTATTGCGACAACAATATCCTCTTAAAACTCCTTCATTGCATCATATAGTGCTTTGAAGGAATTATTAACATACTTCACCAAGCATTGAATTGTTCTTTTTTTATTTTATTTTCTGCAGTCTTGTCCTCATACCTTTTTAGTAGATGTGGTAGTATCCCATTGTTGATGATAGCATTGTATGTCGCTAGAATATCTATGGGTTCCTATGGAGGCTCTAGAGCTTCTTGTTCTTGTTGTTGAATGGCCTCCATGGTTTGTCATTTTCTCTTCCTCCTTTGTAGAAGTTGTTCAACCCCTTCTTCTTCTTCTCCAATTTATTCAGCCTCTATTTTTCTGTTTCTTCTTCTATCTCTTTCTCAAATGTTTTTGGTGGCCTTTTGACCATTTTTTTTTGGTATGGCTCCCAATGATTTATGTGGTGTTATCCCTTTTTGTGGTGTGGATACTGTCTATGTAGAAGAGGTGGAACCTTATGAATTCCTTGGTGATGCGATATGGAACCTCTCTAGTCTTTTGGTGATGGTGGGATATGACTATACTATAGTTACGAAGAATTGGGAAAACCCTTCTTTTGATATTCCCCACTGTTTGTGCAAATTATCTTTGTTCTTCTTTAACCTTTCACGTGACTCATTTTTTATTATATTATCCATTACTTCCTTGTAAGTGTCAAACTCTTCTACCTTGGGACCTTTAGGTTGGTTAAGGAGGGTGACAACATATGCATCTACTTCTTGCATGGTGAGCTCATAGGGTAGCTTCGATGCCCAATCTATGTGGGGCCCTACTGGCTCCAAGTAGGTGTAATCTTTGTATACCATGAATGTGATTGTATTTGTGTACTAGGTATTGCATTCATGAGGAATCCTCTCTCTTGACTGCATTTTCTCCTAGAATGTCTTGAAGAAACCCCAATATCTAGCTTTGTAGGATGAATTGTTTGTGAATTGTTGGATATGGTGTTTTAATTGTGCTACTATAGACTAGTCTCTTTGCAATATTTTACCTTTGCAGTTTTTTAATTCATTGAGAAAATAAATATCAAGTAGATAAGTAATATACCATATCAAAAGTAATATTTTGAGACATTAATCTTCTAAATGTTCTCCACCAGTTACTCCCTCATGACCTCATAGAGATCATAGTCCTTCCCCTCCACCACCATTTGGTATGTTGTGTGAATTATGATAGCAGTTTCTTAATCCTTCTAATTAGCATAATATATTTTATGGGCAAACCCCATGGTGACATATCAAACTCCATCATCAACAATTATTTTTACGTTCATACCTCACACATCAAGGTTTGCATCGAGCAACTATTTCACCTCATCATTATTAATAATCTTCTTCACTAGGATACCGCTTGTCACGTTGAGCCCTGTCACTACATGAATTGACTCCTTTGTTGTTTTGTGTGGTCTCTCAAGGTATATAATTTCTATCATGAACCTATCTCAAAGAAATTCCTACCCATTCATGTTCATCATAGAAGTATGGATAATCTTTCCAGATGTCTAGCTTCTTTCTTTCAATCACCTGATACTCATCCTTGTATGTACTCCCATCATCCTTGAGAAGTTTCCACTAGAGCTCCTCAAGCCTTGTGTGGTTGATTTATGCTATCTTCTCATGAATGTAATTTTGGACATCATCAAGGTATACTACATTATGGGGTATATTTGAAGATGCACCCTCTTCATCAGTTGTTAGGACTTTGTAGGGATGCTTCTAGTACTTTGGTCAAGGTTTCTCAAAGATATTGACTACAATGGGAGTGATCATTGATTTTCATTTGAGTCATTTGTAGGATGAAAAGAGCTCTAAGGGTTTGTACTGAGCTTATGGAACTCAAAATGAAAAATGTGTGGAAGACAAGTGATTGAATGCAATGAGTACGAGGTGTTAAATAGGTGAGTAGGTGGGTAGTGTATTTAATATTTTTCCTATTACGTGAGTTATTAGCTTATGGAACTCAAAATGAAAAATGTGCGGAAGAAAAGTGAGTGAATGCGATGAGTACGAGGTGTTAAATAGGTGAGTATGTGGGTAATGTATTTAATATTTTTCCTATTACGTGAGTTATCCAAGTCATTTATTCCTATAAGTTTATGTTTTATTTTTATTTTTGGTTTTTAAATTAAATTTTTTGTTTTTGTTTTTGGAACTATAATACATAATACACGAGAAGATCCAATGCTTTTGGAGTTTCTTTTATGTCGTTGACAAGTGGTAATGCTTGAGGCGTGCACCATTAATTTTCCTATCATTAGATTTCCATCCAATTGTTTCAGCTTTACCTCCCCAGATTCAATGATGCCATGGATGTAGTATGGCCCTAGCCAACAAACCTTCAGTTTCCCTTGGTTCTTAAAGTTTCTATCATACAATAGTACTAGGTCCCTTGTTTTGAATATTTTCAATCTTAAGTTCCTATCATGCCATGCTTTCTACCTCCGTTGCTCAAGTTAGTGGCTATACATTACAATTTTCTTGTATTCATCCTTTTTATCTAAATATTCTATCCATTGTGCTAGAAATTGTTCATCCCACAACTGTAAAGTGAGTGTGGTATGTATGTTAGGGACTATGAAGTTCATAGGAAATGTAGCATCAATTTCATAAACTAACTAAAATCGAGTGAACTTTCTTGTCCATTTATATGGTGTGCAGAATGTCCAGAGTACCACAAACAATTTTATATTCCAATATGTCTTGTTCCCATCATACATTTTGGTTAATACTTTCCCAATTATCTTGTTTAATGCTTCACTTGCTCCATTAGTTTGTGGGTGTTTGGGAGAGATCCTATTGTGGGATACCATAAATCTTTGTAGTAATTTTTTTATCATTTTATTCACAAAGTATTTGCCTTGATCACTTACTATACCAATAGGACATTCATACCTTATGATGATGTTCTCATACATGAACCTTGTGACAATCTTTGCAGTGCAATCCTTTGTGGGTTTTTCTTTTTCCTTAGAATGAATCTTCCCTTAGAATGATTTGTTGGTGGATCAATAGGTCAAATGAAGTTGTCAGCCTATTTATCAAATGGATTATGTGCTAATAGTGGTCTTAGGGGCATTTTTGTAAGGAAGTTAAGTAGTGGAACAACTTCCTACACTAACCTTGAGAGGAGGGTAATGCAATTTTTTTTTACAAATCATTATAGTAGTTACATAAACTTAACAAAAATAAACATAATATCATGCATACCACAACATAGTGATTTACATGGGGAAAACCCTTTCAGGAGAAAAACCCCACACTCCAAAATCAGCTCAATATATTATTCAACAATCAATAACATATTACAATATACTTGCAGAGCAAGCTCTTCACAGAAGTACCACTAATTAGAGATTCAAAGGTAACTCAATAGTCATAAGACTCTTACACACAACCTCTATCTCACACACCTCATATCTAAGAGATACAATACAAGAAACCGTCAAACGGTATTACAAAATTATTGGCTAAAACCACCCAGTAAAGTAGACCTAACCTTAACTCCATTCTAGATGCCCTATGATGTGTCAAAACACACATAAATATGTGTTCCTCCCTTTTACAACTCATCTTGTGTCTAATACAATTCATTTCCTATTTCAAGAGTCCAAACTTCCAGAGGCCATAACTTGTGAACCATGTGTTTGATTGACGAATCGTTTGAAGTGTTGGAAAGCTCACAAAGTGCTCTATCACCTTGTATCCAACTATATCAGTGACACCAACTTTTCAGGGCATTTTAGAGGGTTGAAAGTCCTCAAAATTAAATTTAAACCTTTCATTGCACCCTCCAAAAATAGAAACTTAAATATCTTCAAAACTAGCTATGATCCCGCAACAAAAATTTACCGACATGCTTAGCTAGCCAATCTGAAGCTTTGGGGAGAATTTCACACCATTTCATGCTTAAACATAAACTTATTATAAATATTAAACTCATGTAAATGCAAGGTTGAGATGCAATTTTCCAACAATTTTATCCCTTGTGGTGGGTCTCCCCACCCTCTGACAAATGTCAACCTTTTTTCATATTCTTTGGCATCTTTATGGAGAGTTGGCCACCATTGTCCAAGAAATTGCACTCTTCTTGTTTTGGTTTCTCTCCAATTATTTCCCTTGCTATTTCTTTATGTGATTCTTTGAGAATTGAATTATTTCATGTTTATACACCACTCTTCTCAAGATATCATCCCTACCTAGACGGTGTAACCCTACTTCAACCAATGTATATGGTGCAACCCTATGCACAATGATTGTTTTTCTTGCAATGATAATTTGGAAAATTCTCTAGTAGAAAGTAATATAGAAAAGTCCTATAACTCCTTATGTACTGCATTGATGTGAAATAGATGTGCGCTAGGGAGATATTTGACTTGGGCCTTTGGTTCTTCTCCTATTTTGATTTGGAATAGATAATCTAGTCTTTGATTGTTTTTCTTAGTTTCACCATAATCTTGAAATCAATTTTTTCGAATAGTAGTAACCATCGAGCGGTATGTAGCCATGTGTAACCATTTTATTGAGTAGATGCTTGAGTAGATACTTGAGTGTTTCATGATTAGTAAAGAATGTAAATGGTATGGATAGTAGATACTGTCTATACTTTTGAAGTGCATAGACCATAGCTAGTGCCTCTCTCTTGAGTGTAATTCTTGTCTGTGGTAGATAGTTTTCTATTGGAGAAGGCAATAGGATGGTCTTTGTTCTTGTAGTCACATAAATCTGTCCACTTAATTAAATGAATATTTAGTATTTATTTGATTATTTAACCATCAATCAATAATTAATTAAATTAATATTTGATTAATTCATCTTAACCCTCTTCTCCTATTAATTAAATAAATTATTCAATTTAATTCACTTAACCAAATTCATACCATTAATTAAATAAATAAATCATATTTGTTTAATTAAATCTTCTCTCACATTTAAATAAATTAATATTTATTTAAATCCCCCAAAATCCCATCTCTCACATTTAAATAAATTAACATTTACATTTATTTAAATCACCTTTATCCTCCACCCACTTGCATTTTCCTACAAATGCAAGTTGCACAACTATTTTAAATAAATAAATTATTTATTTAAAATCCTATTTATCCTCACCCACTTGAAACCTTTAATGGTTTCCCTTAAAGTCTTCAAACTTAATGGCTTCCTTATAGAGTCTTCTCAAGCCTTTAATGGTTTCCCTTAAAGTCTTCAAACTTAATGGCTTCCTTCTAGAGTCTTCTCAAGCCTTTAATGGTTTCCCTTAAAGTCTTCAAACTTAATGGCTTCTTTCTAGAGTCTTCTTAAGCCTTTAATGGTTTCTCTCAAAGTCTTCAAGCATTTAATGCTTTATCTTCCTTTTTCTCATATAAATAAATTAAGATTTATTTAAATAAAATCCAAAATTCACATTCACATTTAAATAAATTAATATTATTTTAAATATCTATCCAAATGCAAATTACACCATTTAATTGAAATAAATAATTTTGTTTCAATTGAAAATCCCAAAATTCCTTCCACTTGCATTCTCTTACAAAATCTACTTGCATGCCTAAATCCCTTCTAGATTCTTCTAACTCCTTCTATTTAACCTAATCCTATCCTAATCATTGTCACATTCCTAAATAAAAGGAAGTCACTTCTCAAAAACCTCCAAAGTCTTCAATAACCATTAAAAGCTTTATGTCTTCAAATGGTTAGCCTCTAAAGTCTTCCAAACCATTAAAGGCTCTTACATAACCATTTATGGTTAACTCACCTTTTACCTTTGGTTAGAGACTTTCCTCTAACTTAACCATCCTTTTGACTCATGGGTCTCTTCAAATCATTTATTTATTTGACTAAGGTAACCATTTAACCCTTGCACATTCATTTATCCCCTAGATAAAAGGAATATCCATCCTAACCCTAACCCAACCCCCCATCATGTCCTCTCAAGCATTCAATGCTCCTTATCTCTCCTCTCAAGCCTCCTCATGGTGACACTTGTCAACATGGGATTGGGTTGAAAGTCTCACATGGATTGAATATCTTTCAATCCTAACCCTTGTTAAGATTGCTCAATCTTAACCCTTCATTTCCCCATTTCTTCTATAAATAGAACCCTTCTCCTCAAGCAAAGGAAGGAAGCATTAGAGTATTGTTGTTATACTAGTATTACCATAGAGCTTTTTCATAGCATCACTATCTACACTTGCATAGCATTTGTTTATCATATTCAACCATCTTGAATCTCCATATGGCATCCATGGCTAGTGCTAAAAGCTGAGAGTTACACTCATGTGGAACTTGGAGAGGAGAGGAACAAGGGAGGAGAAACTATGAGCATCTTAATTAGCATTTGGAGGAGTATAGTTTATCTATTCTATGTTTTAATGCTTTCTATTCCATGCTTAATATCTCTCTTGATATGCCTGTTTAGGATAATCTTTTGTTGCTAACACTAACCTTTGTTTCTTGTGCTCTTGTGTGTGTTGCCATCAAACAAATTTTTTAATCCTTTTTGCAGAGCATCATTTGGTGAACAATCACATTGCTATCTTGGATTAAAACAATCAGATTGCTATCTTGGATTAAAACGAACTATCATTTTTGCAATCTTGGCTAAAACAAACATTCTCATCTTGTGATATGGGCTAAAAAGAACAATCAACTTGTTTTGTTTTTCATAGCGATTTACTTCAAGAAAACGTGCTTTTTATTAAGTTGACCAGGATTTCATTTTTCCTAGTTTACTCTACATATTGCCTTTGAAGTTAAAAAGAACATCATGGTTGTTGGAGCAACATCTCCAAATAGATAAAACATCATTGCAATGACAAGTTAAAAAGAACAAGTGTATTTTTTGTTTGGCACACTTGTGCAAAAGAGTTTGTTGAGTGGTCCTACTTCTAACACACACTATCCTCTCCCTTGGCTTTCGTTGTCCTAGGTGCAAGAGAAAAGTGTTAGTAACACTCAAGTTTTATCTTTTTAAGAGGCCTGCTAAGAGATCGATCACTCTTGGGAATGACCTCGCACGATAAATCCTTCGAGCCGCTATAGAAATTAGGTGAGAGTGAAAGTTGTAGCCTTGGGTATAGCTGTTCCTACAGTATAACTTGCCGAAAGAAAAAATGGGCCCCACCACAAGTTACAAGGCTCTTAAGTGAGTCACTGCAAAATGAACTTATGTCTAAAAATATCAAAAATTACTAAACACCTTTAAGTAGTAGCCCACCCGTTCTATTGATTGAGGATATTTGTGATAAATTCAGTGCAAGAGCACAGATGGTTTTGCTCCCAAGATACTCACCATACCTATTTCCTTGAGTAGAAACATAGCTTTTTGAAAAGCTACTTGTGGCTTGATAAAAGTGGTGACTCCCCCATCATAGGGATCATCTATTTGTTATGCTCGTGCAAGACTTAGTATATCACATCCTTACCTACCACGATGGGATTCATAAGGTATGTAGTACCAAAGTTGAAGAAATATCAAGATGTGGGCTGAACTTATCGCAACTGGCCATTTGACCTTAGGGATAAAGAGTGTTTGAAATGTTTTCATTTTGAGTCAAGACCAATGCAAATTGAGCCGACTTTAGGCTCTGGAAAACACCTAGAATACATTTGAAGGAAAGGGTCGTAAAAGTTCAAGGATTGGGTTGATCTAGACCCACACTTATTTGTGCCTTTTTTAGGTGACATTCTTGTGTTTGTGTGCTTGCTTTGTTTTCTTGTCAAAGAAAAATCAAAAATCAATTCCAAAACAAGTATTCATCGAACACAAACTTTTTTCAGAAACCAACAAAGGATCAAAATCAAATAGCAAAAGTATCAAACTATATGACCATTCTTCACATCTTGAGAAAGAAGAATCTTCATCAACACATCAACTTGAAGAAAAGACCATTGAGCTCAAAGGCTCTTATCAAAAGGAGGAAATTCTTTATCTTAATAGACAAATCTTTATCTCTAATAGAGATTTTCTATGTCACATGCGTCTCTATCTTCAAGGGAAATCAAACAAGTTTGATCAAGAGTCATTAAACCACCGAGCTTTTATGCAATATCGCACTTTGAGTTATCACAAAAACAAAGGAGGCAAGATCAATCCTGACTTCTTTCCAGATATTTGCATCACATATAACATAGCTCGAGAAGAACCACCAACTCCCGAAAGAGAAGAAGAAGAATTTGTCCCATATGTGACACAAAGCTTTTATTGAAGTTAACATTTCATCCATTACCCCATTCACATCATTACTCTGTTCCAACTGTCAAAACATTAAGAGGTTCTTGTCCTAAGTTCTATTTCGATATTGCTTGAATCAAACACAAAAACATCACTTTTTAGAGTGTCTCTACATATGGGATAAACTCATCCTCAGAGACATTTCTACGCAGGTTAAAACTAGTCTATGAGTGCAATCCTCTCATTACTAGGTAGTTGAGTCTATAATACATCTCAGATTTCTCTAATTCTTATCACATCAAACTTTGTCAATCAAACACAACAAGCAATTCAAGAAATAACTTTGGTACCATCTACCTTTAGTGCTAGAGATTCATATGCAAAACACTTCACCAAACATCAATCTTTCATTTCATCACCAACTCATCATCATTTTCATCCAACTTCAATAAAAACTTATAAACAAAATGGCTCATACTAGGTCAAGATCTAGACAACAAGAAATTGAAGAGGAAGAGGAAGAAAATATCAATGAGTTCCAAGAAGCCCTAGGAGGAAATATAAATGATGACAATCCAGGCACTCCTACTTTGGCGGAAATAGAAAGGGCACAACACAATCCTCTCTTTAATAGACTTTTTGATGAAATACTCAGGAGCAACGTCAATGCTCACTTTTTAAGACTTGCTCAAGAGGGGGATAAACTACCCTCTGCCTTTGATGTTGCACAACTAAGACAAGCATTAGAACACCAAATTCGTAATGAGGATGAAAGAGGTCGAGAACATATCAGATACAACCTTCATCAAGGTAATCCCCCACCTCCTCCTCCTCCAAATGAAATAGAAATGTTGCAGAAACAAGTTGAGAATCTTGCCCAACAACTTCATAGTGGTGTGAAAACTAATCAATTTTCACTTAATGACATTTTTCCCTATCCCTTTGATAGGAATCTTCATATGCCACCTTTTTCGTGAGGGTTTGAAACACCCAGGTTTGAAAATTACCGAGGAAAAGGAGATCCTCGTGATCATGTTAGAGAATTCCATTTAGCTTGCCTCGAAGCGGCATACGAGGATACATACCTAATGCGACTTTTTCCCCAAAGCTTGGGAGGAACAACCACATCATGGTTTTCCCGATTACTAGGTGGCATTAGGACATTTGAAGAACTCATCCAGAAATTCCTGGCACATTACCCACACAACATTGAACGTGATATCACAATGGCTGATCTATGTAACACTAAACAAAAACTAGTTGAGCTATTTTTAGTCTTTCTGCAATGATGGTGTCAAATTTCTAGCAGACGTTCTCTTCAGTTACCTGAACAAGAACTAGTGGAAATATTTATTTCCAACTTAAATGACGAAATGGAATTTCACCTAGACGTAAAAGACATAGACCTTTTCAATGACATGATCACAAAAGGCTTAAAATGTGAGTGGACTCTCATTAAAAAAGGGCTTATCAAAATATATAATGAGCCAAAGGATGGCCCTCACCCACGCTTCAATAGTGACAAGCCTAACTTCTAGAACAAAAACAAAAACATCATCAACGATGAGGTTGTGGATGCAAGAACTATCAAAAGTGCACAACTTGTGGTACAATTTGTAGGATAGAACCCCCCACCCAAGAATAACACAGTTGCTCCTCCAAGTCAAGGACACAATACATCTCAAGAGGAACCCAAACAACGTCAACAAAATTTTAAACCTAAAGAAACATACACTCCCTTAGGGGAACCCATTGAAACGATGTTACATCAGTTGGTTTCTCAAAATCTGGTGACCTTACCCAAAACATCAAATTATGAACCTCAAGTCAAACCTTCATGGTGGAGGGATACTGAGCATTGCGACTTCCATCAAGGGAAAGGACATAAGACAAGCAATTGTCACAGACTGAAAGATCTTATTCAGGATCTTATTGACCAAGGTGAAATCAAAATCGAAGGACATGACCCAAAGACAACAAACAATGATCATCTCATGTTTAAAAATCCACTTCCATCACAAGATCAAAGGGGTCCTTCCACTTTAGGGAGAAACACAAATACCACCGATTATACGCAAGCCATGTATAATTACACTATGAATCACCTATATGATGCCAATGAACAAATTGCAACTATTACCATAAAAAATCCCAACTCCACTTGCAATGTTGTTACACATCACGACAAGATTACCATAAAAGCAGCTCCACAACGCATCACATCTATCCCAAAATAGTATAACCTTGTGGACCAATTAGATAAAAAACTCACACTGATATCTATCTTAGAGCTATTGTGCCTATCTCCATCTCATAAAACCACCTTGGATCAAGCTCTCCAAGAGGCATTAGTTCCTGCAAACCTAAATACAGATCAATTCCAAGCCATGGTTGAAAGTCTAAGGTTATCACCTTGTCTCACTTTCTCTGAAAGTGACAACACATCCTTCTAGCAACCTCATAATGCCTCACTCCACGTTAAAGGGTTTATCAACCAACATAGGATCAAGCAAGTCTTGATTGAATGGAGCAGGCCTGAATATTTGTACACTACAATTAGTCACAACTTTGGGATATGCAATTGAATCAGTGGATTCCCGCAAGAAGATCACAATAAAAGCCTATGATGATGCAAAGCGTTCATCAAAAGAAGCTATTGTACTACCAATCTGAGTGGGCCCCGTGGTGAAACACATCATATGTTAGGTTCTAGACCTTCCTCTGCCATACAATTTGTTGTTGGGAAGACCTTGGATACATGCCATGCAAGCCGTTCCATCCACCTACCATCAATGTATCAAGTTCCCGCATAATGGTGTAGAAATCACAATCCTGGGTGATGCAAACCCCTTTGCATATTGTCATAATATAAGTCATCAATCAGAGATTACCATTCAAAACAATAGAGAAGCCATCTCCTCCACATCATACGTAACTCCAACCTCTCTTTCTAGTTCAAACACCACTATACCCAAGCAAGAGAAGCTCAAGATGAAAATAGTAGAGGACGGTCCTAGGGAATACAATCTTAGCCAACTCTTTTGTGTTGGACAAATGCCTACTTCTCCTAAAACACATGGCAAACCTCAATAGGTACTACAAACATCACTGGTCCAACCAACATGTACTTTGACACCTTTCATCCTTGGAAAGAGTCAAGAAGAGGAAACCAAAGATGAAGACTTAGTAGAATGGATCTATAAAGATCCTATCTGAATCGACATTCTGCAAGCTAAGATTCCCACAGATCAATATGGCAAAGGTCTTCTCATTATGCAAAAAATGGGATATAATGGTCAAAGTGCTTTGGGGCATTGTAAACAAGGGCGACATGAGCCGCTGCAGCTGAAATTAAAACCCAAAGATAACATAGGATTAGGCTTTCAAAAGGAGATCCTTCCTAAGCTCAAATTTAAAGGGAAACCCAACAAACCACTATATCAACCTACTATAAAGAGGTCACCTTTGATTATAAAAGCAACACCCAAAACCATAGCAATTGCCCCATTAAGGCTAAAAATCTTAGCAAAACCATCTGCAATGCTAGTCATCCCATCAATTGAACCAGTAACCCTATTAGCAGCAACAAAAACATCAATAGCACCATTAGCAGCAGCAACTGTATCAAGACTGACAACGGTATCTACGACATCAGCAGTTCCAGCTGAATCAACAGAATCAACACTACCAATACTTCCCATATTGGATTTGTTTATCCCCATAATCCTTCCTGCAACACCACTCATTTCATCTACAAAGGTACATCAACTGATCACACTTGTAGAATTTAACTCAAAAGATATCCTAGTATGGTATAGTAATCGGCTCCTGGAAAGTGACTCAGAAACTGACTCGCATGAGTGGGAATTTGATTCAGTGCAACTCAACACTTCAGATGAGGAAGAAACATCACCACCTCCACCCCACAAAGACATCCCTATTTCTGGAGAAGCACAGATAAAGACCTCTTGGGTTCCTGAACCAAAAACTTCTTCCACAGACCCTATGTCACATCCTACGCCTAATTCTGATAGGGAGAGTACCATCAATGACCTTCACCACAATGTCTTAACCCTCACTGACACATTTAATGAACTCAACCTAATTGATGAGGTAATGCCCATTATCCATCCTGAACTCATCAAATGGAACCAACCTAATCCCCCATGTCTTGACCATTTCCAAAATGATGAGACGCTCATTGACTTCTTGGAACTACATGATAACATACCAAGCGGGGATCACAAAGCTGGATTCACCATTGACCTTAATAGCGTAGCATACTTTAGGGTGGATGCCAAACCTTTTAGCTACAAAAATATAACAATAAAACATGGATCTTCCAGTGAAAACCACACTACAACACTATTTGATCCTGTTGGCATTTTTGATGATTATGTTGTGATTGTCATTGATGGACACACACTTGCATTGAGATCACTTTTGTATGTATAAGTTAAAGTTCAACCAGTATTTGTTCCAACTAGTATGATGCATTATAGTCCTTAGACTATTGGTGTTTTGCAGAAAGTGTTTACCGATCTAAAGCGGTATGTTGACCCCAAGTGGTTCGAGGATCTCAAGCAGTACGAAGGATCAAAGCGACAAAACACATTTTTCTTAGTCTTCATTTTGTCAAACTGGCAACCAGTATTTTTCTTAAACCGATATTTTGTATGAACCAGTAATACTCTGTGATGAGTTACCAACCAACATTTTGTGATGAGTTACCATCCACCGATTGTTTGACGGTGCTGACACTTTAACGGTGCTTTTTGTGTCGTGTTACATAATATGTCTAGATGCATTGAACCTAGCAAATTGTATTGTAATCCTATTGGACCGACATGAAATCAGATTCCTTTAAAAGGACATCATGTCTAGGGTTTTATGTTGTTGCTAGGGTTCAAAGTGGTTGATGAGTTAGAAAGAGTGTGAATGTGTAGAAGACTGAAGTAATGCTGGAATGCATTAGGAACGAGCTATCAAGGATCTAACAAAGCAATTTGTGCTATTAGCTAGATCACTCACTTGTTGTTTACTCACATCCTCGACAAGTCTGAAGCCCTTAACCGGGTAGGCCCAAAAGCCTTTTGTAAATCCTCTAATAAGGTGGGTCACATCCGTGGATCTAAAATCCTCTAGCAAGGTAGTCTTTAATCGGACTTATCTCCTAACAGAGATTGAGATTCCTAACAGGATCTGTTCTAGTAAAGAACATTGTATGACCTTAATCGGTCTGGTTCCTATTTTGTAGATAGTTACTTGTGAGTTCCATCTCACCATGGTTTTTCCCATTTGGGTTTCCATGTCAAAATCTCTTGTGTTATGGTGTTTTTGCTTCTGTGGGTGAATGCATTATTTGCTATTTGTTTTGCATGTGTGCTAACCGGTTTGTCTGCTAAACTCTTTTACCGGTTTGCTGTTAGTCTAGCAAAGTGTTTAAGTACATTGATTTTTGGTATACTAATTCACCCTCCCCTCTTAGTATTCATTAGATCCCACAAAAGTAGAAAGAAAGAGCGTATCCAATGGTGAAAACCTCTCTGAGGCGCTTGAGGATGAAAGGTTTGACATCATCCCCTCTCGTACACAGCAGGAACGATCAACGATTCTCATCAAAGAAACCAAAGAATACAATGTGGGGATTCTTGAAACTCCTCACCACATACATTTGGCATCTCTTTTAACTTCAGAGGAACAACCCAAGTTTGTTGAATTCTTCCAAAAGCACCAAATTAACTTTGCATGGTCATATGCAGACATGCTTGGTCTTGATCCAGATTAAGTCATGCATCACCTCATCGTAGAAGAAGGAGCCAAGCCTGTCAAGCACAAGCTTTGCAAGATGCATCCTTAGATTGCAGTACTAGTCAAAGAAGAACTTAAGAAACTCCTAGATGTTGGTTTCATTTGACCAATTGATTACGCAGATTGGATCTCCAATATTGAGCCTGTCGGCAAACCAAATGGGGGCATCTATATTTGTACTGACTTCAGAGATCTGAACAAAGCATGTCCTAAAGATGACTTCCCCCTACCAAATATCAACATCATAGTAGACCTAACAACAGGACATGCCATGCTTTCACTCATGGATGGAATTCAGGATACAATCAGATAAATATCGCACTAGAAGATCAACATAAGACAACCTTCACATGCCCATGGGGCACATACTGCTGGAATGTAATGCCTTTCAGTCTAAAGAATGCAGGAGCGACCTATCAATGAGCAATGACCACTATCTTCCATGATATGATTCATACCATAATGTAAGATTATGTTGATGATTTACTGGCAAAATCACTCACAAGACAAGGTCATCTGGAAATATTAGAGAAAATCTTTGATAGACTGGAACAATATCATGTTCAACTCAACCCAAAGAAATGTGTCTTTGGAGTAACCTTAGGGAAGCTTCTAGGGTACATTGTCTCAAGAAAAGGGATTGAGGTTGACCTAGCAAAGGTCAAAGCAATCATGGACATGCCACCTCCAAAGAACATCAGCCAGCTAAGGACACTACAAGGGCGACTTCAATCTATCCGCAGATTCATTGCACAACTGGCAGATAAATGTCACCCATTTACACACCTGCTACATAAAAATATCCGCTTTCAGTGGGATGCTAGATGCCAGCAAGCATTCTAGATGCTTAAAGATTATCTCATGAATACACCATTGCTGATCCCACCAGATCCCAGTAAGCCTCTATTGCTCTATATTTCAGCAACAAGTACAACATTGGGTGTACTATTGGCACAACACAATGCAGAAGGGAAAGAGTGTGTTGTTTACTACATCTCTCGCACACTGGTTGGCTATCAACTCAATTACACCCCTATTGAGTGAGCTTGCCTAACAGTAATCTTGGCAGCCACTAAACTGAGGCACTATCTGTTAACACATAAAGTACATCTCATTGCAAATATCGATCCACTCAAGTACTTACTCAGCAAAGCAGCATTGATAGGCCGTTTGGCCAAATGGGTAATGATTCTCAATGAATTTGATATCGAGTATGTGGACCGTAAGGCTATCAAAAGACAAGTTATTGTAGATTAGTTGGCCGATGCACCACTCATAGGCGATCATCCCCTCATTTCCAATTTTCCAGATGAAGAGATATTCATGATCACAACAACACAACCATGGAAACTCTACTTTGATGGTTCATACACTAGGCATGGCTCGGGGGCAGACATTTTGTTTATCACACCTCAAGGTGACAACATCCCAAAGTCTTACAGGCTCACATTTCCATGCACAAACAACATAGCTGAATATGAGGCCTTGGTCATAGGGCTCAGGCTAGCCATACAATGGAAGTTACAAGAACTACAAGTATATGGCGACTCCCAACTGGTCATTCGACAAGCCACTGATAAATATCAGACTAAAGATGACAAACTCATGTCGTACAAACAAATGGTGGATAGTTTAAATGCATCATTTACTACTATCACCTTTGAGTAGATACCAAGAGATCAGAATCAAGCTGCTGATGCTATGGCTACTATTGCATCTCTTCTAGATCTTCAGAAAAATTCAACACGCTATGAGTTCTTGGTCGAATAGCTTTGGATTCTCGCTTATGATATCCCTGAATCTGAGATGATATGTCGTCTTGTTGGTTCTGAATCCCCATGGTATGATGAGTTTTACACCTACCTCCATGATCACACACTCCTCCCAATCAATCAAATAACCAACGTAAAACCTTCATTCACTAAACCGCTTGATATATCATTATTGCTGAAACCCTATACCGACGTAGTCTTGATGGTACTCTCCTTCGATGTCTGGAACATGATGAGATAACAAAGGCCTTGGAAGAGGGACATGAAGGAATTTGTGGAACTCATGCAAGTGGCCCGTCACTAGCTAAGAAGATCATACGAGCTGGATACTATTGGCCATCAATGGAAAAAGACTCCTACTACTTTGTCAGAAAATGCAAGAAATGCCAAGTTCATGGAGACCTGATACATGCACCAGCATAGGAATTACAACCAATTACAACACCATGGCCCTTTTGTCAATGGGGACTTGACCTTGTGGGTAAAATCCATCCATCTTCATCCAACGACCACAAATTCATTATTATTGCCACCGAATACTTCACAAAGTGGATCGAAGTTGTTGCACTTACCCAAGTCACCGACAAGTAGATCGCCTCATTCATCCTCAATTACATCATTTGTTGGTATGGTGTACCCATGTCCATCATCACAAATAATGGTCTTCCTTTCAAAAATTAGGATGTCTGTGAACTTTGTGAGAAATTTCACATCCAACACCGCTTTTCCACTCCCTATTACCCACAAGGCAATGGTCAGGCCGTAGCATCAAGCAAGAACATATTAAGAATCCTCAAGAAGACAATCAATGATGTCGGTCATGATTGGCACATTCAATTGAATCCAACACTACATGGGCATATCGAACTAGCATTCGAACCCCTATAGGCGCAACTCCCTACTCACTGGTCTATGGAGCAAAAGCTATCTTACCTATTGAGGTCGAGATACCATCTCTATGGGTTTCCTTGCATAATCTCATTGGTGATGAAGCATACTGAGTATCACATCTTCAAGACTTAGAGCTACTTGATGAGAAACGACAAGCTGAATATAACCACCTCAAAGCTTATCAACAGTGTATGAGTAGAAGCTATAATCATCGGGTTAGACCTCGTACATTTGAGGTAGGTGATCTTGTTCTTAGGGAAAATCCTTGTAACCAACCAAATAGAGAACATTAGGGAAAGTTTGAATCAAACTGGCTGGGTCCATATGTTATCACTGCTGTATTTGGGTCTGGGGCATATCAATTGGCTACTTCAGAAGGAGAACCGCTAGCAGATCCAATCAACAACATGCACCTCAAACAGTTTTATACCTAAAAGCTATACAGAAAAACACCAAAAACATTCAGATAAATATCCTGAAGAAAATATAAAAAAACATCAAAATGGTAAAGAAAAAACATGCATCCAAACGGTGAGCAACCACTCTGGTGGCACCTTGGGTAAGTGCGATGGTGAAAACCTGACAAACAGGTGCCACTCATAAAAGGTTATGGCTCCATTGTCTTTCAAACTTGTTGTGAGCACATTCATTACATCCACTCATCCATTAGTCCAAAACCATGGCTTGTTATTGATCTGCAATCAAGGATAGTCCTTAATGTGTCTCGCATCCCACTTTTTCATAGTCATGTCTAAACTCGGGGCAATGCTCTTAATCTAGTTGATGGAAGTGGATTCTACATTATTTTGTGATTCATCGAGTTCTTCATTCAAAACTATCTCACAAAATACCAAAAACATTCAAAATCACAAAAAACCAAAAACATTAGAAAACATAAAAAATCAATAAAAAACATGGCAACACATTGTACATACGCATCCAAGTAGATAACCATGCAAACCTTGTGAAAAACTCAAATAATGACCTCTTATCACATCAAAATCAACAATCAACCATCAACACACAAACTGTCTTAACAAGGATGCATCTTTCCTTACCAAAACAAAGACAAGATGACATTTTCTTTGACAAGAAAATTTTGTTTAAGCTATCAAAATACTTGATTGATTTGTAGGTTATTCATTCATTTATATATATCAGGTTCCCATGCTACTCTAGGATATCCGCAAGTGATTAAGAGTAGCCAAGATGGTTCCTGCGGCATTGTTTGTATGTCTTCTACAAATTATTCCGATGAAGTTCTAGGGCATGTACTAATGGTGTCTACATGGGAAGTTCACTAAGTTACATGATCTTATGCAAAAATACAGTCATAGATCACTACGGCTTGCTGACTACAGTGTATACCTTGACCATATGAGCATGAACCATTATCGAGGATCCATATTCTTTATTCTTTATAGATGCTGTTTGCTTGCAGGTACAATGCTCCATCTTTGGTTCCTACTGCCTCATCCACGCTCGATAATGATTTATCTCTTACTACGGTATGAACTTGTCTTAGGATATGATCGACAAAAGATCAAGGAGGACGTTGCAAGTCATGCATGAAAGGAGATAATCCTTGTCTATTTTTCAAACAATACTCAGGTCAACTTGATCCATTATATCAAGTTGCTTGTATTAACTTGCTATATCAAAATCCATGTAAGGAATACTCAGGTCATCTTGAATCATTATGTCAAGTTGCTTGTATTTTCTTACAACATTTTAAAGCTCAATGATGAAAATAAAGCACTATGGATCGTCATTCCATCTCATATGTATATATTGCATTCCGTTGCATTCCATCCATCCATACATTCATAATAAATGCATATCATGCATACATAGTAATGACAATGGATACTCTATTTTCCTCTTCTTCCATAGGAATGCGTCATAGGTCCTCCATTTCTTATATCTAACATCAAACCCCACCCTCACCCTCCCCATCTTGGTAATCAACATCACATACCCTATATCATCTCCCATCAACCCAATCAAGCCAATTACTCTATCTACATAGGCACATCGACTCACACACACCTAGACTATCAACAGATACTCTGATCAAGTCTCTTGGGTATCAACAAGTAATCGATTATGGCAAACCTAGACTACAACAGTCATTTATCATAATGACCTAGTCTCAACCGGGCTACTATGATTCACCTCAACCATCCATCACACACACACACACTATCAATTGATCAACCAATCAAACACAATCATAACGAACAATTACATCAATTGTCTAAGTCTCAACGAGTATTTTGCTTCAAATACCTTGACTTCATTAGACAATTACATCAATTGTCTAAGTCACGATTAGGTCACTTTGATTCACTTACTCAGACTTTATCCTGTCCAAGCAAACAACTGACATCAACTGTCATGCTTTGACTCGACTGGGGCAATTAAACCGATTGCACTAGATTGTCCAACCAATTTTGATCAATTGTATAGTATCAATCAAAAGCACAACACTAGATTTGCACTGTATCTCCTGCATAACCTACGGGTACTCATTGGCTTGCCATTTCTTCGTATTCACTCTGTTTTCTTCCATTGTTTCACCGTTATTGCTAATTTCTTTTACTCTACCTCCCCTCCACTTCTCGTTCTTTTTCGAGAGATCGCCCGATTCTTACAAAAAAATCAGCCCATCTCTCTCGGGGGCATACCACCCACTAAATTAACATTTATGGGGCATATTTTTTTACACCTATTTTTCTTTCTTTGAAACGACGCAATAAAACTGCACCATCTCAAAGAGGGGCAAATGTAGTCACATAAATATGTCCACTTAATTAAATGAATATTTAGTATTTATTTGATTGTTTAACCATTAATCAATAATTAATTAAATTAATATTTAGTTAATTCATCTTAACCCTCTTCTCCTATTAATTAAATAAATTATTCAATTTATTTGATTTAATTCACGTAACCAAATTCAGACCATTAATTAAATAAATAAATCATATTTGTTTAATTAAATCTTCTCTCACATTTAAATAAATTAATATTTATTTAAATCCCCCAAAATCCCATCTCTCACATTTAAATAAATTAACATTTACATTTATTTAAATCACCTTTATTCTCCAACCACTTGCATTTTCCTACAAATGCAAGTTGCACAACTATTTTAAATAAATAAATTATTTATTTAAAATCCTATTTATCCTCACCCACTTGAAACCTTTAATGGTTTCCCTTAAAGTCTTCAAACTTAATGGCTTCCTTCTAGAGTCTTCTCAAGCCTTTAATGGTTTCCCTTAAAGTCTTCAAACTTAATGGCTTCCTTCTAGAGTCTTCTCAAGCTTTTAATGGTTTCCCTTAAAGTCTTCAAACTTAATGGCTTCTTTCTAGAGTCTTCTTAAGCCTTTAATCGTTTCCCTCAAAGTCTTCAAGCATTTAATGCTTTATCTTCCTTTTTCTCATATAAATAAATTAAGATTTATTTAAATAAAACCCAAAATTCACATTCACTTTTAAATAAATTAATATTTATTTAAATATCTATCCAAATGCAAATTACACCATTTAATTGAAATAAATGATTTTATTTCAATTGAAAATCCCAAAATTCCTCCCACTTGCATTCTCCTACAAAATCCACTTGCATGCCTAAATCCCTTCTAGATTCTTCTAACTCCTTCTATTTAGCCTAATCCTATCCTAGTCATTGTCACATTCCTAAATAAAGGGAAGTCACTTCACAAAAACCTCCAAAGGCTTCAAGAACCATTAAAAGCTTTATGTCTTCAAATGGTTAACCTCTAAAGTCTTCCAAACCATTAAAGGCTCTTACATAACCATTTATGGTTAACTCACCTTTTACCTTTGGTTAGAGACTTTCCTCTAACTTAACCATCCTTTTGACTCATGGGTCTCTTCAAATCATTTATTTCTTTTACTAAGGTAACCATTTAACCTTTGCACATTCATTTATCCCTTGGATAAAAGGAATATCCATTAACCCAACCCTAACCCAACCCCCCAGGGTAACCATCGTGTCCTCTCAAGCATTCAATGCTCCTTATCTCTCCTCTCAAGCTTCCTCATGGTGACACTTTTCAACATGGGATTGGGTTGAAAGTCTCACATGGATTGAATATCTTTCAATCCTAACCCTTGTTAAGATTGCTCAATCTTAACCCTTCATTTCCCCATTTCTTCTATAAATAGAACCCTTCTCCTCAAGCAAAGGAAGAAAGCATTAGAGTATTGTTGTTATACTGGTATTAGCATAGAGCTTTTTCATAGCATCACTATCTACACTTGCGTAGCATTTTTTTATCATATTCAACCATCTTGAATCTCTATATGGCATCCATGGCTAGTGCTAAAAGCTGAGAGTTACACTCATGTGGAACTTGGAGAGGAGAGGAACAAGGGAGGAGCAACTATGAGCATCTTGATTAGCATTTGGAGGAGTATAGTTTATCTATTCTATGTTTGTATGCTTTCTATTTCATGCTTAATATCTCTCTTGATATGCCTGTTTAGGATAATCTTTTGTTGCTAACACTAATGTTTGTTTCTTGTGCTCTTGTGTGTGTTGCCATCAAACAGATTTTTTAATCCTTTTTGCAGAGCATCAGTTCCCATTAGGTTGTGTTAGTTTGGCTCCTATGGCAATATCAAAAGCATAAACATGAACATGAACATGAAAAGGATTATTCCAATTTAGAAATGTAAGGATTGGTGCTTCCACAATATTATGTTTTGGAGTGTCAAATGCTTTCTGAGACTCCTCATTTCATGCAATATTTTTCATATGCTTATTCTTCAAGAATTCTTCTAGTAGTGCAATAATACAAGCATATCTCCACATAAAATTTCTATGGTATCCGGTATACCACAAGAATGTCTTAAATTGTAGAACAGTCTTGGGTGGCAATAGGCTTAGTATAAAAGAACATTTCATAGGATCCACCATCAATCCCTCTTTGCATATAATATGGCCTGATAAGGTTACAAAGGGTACCGTAAACATTCATTTCTTTAGGTTCAATGATATTTGTATACGTCTACATCTATTTAGCTTCATGTGGAATACCTATATATGGTCTTAGACCAATCCATAGATTGTCCAATCATCCAAGTAGACTTCTTGAAAAATCATGTATGAAATCCTTAAATGTGCTAATCATTATTGTATTGAATATTGCAAGGCATTCTTCAAGACAAACGACATCACTATGTACATATAGGACCATCATTATATGATAAGAGTAGTTTTTGTTTGGTCTTCTTCCCTTATCTTAACCTAGTGGTACCTAAAGAAGTCATGAATGAATGAATATATCTCTCTTCTTGTGACTAATTCTAAAATTTATTCTATAAATGGAGTGGGAAATGGATCATGTAAGAAATCTTTATTTAGCTCTCTTAAATCTACACAAATCCTTATTTTTCTAGTCTTCTTATTTTGGATCACCATGGTGCTTATCCACTCTGAATCTTCCACTGATTTGATGATTCTGACAACTAACATTTTATCCAATTCTATTTTGACCTTCTTTTTCATGTTGGGCTTTAATCTATAAGGTTTCTTACAGACCTGTTTAGTTCCTTTATTCAGTTGGAGTTTCTTTACCCCTACCTCCTCTTTAATTCCTTTCATGTTTGTAAAGTTCAAGGAAATAGATATTTGAATTTTGAGAGGGTCTTCACTACTTGAGCTACCACCTTCCCATCCCTATAATATCTTATTTTTTCCATCTTGGGATCTCCTTCTACCACAATATTTTCTTCTCTTAACTTGATTGGGTTATTGTAGTATTTCTCTCTGGGTTTAGTAGATTCTTCTATGTCCCTTTCTCTGTGATCTATCTTTATGTCTAGATCATGACTCTTCTCATTGTCTTGTTGTGTTGTATATCATTGTCTACTCGCTTTGGCTAATTCTAGGTCTAACCATTCAATATATCTACTTCTTCTTTGAGAGGTGGAGATGAGGGTTGTAGTACTACTATCTTCTGATCCATTTCTAGATTGATTACAATCCCCTTCATTATGATCAGTGCAGTATGTATTGATTGGTCTTCATTTTAAAAAGAGAATGCATGCAATAAATTTGTCGTTACTTCTTGTCATGTCTTGGTTTCTCCTCTTCTCTCTTGGTTGATATACCAAGTTTGTGCTATCAGTGACTACGTCCAATAGAATAATTGAATATATAATTTGTTATCATACTCATACCATTGTTCCTAATGGTGTATGCATATATCCAAGTGGTCCTTTGATAAGGTATACCCCTTATATTTTGGTATGTTGGGGTATTCTCCTTTATCTTGTAAGTATCCTGCTATGATCAAGATCTTGAAAGCTTCACATATGGTGATAGTATCCTTGTGCATATTGTACCAACATTAACACTTTAGGTGAGTGTGAGTTTTGGGAATTTGAGTCTGTGGCCTCCATTTACAAAAATCTTTTCTATTTTCCCAATGCATGCTCTCAAATACTCTATAGTTTCTAAGTAACTTGATGTGTGATATGCCTCATGATATGTGATAGACATGGTGAGAAACCTCATCAGTGTTTCCTTTGTTTCTCTCTACGTTAGCGCAATCATTTTACAGTTTCCCATCCCTGGTTAAATCTTCTTTTTTGACTTCCTTATCATAAATACTCTTTTGGAACCAAAGATCTTGTGATAGTATACTTCTTATTTATCAATCATCCATTCTTCTAGTATAATCTTGCTACATGGGCTCGCATTGATCTCATTTACTTCAAGGTCCCCTTCTAAATTGGGTTCTTACCAAACTTCGGTTGTAGATAGTTTAGTTATAGTATTTATGTTCTTATCATCATCCTCACATTATTTCACATTAATTTCTTCTACATAGGATTCTTTTGGATTCCTTCCCAGGGGGACATCTCTTTGATTATCACCACCTCCAAGTAAATAATTTTCTTTACCCCTTTGACATTAACTTCTACATGTTTCCAACTGCCTAGTTCTTTTATGTTGGCCCCATCCTCCAAATTGATGTTGTAGGGAGTTGGCTCAAGTGTTGGTCTCCCTAAGTATTCCCATATCCTTTTTGGGATCAAATTCATATCTTCCCCCAAGTCTACCATAACTTTAGACATCTTTATGTGATGAGTATGAAGGTCAATCATGATTGGTCTAGTCTTCCAATACATCCCTATTATTCAAACTTTCATTATGGTTTTCTTGTTCTTATATTTGCTAATTCATTTTAACTTTACCAACAAGTCATGTTATCCTACCATCTGTTTTAAGACTCTTCTTGCTCTGAAAATAGGTGTTTTGTCCCTTCTCTTTGTTTTGTTCATGCTCCACTATCCCCTTAGCTTATTCCATGATTTGACCATATTGTTGTTTGGTGGGGTGGAACTCTTCTTCCTCTTAGAGCTCTCTTCTTCCATTGTTGCTACCTGTTGTTTTTCAGTACTAGTCTCCTGCCTAGTTACCACTAGTGCTCTATTATTTTTCTTTGGCTTAGGTTTGATGCAAAATTCTTCTTCTTATGTGTCGCTATCCTCTGATGTGTGATCTTCATCTTTCCCAGCTTTGTGACACCTTGTTTCCTCCAGAGGGGTCTTTGTCACTTTACAGAGGATCCTTGCTCCCCTATTTGCGTTTGAGCCCTATGAATCATCATTTTAGGTTTGTGGTGTCATATTTTTATAATGTTGGTGTGCCTTCTCAAAATTAAAGATATCATGGTCCTCCTAGCTGCAAAATCCAAATTGTTTTGTCTTTTCTCCCCAACATTCAGATGTGAAATGCCCTAGTTTTTTTCTAAATGAAGCAAGTAGCATATGCTCGCCTTCCTCTTCCCCAACCTTAGCCTCTTCGTCTACAAAACAAGCCATTATTATTGTAGGGTATTGCATTTTGTATGGTATTTGCATTTATCTAGTTATGTTGCCAAGGTGGAATTTTTTACCCACTATCCTATACATATAGTTTTCTCTTTAGTAATCCTTTAACATATGCCATGTGTCTATCATAGTTTTGTTCTTCCTTTACCCAAAACCTCTGGGATGGGCAATCTATTATTTCATGATCATCCCATCCTCCATAGGTGCCACAATACAAAACATTTTGTTTTTTGATTGTACAAAGGTCTACCCTTAGTGCATTTTCCTTTTTCTCGCCAATTTCCTTAGGACATTCTTTTTGCATATGGCCCTCTCTATCGCAGTAAGAAAACCATATGCTTGACCTCTGTGGTCCCATTTCTTACTTCATAATCTCCTATATTGACCTTAACTACTCAATTTACATTTGTATTTGTTTGACTCTTCTATTTTCTCTTTCCTTTTATACCCTATGCCATGATTGATTTTCTATTTGTTAAGCTAGTGTTACCAATTTTAAGTATGTGGCGAAATACTTGTCATCGAAGTCATCCTTAATTTTGGTGTCACCATAGAAAGGAACCATTCCATATTTTGTTTTTAATTTAGGGGTTATTCTAACTTGTGTGTTACCTCTTTTAATCTTCTATCAAGTTCTGTGATGAATTCGTCCTCTCGCTGTGATGATTCCCTTAATTTGCTTACTCCTTCTGTAGGGAGTTTCGGGCTATCAAATTATTTATAAATTATGCTTAATGCACCTTGTCCCATTCCTATCATTATGTGGATATGTTTTGCAGCAACATTTTAAGGGTTCATTCCCTAGGGAACCAATGAAATCAAACAGTTTTATGTTGTAACGATTTTCATTTCTGCTTTGCCATATAGACTCTAGCAGGAAAATATGTTATGCGCTGTCATTTGTATCTTTTTTCAATAATAGGAATATTCTGCATGTTGCTCATCTCATCTTCATCTTTGGAAGTACTCGCTCCTTGACTTTAGAATTAGTTTAGATATTACATTCTTGATTTCCCGACTCCATGGTCTAAGTATCACCTCCTTCATTATCCCCGTCTACCATGTAAACTATCTATGATTCTAATTTTTTATTTTATTTTATTATTCTTCGTTTGTATTTGTATTTGCTGTAATTTTCTTACGGGGTGGCTCCTAGTCTGGGGGTGATGTTTGCCCATTATATTGTTTCATTTTCAGAGATGAATCTTCATTGATAAGTGGCATCGATTTTATATTCATCTAATACTTCCTTAGGGTTAAAATTACTTCCCAGTGTGTCTTTGCTTTTGTTTTCCCCAACATTCTTGGCTTTGGATTCTTTTCTCTTCCCTTTTATTTATTTGGCTACATCCATGTCGAAGTGTGTCTTTTACTTTTTGAAACTTCTTCTGGCATTTTTTTGGTCTGTTATCTTTCTTTATTCTCTATCTCTATTTCCTTTTTGTGGTATCTTTCCTCTCTTTTCTGATTCTACTTCACTTTTCTTTCTCTTGTATTTTTTCCCATTGTAATCTCAACCAGTTCTTTGGTTTCCCTTCAATTTTTTCTATCTCCTTTATCCATCATACTCTTCTCCAACATTCTTTAAGTCTTCATATAGTCCATGGTCATTTTGAAATTTTAACAGTCACATCTTTTCAAGGATCCCTTTAGATCCCTCCCCAATTTCTATTTTTCATCTCCTGATTGCCTACCCCCTCTCACAAAGGTGGCGCTTTGGGTCTGACACAAACAATTTTTTTGCCACTTTTTCTTCTTCCTTATGCTTTGTAGTTTATTTACTATTATCTCCAGGATCCAGATAATAGAATCAATGTTAGCAAAAGAAATGGGGTTGTACAATCGAGAGATCTGTACCCCAAGATATCTTATGTAATTAGTTTCTACCCTAGAGGAAATGGTAAGATAATTAAGTAATTGCGATAAGTGACTATAGAAAATAGATAATCCATACTTTATCATCAACAAAAGAAACATTCATTCATCCACAACACATATGTATAGAACCTTTATCTCCTCCCATTATAGTATAACTTCATATCAAAATGTGGGTCTTAGTTTCCGCTTTCGTACATATCTCTTTTATATTTTTGTATAGATATATTTTGAATATGATTTACAATCAATATATACATATATGATATCCCATCAAGGGACATGGAAATTAGGACAACTAATGATCATTTGCAGTAGCCTGTAGTTGGCTCTACTTCTACTCCTAGACCTACTAACAACTTTGATAACCTCCAATGCCACCTACTTTGTGACATTAAAGATTTTTCATAGATGATGATATGTTTTTGATTAAGGTAAAAATAGGTTTTGAAGGGACCCCGAAACCCTTGACAAATGAACCTTACAAGATAAAAGCATTAAGCAACCAGGAGGAACAAACCCAAGAAAAGCTAGCAAAATAACTAGAGAAAACCAGCTAAAGCCCCAAAAAACCAGCAAAATCTGGCTAGACCTGACAAAAGAAACTAATTAATATTTTTTAGGGCATTAGCCAAGTTATTGCTAATCCCATACAGGTCTTTGATATTTTCCCTAAGATTAGGGATCTCCTTAGTAGACACAGCAACAACTTTCTTAACACTAGCTCTGGTTCTCTTTCCAGCTCCACCTGGAGTAGCTTCACCACTTCCAATCTCGATAGCATCTTCATCCATGTCAAGGTCCACCACTGGTTTGGGAGAATTGGAATTATCAAGGACCTTCAAGATATCCTCAAGGTTTTTAGTGACAATAGACAAGATATTTGGGATAATACCCAGTAGTTTTTTCATCGCCACTTTCCCTTCTTCTAGCAAGTTAATTTGAGCAGCCATTTTATTAACTTTCTCCTCCATTTCCTTCTTCCACTACTTCTGATCCCTATCATCTTCCTTCCTTTTGTCATCCATCTGTTTCCCATTTTTCTCCAAGTTCTTCAATACTTCATAAGTCCATTTGTCATAACCCAATCTGGCCTCAGTAAGTTTTTTAAAGTTATCCAAGAATAACCCTTCTCCAGTGCTTTCCTTTTCCTCACTCAAACTATCCTTCACCATATCCTTCTCAGGTTCCTTGTTCTTCTCCCTCTCAGAATTCAAATCTTTTTCCTCATTATCCTTGTCATCCACATCCACCATGGGTTGGCTGTTGTCGTTGCCAGGGCTAGCACTATTATCCTTCCTCTAAATGCCATTTTCCTCTCCTTTTCACTTAGATAAATCATGGATTCCATAATGTATTATCGAGAAAGATATATACCTCCCACCACCACAAGAGCCATCCACATTTACTACTCCCATGCAATTACCTTAAATTATTCTATCATCGAATGTCCTTTCATCCATTCCAAGTCATCCAAGAGTTGATCATAATCTACCATATCAACCTTCAAGTACTCTATAGTCATGTTTGTTGCTTATTTTGCTAGCTTGTCTACGACCTCATTTCCTTCTCAATAAATGTGGGTGAGTTTGAACTCTTCCAATTGGGGTAGGCCCTCCCATATTTGTGGGATGATTTTTTTTAGTTCCCAATTAGGGGTATCTTAGTGATGAATTTCATTAATGACAACCATCGAATCTCCCTCTGGATGAAGCTTTCTAAAGCACAATAGTTTGCATAATAGTATCCCTAGCCAAGTCACCTAATGCTCGACCTCTCTACTTGTTCGCATTGATAGCTTCCTAGCTTTAGTAACCAAAATCATTCCATCTTGGTCTCTCAAAACACACTATGCCCTCGAAGGCCCCATATTTCCCCGAGCTGCCCCATTAAAATTCACTTTTACCCATCCCACATCAGGAGGCTCCCACGTCACATTCACTCTTGGGTTGCAAGAAGGATCAACTCAACAAGTCCCATATATAAGGGCAACATATAATTTAATTATTATTAATTAAAGTTTGTACTTTATAATATGAAATATAATGATATGCTTTTATATCATTAAAATATATATAATATTTTTAATATCAAACTTTATTTACATGCTATTAAATAAATATGGTCTTTTGTTATTATTATGATTTTAATGTTTCTATGATTTAATACTATAATTATAATTTTATATTTATATTTAATTTCCACAATCATTACTTGATATCTTATTAGAATTTACTCTTTTTTTATAGTTATTATTGTGAATATATATAATTAAATGATTTTCTTATCCAAAATAAATAAGGGATGCAATGTGTCAAGTTCGTACCAATAGTATGGTTGGTTTAGAGTAGAAAATGGATAGAGTAAAGGAGGGTTAGTTTAGAGTAGAAAATAGAAAAGCATTTGGATAGAGTAAAGGAGAAATATCTAAAGATATAATGGCAGAGAATAATATAGAGGGAGAGAGGAAGAGTGAGAGAAATAAATGCATAGATAGAGAGAGGTAGAGGGAGATGATGATACAAAGAGAAAGGGAGATAGAGAGGGGTAGAGATGTAAGGAGATATAGAGAGAGGGGGGGGGAATAGAGGAGTAGAGGTAAACAAATAGAGATGGAGGAGAGAGGGTGAGAAATAGGCGAAGATATAGAGAGAGGATAGAGTAAAGGAGGGTTAGTTTAGAGTAGAAAACAAAAAAGCATTTGGATAGAGTAAAGGAGATGATGATAGAGAGAGATAGAGAAATGGAGATAGAGGGGTAGAGAGAGGAGGGGGGAGAGATGGAGAAGCATATTTAAACAAATAGAGATGGAGAGCTGGGGAAAGAAATAGGGGAAGATAGAGAGGGAGAGATAAAAATAGAGAGGAAGAGAGAGAGAGAGAAAGATATAGATATACGAGAGGATAAAGTGAGAGAGGTAGACATAATTAATTGATGTGTGTGTGTGTGTGTGTGTGTGTGTGTGCATACATACATACATACATACATACATATAGACATACATACATACATACATACATACATACATACATACATATAAATATATATAATTTTTAATAAAATGTTATTCAAACTTTGAATATATAAATTAAAAATAATATTTTATATAAATCTAATTAATATTTTGAATTATATATATAGAGGGAATCAAATAAGCTAATGAATTACAAATTGACTTTTTACTTTTTAATAGATTTCAATTTATTTTTAGTTTTATTTGTAACTTTTAATATAATAGTTTAATTTTTAGCTTTTTTATTTTTATTTATAATTACTAAGATATGTCTTTTATGTTTAAATCTATATAGATGTTAATATATGAAAACAATGAATTATATATTATAATATTTCTTCTCATTTCTAATATTCTAAGTTCTAAATATGACGATTTCGAATTAAATTAATTTAAAAAAATATTTATTTTTTAAAAAGAATCTAATATTAATAACTAACTAATTTAAATATTTTTAATTATATATATAGAGAGGGGGAATAGAAAAGTCAATGAATTGGAAATTGATTTTCTACTTCTTAATTGGTTTCAATTTATTTTTAATCTTTTATGTTTAGTTTTATTTGTAACTTTTAATATAATAGTAAAAAAATTAGTCTGTTTATTTTTATTTTTTATTATTAAGATATGTCTTCTACATTTAAATCTATATAGACGTTTTATAATTCTAATACAATTTTAAAACAATTTACATTATAAGTTCTATTCTAATGCAATTATCAATTATAATATTTCTTCTCATTTGTAATATTCTAAGTTCTATTATATAGAAATTTTAAAGTAGATTAATAAAAAAATATTTACCATTTTAGAAAGACCTAATATTAATAACTAACTAAATTTTCATATTTTTAATTATATATAGAGAGGGGGAATTTAATAAGTCAACGAATTACAAATTGACTTTTTTTTTGTTTTTTTGAAAAAAGGTGGCAGTGCTACTTAACATATTTTATTTATATATTTCTTTAAGCTGATTCAAAGAGCTCCCGGAGAAAAGAACTAGAAAGAAAAACTCCGATCCTTGCTCGATATTACATAGAAAGGTTGTGAAACTTAAATCCCTAATATGCCACAAAAGTACAATATATTTCGTATTGTCCAGAATACCAAATGTTGCAAGTCATCTCCAAGTGTCAAAAGCTTCCTAAAGTATGTTGACCAAGATGAAGTCCGAACCAAAACATCATGAAAGTTGTACACATTTACATAGCAGTCCATAGTTTGCCTCACTTCATAGATGCCCAAATCAACATCCATTCACATCATTCAGATACCGCACAACCACAAGACCCTACAATTATAATACCTCACATACCAACTTTTTATCATTATGAAAACATTTGCATAACCATGTACAATATTATCCTGTACCCATGTCCTCCAAAATTATTTTTCTAAGGATTGGAAAAGAATCGAGATCACAATTCATCCCCATCATATTAAGTTCTACCTTGGAACTTCCCATATTTGCCAAATGATTTGTCACTCGGTTTCCTTCTCTATACACATGTGAAATAGTAAAATTTACAAATGTAGCAATGAGTGCCCATGCTCGTTCAAGCAAATATCTTATCTGCCAATTGTCAATATTTCTCTTTATGCAAGCATTGATAATAATAGCCGAGTCGCCTTCGATGTGAATATAAGAGATGTTCAATTTTTTAACTAGTAGAATGCCTTGAAGCAAAGCATATGCCTCTACGTAATTGTTAGTACCCGGTGGAATGGAAACATATTTCAAAGCAAAAACACACCCTGTATGGTCCCTAATGCATACTCCTACTCCTGCATCACCTGGTTTCCCTTTAGAGGAGCCATCAAAATTTAATTTAAAATGTGTTGAATTCAGAGGACACCATTTCACTTTATTTCTGTCAATTTTAGTAATCCTCACACTCGGAAAGAAAGCTGATACGGGAATAGAGATGCCCTTCCAGCAATTAATAACTTGACCATCCCAAGAAGTAAATTCCCTACTTGGATTGAACTGATTTGAAACATAAGCATTAACCAATTCTGATACTGATTTTTCAATGTAATTGAAAACATTAGAAAGAGGAGATGTTTGTTTTCTAAAAATACGCTTATTTCTTTCCCACTAGATTGACCATACTACTGTGGATGGGATCACTTTCCAAATGCATACAAAAAGAGAGGATGAGTATAAGACTGGCTAGGATTGGAACAAATCCCATACATTATTTGGAAGAGGGATGCAAAAGGAAAGTTTAGAAAGCACAAACATCCAACAATTATGAGCAAAATCACATTGGAGGAGGAGATGTTCTAACGTTTCATTATGCTCACCACAAAGTACACAGGCAAATGGAGGTGCAATGTTCAATTTATCAAGTCTCTCACTGGTAAGTATTCTCGTGTAGAGCAAGCCAAGCAAACATCCTTGCCTTGGGAAGAATACTGTTATTCCAACAGAAGTTATAAGCTCTTTGTGAATAGGATTGAACTGACATCTGATGAATTGCCTTATACCCTTCCTTGATAAAGTACTTTCCGTTCTTTGCAGGACACCATATCAATTTCTCCGAACCATTAGAGATAAAAATGATGCGGTTCTCGAGAAACAAATTGACTTTTTACATTTTAATAGATTTCAAATAATTTTATTTGTAACTTTTAATATAATAGTTAAGATTCTAATATTTGTATTTTTATTTTTAATTATTATTAAGATATATTTTATACATCAAAATCTATATAGATGCTCTACAATTCTAATATAATTTTTAAAATTAATTAACATTAATATATAATAATATTTCTACTTCAACACATGTAAAAACAAAGAATTATAAATTATAATATTTCTTTTCATTTTTAATATTCTAAATTCCATCATATAATAATTTTAAATTAAATTAATAAAAGTATATCAAAATAAATATTAAACTAGTATACCTATCTTTAGTGAAATATAGGTAAAGTACACTGAAAGATATCATATTTGTTTATTATTCCACTTAAAAAATAATTATATTATTATATTATACTTAATATTAATCTATTATTATATTACGATATTTTAATCAATATTAAATAATTATTGAGATATTACTATATTTTGATATTTTGATATTTCTATTAAACTCTTCACCAAAGCAAAAAAATTTATTAAGAATAATAATTATTATTATATTATCATATCTTGATATTATTATTAAAATATTATTTTGACGAAGTTAACTATTAGTATGATGAAGATAAATAGAATTGATTAATAGTTAAACTCACACTGAGTGGTAGTTGAGAGGAGAAAATAAATAATTTTTTTTTTTTGTTTTTCATGCATTTATTTTAATTTAGGTTATTTAAAGTTATTTAAATGATTTATATTTAAGTAATAGTAAAACTAATTGTAATTATGATCATACAATTTGTCGGGTGTCAATTTTAATCATAGGGAGTTTTTAATCGCTCATATCTATCAATCCATTATGTGAGTATTAATACGCCTTTCGACATAATTATTATTAAGATATTATATTATTATGTTTTAGTATATTCTTATTTTTATGTAGAACACTTTCAATCCTCCATAATTAATAATATTAGATTGAGATAATTACAAAGTTAAATGATTGGTTGATGGAGATAGATATAATTGATTGATCAGTTAAACTTAGAGTGAGTGGTAGTTGAGAGAAGAAATTGAAGATACAATTAGTATTAAGTAATTAAAAATTATTTAATTGAGTGCATGAGAGGAAAAAATAAATTATATATATATATATATATATATATATATATATATATATATATATATATATATATATATATATATATATATATATATATATATATATATATATATATATTGTTTTTCATGCATATAAGTGTCACAAACATGTCAAATTAACTGCTTCTAGTTTTTATTGACGAACATTTTTGCATCCATATGTGAGTGTATGAGAGGAGAAAATAAACTAGTATACCTATTTTTAGAGAAATATAGGTAACATATGCTGAAAGATATCATATTCGTTCATTATTCTACTTAAAAATTATTATATTATAATTAATATTAAATTAATATTATTATATTATGATATTTTAATCAATATTAAATTATTATGAAGATATTATTATATTTTTTATATTTTCTTATTTCTATTAAACTATTCACCCAAGCAAAAAAATCTATTAACACTAATTATTATTATTATATTATCATATCAATTGACATAATTACAAAGTTAACTATTAGTATGATGGAGATAGATAGAATTAATTAATAGCTAAACTTGTGAGTGGTAGTTGAGAGGAGAAAATACATTAATTTTTTTTTTTTGCTTTTCATGCATTTAAGTGTCACAAACACGCCAAACTTAATGATTCTGGTTTTTATTAACACATATTTGTGCATCCATTATGCAAGTGTAATATGCCTTTGGCGTAATAAAACTAGCATACATATATTTTAAAAAATCTAAGTAAGATATGCTGAGAGATATCATATTATGAAAATATTTAATATTCATACATATTTTTAAATACTAATAAAGATTTTATTAGTAATGAGTTTGAAGTAAAATGGTTGAATAGATGATTTAAAGTATTTGAAAGAAATTTTAGAATGTAATGCACAACATGGATGAACAAAATCAATATATCAATGGTTGTACATTTTGATAATTATAGTGATATATAATTTTTTTGTTTTAAAGCAATTATGACTTTAAGAATTTGAAGCATGCATAGATAAAGTATAAGGTGTTATGGAGAAAACTAATCTTATACTTGTTATGTGTATGTATTAAACAATTTAGACATTACATAAAATAGAATATTTTCAAACAAATTTAAATTATGTATTAATAAATAGATACATAAAACTATAAACAATATTCAATTGCATTTTGTTTGGATAATTTAAAAAAAATATTAAAAAAAATAGATTGACTTTGATCAAATTATTTGTCACAATATAAGTCATTAATAAAAATAAAAATTGGGAAAAATAGAAGATATTGGAACAAAATTTCAATTATTTTTTATAAATAAGCAACAAAACAAGGTTGTTGTTCCTATAAACAACAACCCAAAGGATGTAAAGTTAACAACAAAAATAGTAGCAAGAAAAAGATATATTACATCAATTATCTTCTAAAAACTTTAATCTATTTTCTTCAATCTTTTGCTTTGCAAGTTGTCTACCAATTTTCATTTTTTTGTGACACTCATATGTGAATTTTTCATATTCTAAGGCTTTCTAGAGATTTTACTCAAGACACTGCCATAAATGTCAATATTGTTCTTTCTGTTGGTCCTATATCTATTGTGCCTTTTGAGAGTCAACCTCTGAGATTTATTTATAAAATGCCCATGCCAATCTCAATGGTAACTGAAATGTCCTGCCCCTTTGTATATGTGTTATTGGAATAATATTTGGATGATGATCTTCAAATGGTATTCCTATATAATTGTCAAATTCAACCATGACATATGATGGTGGTTCAGGTGGAGAACTTCCTAGTTTATAGATAATCATTTGAACATATCCTGGAGCTCTATTTACAAGTCCTGCTTGTATCCAAATATTTGAAGTCAAAATCACCCTTGAATTCTTGTTGATTAATATCTCTAGATCAAGTTGATCATTTGAAAAATCTTTTTCTTGATGTACACTTCCTACTTTTGTTGCGAGACTACGTGCAACAGGATGTTTCAATGTATATAACATTTTTTTGTTATCATTATGAGAATTTCCATTTGTGGAGAACAAATGGACAGTATTGTTAAACTCAACATTAGTTATATCATCTATGTTAATAGGGGTTCTTTTCATATATAATCTCCAATCATCAATTTGTGGGTTTGCATCTCTTAGATTTGTCAAAAGTTGACGAGAACTTTGTTGTTGGTTGTTTTGTCCATCTTGTCTGAAATTTTTATCTAATGTAACCACGGTTTTGAATTCTTGCCACAATAACTTTGCTCGTATGTTGCTATCATATGTTGGTCTATCATTGACCGGAGGCAATTGACCCAAATCTCCAACCAAAATCATAGATATACCTGAAAGAAGACTGAGAAAAAATATTTTAAAATTATGTAATAAAAATAAAAATTTCATAGATATGAATTATAATAAATATAATATAAAATAGTTGTCTTGATTAGTCATAATGAAAGATTTGACCAACAAAGCTTATGTGTGCATTTTGTGGGAATGCTTGTCGGAGTTGAGAAACTATGTTTTCCAACATGTTTTTGAACAATAAAGTTCTTTCCATCAATAAAGATGTATTTGATGTGTGTCATATCTTCTTGAAAGCTTGCAAGTCTTGTTCCTTTTAGCTAAGAAAATTATCGTCTTGGGATTATCAATTTTGAATGAACTGTAGAGGTTGGACTATATTGAATGTTGCAACTCATGTTGGTGCAAGTAATAGAAGGGGAGAATGACCTAGCATTGCCTTGTTTTCAAGGGCTTGACTAATGCCACCAATCAAATATGACTTTCTTGTTCTTGTTGTTCCCTGTATTATCATGAATAATGACTCTCCATTTTTATTTTTATGGTAGTGGGCCATAATTATGTTGATCGTCTTTCTTTGTTTACTACTAAGAGTTATGTAGTTGATGTGTTGCAATATATCATCATATATGAGACATCCATGATCTTTCCTTTTGTTTATGAAATTGATTACTTGAGTTGTGTACTATTCACCTTGATATTCACGAGACCAAATTTTGTCTATCAATGTCTCTTCTTATCAACATATCTATTCTATAAACTTGTATATTTTGACCTTGATTCAACGTAGATAGAATTTCCCATTCATTCTCTATGGTATTTGTTTGAACAAGTTCATCATCTTCAATTTCAGAATCATTGGTATTTTCAACATTCTTTAATCATTGTTCATTCCACATGCCAAACATTATAGTTGAATTATTCCCACTTTGCTATTATGGAGTCATGATCATGATCTATACCTCTTTCTATGTCATGAAATGGTTTGTAAACCAATAACTCTAAAAACAAAATTCAATCCATTTATTTGAGTCATGTGGAGGAATGGATACAAACCTAGGGTCAACTTTGACGATAGATGCACTTTGCCTTGGCTCCCATTTTTTGTCTCTTTTTAGTATAAGATTATAAATCTATGATCTTGTTACATCAATCGATGAGACATGTTCCATAGAACAAGGCCTCATTTTATATCCATCAATGAGATTTATTGTTTGTTCTTCATTGTTCTCTTCAATATGTACATCTATAGGTTTAACCACCTCACGTGAAACATTTAGATTAACAATCTTCTACTTATTTTTGCTGATGGAAGTTCTAACAACATGTGACATATTTCTTGAGCTCCAATGTCTCTTTCTATGTCTGTCTCAGTTAGAAGCTTTCTATATGCTCATGCAGCTAAATCATCAGGATTTTTCATGTTTGAAATACACATCAATATCTAACTATATGTTTCTGAGCTTTTTTCTACTTTTGCAACATACTTTGCAATATATAATTTGATTACAACATGCTTGGAAAGAACACGTTGCCAATCTACATTTTCTCTCTATAACTGTAATATGTGGCAATTATGTGAATCCACTCTCTCATCATTTCTTGCTAGTTTATTTTTTTTGTCTCTTGTCTTTATGCCTTCATATAATTTGGATCCTTCTAGATTCAGTGACCAAGGGATTTATACCCACAATGAATATGAACCCATATATTTTGTTAATTGGCATAATTTTTATATATTTAAACATGTGATTTTTTTTTACTAATTAAATAGTTACCTGCAAACCATCTTGCCTCCTTTTATCCTTAGGCATGCACCCTCCCTACAAACTATCTGTCGTTCTACAGAGTTTAGTATCACTTCATAGTCACACTCAATATTTATCTTTGCAATTTGTGTCATGTTTTTCTTTTCATTTCTTCCTCACTGCTTTCAGAGGCCCATTAACCCACTGGTCTTTCATCTTGAATCTTGCTTCAAGTTCTTCCTATGGCCCTGCCTTCCTCTTTCCTTTGGCTTGCTATCGCTCTTTCATTCACAAGTAATGAATCAACAAATCCCAATTGACACATGTTTCTGCATGGTGCTCATCCTCGTTCATCCCCTATGCCCAGTGAATAAACAACATCAGGTGTTGAGGAGTCTTTTCATTTGTGTCCTTGGCCACCTATCCAGGCATAAACCCTACCCCCAAAATTGCCCTTTTCAACATTGAATGCAGACCATACAACCAATCATTTTCCACACAACCCTTCAACACCCATTCAACATCTTCTTTCGCCTAACCTCCAACCCCCACGTCACCACCATTGACACAATGTGTATATTCATTCGATACCTATGTTTAGTCATTAAAAATTCTTCAACTAGAAAGATTTTCATGGTTCGAATGAAAATATTTTCATCAAATTTGAAAAGATTTTTCATTCTTTTCTTAGTGACTTTGCCCATAAATACTAATTGTTGCCTTGGCATAATTAAGGAAAAGTTGGCCTCTATTTCAAAATGTAGTTGCAACCCATCCTCAATTGTGAGCACCAAGTGCTACCCATGTCACATCACCTTGCCACCACACCCTTTCATTAATAGCTTCCGAAAATGGTGGCACACAATTCCAACTCAAAGAACAAACTCAAGATTAAGAAAATATTCCACCATAATTTTCAGCCCATCATCAAGAGTCACTACCCATTTGGACAACCTATCCACCATGTCGTTCCTTGATCTCATCACATGCCCAACTTCAAATTCCTCAAAAGTTTCTTAAATTCTTAAATTCTTAAATTTATAATCAACTTAAATTTTACTATGTTTAAATTATTTAATTTAATTTAAGTTACTTTATTTTATTTTATTTAAATTATTTTGACTTATTTCGTTTAATTAAATTTTAATAATTTAATTAAATTTAAATTATTTAATTTAAGTTATGTTGTTTCAATTCTTATACAGTTTTTAAATTTTAATTAGCTTAAATTTTACTATGTTTAAATTACTTAATCTCAGTTAATTTAAATTATTTTATTTAATTTATTAATTTAAGTGATGTGTGTAAAGAAACTTAACTTTAGTTTATTCTTTTTCTAAAGAAAGAAAACCATTTAATTTAATTTATTTAAATTATTTTATTTAATTTAAGTTGTTTTATTTATTTATTTTTATGTTTATACAATTTTTAAGTTTTAATCAGCTTAAAATTATTTAATTTAATTTTGATTTATTGTATTTAATTTTTTAATTCTTAAATAATTCTTAAATTTTATTATGATATAATTTTCATTTTAATTTTTAGCTATTTAATTTAGTTTAATGGACTACATTAAGTTTAAGTTATTTAATTTAATTGCACGACCCTCATATGCACATCAAATTAAATGGTTTTAATTTTTATTAACACATATTTGTGATGTTGGCATTTGCATGATGATTGCATTAATAAAATGTTATGTTGTCATTTATGTCAATTATAACCGGTAATGATGTTGTTATAATGTTGTTTTGTAACCGGTAGGAAGAGCTAGTGAAGAGAACTGTAACTGGTAGGTGAATTTGTGGAGGAAACCGATACTACTAGAGAAGAAGTGAGATCAACCGGTAAACCCTACCTGTTGATATGATAAACCTTGACCGATGAAGTTTGGTGAATTAGTTGTATTGGTTTGTGATCTAATGATGAGTGGTAATGATTATGACATGTATGCATGTTGTATGAGCAGAAGTTTCAAATGGTATTTGGCACATTGAGATAACAGTTTTTTCTTGGGAATGAGCAAGTACATTGCATGTAATGCAAACTACGTGATGAGTTACAAAGTTCGATGAAGCGGTGATCAAGGAGCGGTCGAGGCTATCTTGAATGATGTGCAATGATTATCATGTAATACAATGATCATACTTGAACCGATTTGTTTGTAATCTCTATGAGATAATTAGGTTTGTGATGTGTTACCTACCTGATGATTTGTTTACAAGGTCGATGATTTGTTTTGTTGTAGAGTTGGCAATTTATAGTTGAGAGTGAGAGTGTGGTTGCCGAACTGAATGATGTATCTATAGTTTGTGTAAAGGAAGATAGGAGCATGAAAAGGATCTGAACAAGCAAGTGTAGTGCTACTCTAACATATCAACAAACCCCTGTTGTTTTCTAACAATTACAATAGTCAAATCCCCTAACCAGGTAAGCTCTAGCAAGCTTAGTGTTATCCAAATCCTCTAACCAGGTGGTCCATTAGCTTGGATTTGAAATCCTCTACAGAGGTTACTCCTTACAAAGTATTGCTTCTAATAGGGAATTATAGTCAATCCCTTAACCAAGTGGTCCTTAACATGATTTTTTCTTAACATGACTTTTGTAAAGCTTTAACAGGCTTGGCTCCTAACAGGGCGAACTTTAGAAGAGTTCAAAATACTTGTGGGTATTCATCCCCACCATGGGTTTTCCCATTTGGATTTCCACATCAAAAATATTGTGTCAAGTGGTGAATGTTTTTGTGGTTATGTTTACTATGGTTGAATTGCTTAACTACTAAATCCACTTTGATATGTTATGTTAACCAACAGTAATCTAAAATATGTTTTTCTTATGTCAGTATAGTATTTGGATGTTTGTGAGTTTCAAGTTGTTTTACTATTAGTCTGTTATAACAGTCAATCGGTTTAACATGTCAGTATTATTGCATTTGAAGTTGAGTGTTTACCAGTCAGTTCTAAGTTTGCATTGAGAGGTTGATTTTGAGATTGGTGAAAGTTTATATTAGTTTTATATCTACTGATTCACTCCCCCTCTTAGTAGTTAACTGGATCCTTATTCTTTCATTATACCATCAATTGGTATCAGAGCTTCCCAGGTCCTCTAAGGTCTAAGCCTAACAACTTGAGGTAAAGATATTGTAGAACATGATGAAGAAGGAAGGTCTGAAGTTTAATAGAAATAACTACAAAATATGGAGTGATAGAATGAAAATTTATATCAAGAGTCTAGGAAGTCAATATTGGGAACATGTTGGTACTCAATATGTTGCACCTAGTGGAATTATGACTGATGATCAGAAGAAAGAGCAATAAGAAAACAATCAAGCACTGGAGGCTACTATCAGTTCTTTGTCTAATGTAGAGTATGTTGATGTCCATGGTATGGAGACTGCTTATGAGGTATGGGAGGAAATTGAAGAGATTTATAGCGGTGATGAACATGTGAAGATTGCCAAAGAAGAGAGTCTAAGAGGAAAATTTGATGACATGTGGGTGGCTGAAGGTGAGAATATTCAACAATATGGTCAAAGGATTAAGGATATAGTTGGTGAGACCCAGAGTGCTGGTGGTAAAGTGGAGAATGCCATAGTGGTCAGTAAGGTGTCAAGAACCGTTCTACTGGTCTATGCTATCCGAGTTGCAACCATTCAAGAGCTAAAGTCTATTGATAAAACTAAGGTAACTCTTGACTCCATCATTGGTAAACTTACTGCATTTTAATTAAATGGTTATGATGGTAGTGCTCAAAAATCTGAATCTGCATTGAGAGCTTCAGTTTTTAACCCGCCTATGAGGAAAAGCAGAGATGTTAGTCATAGTTATGAGTCCAGATCCAATAGAGAAGTTGATGATGAAGACAACCTGATCGAGCTTGAAGCATTGTTGGCCAAGCAGTTATCCAGAGGTACCAGTAAGTACAAAGGTAAATTACCTTTGAAATGTTTTGCATGTAACAAGATTGGACACATTACAGCTAACTATCCTAATGGTGACAATGAGCATAAGCGTGAGAAGTACAAGAAGTACAAAGGAAAAGGCAAAAGAGATTGTCTCATTGCAGTTGATGGTGGTATCACTGATGAGGAATCTGAGGGAGATGCTAATGAAGACATTGTCTTTGTTGTCATTAAAAAGGAGATATTTGACCAGAAGGCATTAGTTTCTCTCATGGATAGTGGTTGTTTACACCACATGACCAGTGACTAGAGTAAATTTCTTACATTAAAGGAATTTGATGGAGGAGTTGTGAGATTTGGAAATGACTCACCCTGCATGGTGAAAGGAAAGGGAACCATTTGTCTTAATGGAAAGAGAAGTGCAGATGATGTCTACTAGGTTGAAGGATTAAAGAACAATCTTTTGAGTGTAGCTCAAATCAATGATAGAGGTTATCCATTGGAATTTAAAAATGGAATGTGAAAAATCTATGGGAGCAAAGGTGAACTGATTGCAACTGACAAGCAGACTAAAGGTAACCTATTTCACTTGAATCCTAAAGTCAACAACTGTTTATTTGCTAAAGTAGATGATAGTTGGCTTTGGCATAGAATATTTTGTCATATAAATTTTGATAAGATTGTTAAAGTGAGTAAGTCCAAGACAGTGAGAGGTTTGCCTCAGTTGGACAAACCGGTTAATGCTCTATGTAAGGATTGTCAGTTGGGAAAGATGGCATCCTCAACTTTTAGGAGCAAATCTTTTTTAGCAGAACATATTTGGTTCATACAGATCTTTGTGGACCCATAAGGACTAAAAGTATTCAAGGTGACAAATATTTTATGATCTTCACTAATGATTGCTCAAGAATGATGTGGGTCCTATTCCTAAAGGATGAGTTAGAAGCTTTTGGTAAATTCAAGGCATTCAAGGCCTTAGATGAAAAGAAGAGTGGTAAGAAGATAAAGTGTCCGAGGACTAATCAAGGTGGTGAATTTACTTCTGAGGAATTCACTAGATATTGTGAAGAAAATGGTATCAAACGACAACTTTTTGCATCGAGTACACCACAAAATAATGGCATTGTAGAGAGGAACAACCAATTAGTTGTTGAAGCTGCTAGAACGATATTGATACAGGGAGGTGTAGCAAAAATATTCTAGAGAGAAGTTGTCAGCACAACTGTCTACACTGTGAACCAAATATTGGTAAAGAGAGGTAAGGATAAGACTCCTTATGAATACTGGTATGGTAGATCACCTAATGTCAGTTATTTTAAGATATTTGGCAGTAAATGTTTTATTAAGAGAGGTGACTATGTTAGTAAGTTTGAGGCTAAAAGTGATGGAGGTAGATTTCTTGGTTACTCCACCAAGAGTAAGGCCTACAAATGTTATAACAATTGGACACAAAGAATCATTGAGAGTGCTAATGTTTGAGTGGATAAGTATCCAAAAATCTCAGGGGAAACCAGTGTGGAGAAAAAGGATGAAGATCCTTGCATTGTGTTTTTGGAACCAAAACCAGTGAAACCTAAAACTGGTAAAGAGAATGGTGTTGTACTAGTTCAACCGGAACAGGTAGGTTTAGAACAAGATGATGATAATGAAGAAGAAGAACCTAAAGATAATGATCATGTTATTCCAAGGCATGTCAAACTCAATCACAATATTGACCAGATTATTAGAGATAAGGATGCTGAAGTGTTAACCAAAAGAAGAATTAGAGAGAATTCTTGCATGATCTCCACTATTGAGCCTAGAACCGCTAAGGAAGCATTTGGAGATAATCATTGGATTAAAGCTATGGAGGAGAAGCGTGATCAAATTGAGAAGAATGACACATGGACCCTAGCACCCAGATTGATGAATACAAATGTGATAGGTACTAAGTGGGTATTCAGGAACAAACTAAATGAAGATGGTGTAGTAGTTTGAAACAAAGCTAGATTGGTATGCAAAGGTTATGCACAGGAAGAAGGAGAAGATTCTAGTGAGACTTTTGCACCAGTGGCTAGACTGGAAGGTGTCAGGACTTTACTTGTATTTGTAGCACATAAGGGATTCAAAGTATATCAAATGGATGTGAAGTCAACATTTTTGAATGGAATACTGGAAGAAGAAGTATAAATTGAGCAGCCAAATGGTTATGCTTTGACTAATGAAAAAGACATGGTGTGAAAATTGCATAAGGCACTATATGGGTTAAAGCAAGCACCAAGAGCATGGTATGAAAGGATACTGTAACGCCATAAAACGGTTAGTCTGAGGATTAGTCAAATCAACATAAAACTAAACCATTAAAAAGCATTATCAAGAAAGATTAAGCATAGAAGCATATTAGAGATAAAACTGAATAAAGATTAAGACTTCACTCATGATGCTCCCTATGCCATTAGCTCTCCCTTGTTCCTCTCCTCTCCAAGTTCCCAAATGAGTGTAGCTCTCAGTAGCTTTTTGCACTATTTTTGGACGTCTTATGGAGATTCAAGAGTATGAAGTAAATACTCAGGAAAATGCAAACATGAACAAGCTAAGAAATGAGATATTATGTAACTAACTAAGATTAATTCTAGACCAAAGTGAATTATGCTAAATACTCTCTAGATTTTACTATAAGCTAGATGCATGCAAGTTTTCAGGATCTGGATTATGAAGGAATGGGTTCTATTTATAGGAAAAATGGAGCAATGGATGGCCAGGATTGAAGGGTTTAATCAAGGGTCAAGCTTGAAAGTTGGGGATCCATGTGCACAATTGGCACCAATGAAATGGTGACAAGTGTCAACATAGGGTTGGGTTGAAAGAAGAGGTTGGAGGCAGTAAAGGCCTGAGAAGACCTCATGGTTATCTAAAGGCCAAGGGTCAAGTCTAAGTTAGGTTTACCCACTCGATTAGGAGTTAATCCAAGGATAAACCTTTGTGCAAATGATTAAGAGATAATCATGGTCAAAGCATTAAAGGCCTAATGAGACCCTTGGGTTGGGTAAAGGTTGAGTCAAAACAAATGTTTTAACCATGTAGGAGGGTTTGGGTTAACCATTAATGGTTTTTGAAGACTTTGTGGATTAAGTGGTTGAAGGTTGGAAGCTTTCAAAGGTTATCCAAGACTTTGAGACATTTAGTGGTTGAAGGTTGAAAGCCTTTAATGGTTATCAAAGACTTTTAGGCTTTGAGAAGTGACTCCATTTTGCTTAGGAATGTGACAATAATTAGGGGATGGATTAGGCTAATTAGGAAGGGGTTAGAAGAATCTAGAAGGGGATTAGATTTTGCAAGTGGATTTGGTGGGTGAGGGAAAATAGGATTTTATTTAAAATAAAAATTCATTTATTTCAATAAATGTGTGCAAGTTGCATTTGTAGGAAAATGCAAGTGGGGGGGATAATGATTTAAATAAATGTTTGATTTAATTTATTTAAAAGAGGAAAAAGGGATTTTAATTAAATAAATTGATTTTATTTATTTAATTAATTGGAATTTGATTTTAATGAATTAATTAAAATAAATTGAATAATTTATTTAATTAATAGAAGAATGTTTGGGGATGAATTAATTAAATATTAATTTAATTAACTGATGGCTAGTGGATTTTTAATCAAATAAATACGAAATATTCATTTAATTAAAATGGACAGATTTATGTGACTACATTTGCCCCTCTTTGAGACGGTGCAGTTTATCGCATCGTTTCAAAGAAAGAAAAACTGGTGTGAAGAAATGCCCCATAAAATGTAAATTTAATGGGTGGTATGCCCCCTCGAGAGATGGGCTGAAAAATTTCAAAAAATCGGGCGATCTCTCGAAAAAGAAGGAAAAGTGGAGGGGAGGTAGAATAGAAGAAATTAGAACTAATGATGAAAGAATGGAAGAAAATGGAGTGAATATGAAGAAACAACAAGCCAGTGGGTACCCTGAGGTCATGCAAGAGATACATAGCAGATGTAGTGTGGGGTTTGGATTGATGCTATACAATTGATCAAAATTGGTTAGACAATCTGGTGCAATCGGTTGAATTGCCCCGATCAAGTCAAAGCATGACAGTTGATGCCAATTGTTTGCTTGGACAAGATAAAGTCTGAGTAAGTGAATCAAAGTGACCTGATGAGACTTAGGCAATTGATGCAATTGCCTGATGAAGTCAAGGTATATGAAGCAAAAATACTCGTTGAGACGTAGACAATTGATGTAATTGTCCGTTGGATTGTGTTTGATTGGTTGATCAATTGATAGTGTGTGCATGTGATGGATGGTTGTGGGGAATCATGGCAGCCCCGTTGAGACTAGGTCATTATGATAAATGCCTGATGTAGTCTAGGATTACCATGATCGATTACCTGTTGAGACCCGAAGATACTTGATCAGAGTATCTGTTGATAGTCTAGGTGTGTGTGAGTTGATGTATCTATGTAGATAGAGTAACTTGCTTGATTGTGTGGATGAATGAGGATGGGAAACACAATCCCTCCTATTGGACATTGATGGTGATGAACGTGGCTTGATTGGGTTGATGGGAAATGATGAAGGGTATGTGATGTTGATTATCGAGATGGGGAGGGTTGAGGGGGTTCGATTTAGAAGAAATGGAGGACCTATGACTCATTGCTATGGAAGAAGAGGAAAATAGAGTATGCATTATTATGACTATGTATGCATGATATGCAACTATTATGAATGTATGGATGGTTGGAATGCAACGGAATGCAGTATATAAACAGATGAGGTGAGATGACGATCCATAGTGCTCTTTTTATCATCATTGAGCTTGAAAATGTTGGAAGAGAATACAAGCATCTTGACATAATGATTCAAGATGACCTGAGTATTTCTTTCATGGAGTTTAATATAGCAAGTTAATACAAACGACTTGATATAAGGGTCAAGTCGACCAGAGTATTGCTTGCGGAACAGACAAGGATTATCTCCTTTCGTGCATGACTTGGATCGTCCTCCTTGATCTTAGGCTGATCAGATCCTAAGACAAGTGCATACCGTACTAAGAAAATAAAACCTTTATCCAAATTGGATGAGGAGGAACCAATGGATGAGCATTGTACCTGTAACCAAACAGTATATACATAAAGAATAAAGAATATGGATCCTTGGTAATGGTTCATGTCCATATGGTCGAGGTATACGCTGTAGTCAGCAAGCCGTAGTGATTTATGAATGCATTTTTGCATATGATCACGTAGCTTGGTGAACTTCCCACGTAGACACCATTAGTGCATGCCCCAGAACTTCATCGGAAATAATGCGCAAATGATACAAAACAATGCTGAAAAGATCTCGATACAGATAAACAAATGAATTACTCACAAATCAACCAAGCATTTGATAGCTTATCATAATTTTCTTGTCAAAGAAAACGTTACTTTTGTCTTTGTTTTGGTAAGGAAGGATGCATCCTTGTTTTAAAGACAATTTGGATTGTTGATGTTGATTGTGTTGGTCGAGTGATAAGTGGTTATTTGTGTGAGTATTGTGTCAATGTTTGTTTTGTATCTGATCGGATGACTATGTACAAGGTGTTGCCATGTTTTTGTGTGATTTTTGATGGGTTTTCCGATGTTTTTTTGGATTTTGTGAAACAATTTTGAATGTTTTTGGTATTTTGAGAGTCATTTTTGAATGTTTTTGGTATTTTTCTGATATGCAGGGGAGCCTGATGCTCTGTACACCTTAGGTATAAAACCTTTTGAGGTGCATGCTATTGATTGGATCTGTAAGCAGTTCTCCTTCTGAAGTAGCCAACTGATATGCCCCGGACCCGAATACAGCAGTGACAACATATGGGCCCAGCCAGTTTGATTCAAACTTGCCCTGATGTTCTCGGTTTGGTTGGTTGCGAGGATTATCTCGAAGAACAAGATCACCTACCTCAAATGTACGAGATCTAACTCGGTGATTGTAGCTTCTGCTCATGCGCTGTTGATAGGCTTTGAGGTGATTATATGCAGCTTGTCGCTTCTCATCTAGTAACTCTAAGTCCTGAAGATGGGATACTCTGTGGGCTTCATCATCGATGAGATTGTGCAAGGAAACTCGTAATGATGGTATCTCAACCTCAATAGGTAAGATGGCTTCTGCACCATAGACCAATGAGTAGGGAGTTGCGCCTGTAGGGGTTCGAATGCTAGTTCGATATGCCCATAATGCTAGATTCAATTGAACATGCCAATCACGACCAGCATCATTTACTGTCTTCTTTAGGATTCTTAATATGTTTTTATTGGATGCTTCAGCCTGACCATTGCCTTGTGGGTAATAGGGAGTGGAAAAGCGGTGTTGGATATGAAATTTTTCACAAAGTTCACGGACATCCTGATTTTTGAAAGGAAGACCGTTATCTGTGACAATGGACATGGGCACACCATACCGGCAGATGATGTAGTTGAGGATGAATGAGGCGATCTGCTTGCCGGTGACTTGGGTAAGTGGAACAACTTCGATCCACTTTGTGAAGTATTCGGTAGCGGTAATGATAAATTTATGGCCATTGGATGAAGATGGGTGAATCTTACCCACAAGGTCAAGGCCCCATTGACAAAAAGGCCATGGTGTTGTGATTGGTTGCAGTTCCTGTGCTAGTGCATGTATCAGGTCATCGTGAACTTGACATTTCTTGCATTTCTTGACAAAGTAGTAGGAATCCTTTTCCATAGATGGCCAATAGTATCTAGCTCGCATGAGTTTCTTGGCTAGTGATGGACCACTTGAGTGAGTCCCGCAAATTCCTTCATGTACCGCTTCCAAAGCCTTTGTTATCTCATCTTGTTCCAGACATCGAAGGAGAGTACCATCAAGACTACGTCGGTATAGTGTTTCGGCAATAATGGTATATCGAGCAGTTTGGCGAATGAAGGTTTTACGTTGGTTATTTGATTGGTTAGGAGGAAGGGTGTGATCGCGGAGATAGGTGTAGAATTCACCATACCATGGGGATTCAGAACCGACAAGGCGACATATCATTTCGGATTCAGGGATATCATAAGCGGGGATTCAAAGCTGTTCTACCAAGAACTCGTAGCGTGTTGAATTTTGTGGAAGATCTAGGAGAGATGCGATGGTAGCCATAGCGTCAGCAGCTCGATTCTGATCTCTTGGTATTTGCTCAAAAGTGATAGTAATAAATGATGTCTTTAGAGTGTCCACCATTTGCTTATATGGCATGAGTTTATCATCTTTGGTCTGATATTCATCTGTTGCTTGTCGAATGACCAGTTGTGAGTCGCCATATACTTGCAGTTCTTTTAATTTCCATTGTATGGCTAGCCTGAGTCCTATGATCAAAGCCTCATATTCTGCTATGTTGTTTGTGCATGGAAATGTGAGCCTGTAAGACTTCGGGATGCTATCATCTTGAGGTGTGATAAATAGAATGCCTGCCCCCGAGCCATGCCTAGTGTATGAACCATCAAAATATTGTTTCCATGGCTGTGCTTCTGTGATCATGAATATCTCTTCATTTGGAAAATTGGAAATGAGAGGATGATCGCCTATGAGTGGTGCATCGGCCAACTGATCTGCAATAACCTGACCTTTGATAGCTTTACGGTCCACATACTCAATGTCAAATTCACTTAGAATCATCACCCATTTGGCCAAGCGACCTGTCAATGCTGCTTTGCTGAGTAAATACTTGAGTGGATCAATCTTTGCAATGAGTTGTACCTTGTGTGTTAACAGATAGTGCCTCAGTTTAGTGGCTGCCAAGATTACTGCTAGGCAAGCTCGCTCAATAGGTGTGTAATTGAGTTCATAGCCCACCAGTGTGCGAGAGATGTAGTAAATAGCACACTCTTTTCCTTCTGCATTATGTTGTGCCAGTAGTACACCCAATGCTGTACTTGTTGCTGAGATATAGAGCAATAATGGTCTACTTGGATCTGGTGGCATCAGCAATGGTGGATTCATGAGATAGTCTTTAAGCACCTGAAATGCTTGCTGGCATTTGGCATCCCACTGAAAGCGGATGTTCTTGTGTAGCAGGTGTGTGAAGGGGTGACACTTATCAGCCAATTGTGCAATGAATCTTCGGATGGATTGAAGCCGCCCTTGTAGTGTCCTTAGCTGACTGATATTCTTTGGAGGTGGCATGTCCATGATTGCTTTTACCTTTGCTAGGTCAACCTCAATACCTTTGCTTGAGACAATGTATCCTAGAAGCTTCCCGGAGGTCACTCCAAAGACACATTTCTTTGGGTTGAGTCGAACATGGTATTGTTCCAGTCTACCAAAGATTTTATCTAAGATGTGGAGATGCCCGTCTCTGGTGAGTGATTTTGCAAGTAAGTCATCAACATAATCTTCCATCATAGTATGCATCATGTCATGGAAGATGGTGGTCATTGCTCGTTGATAGGTGGCTCCTGCATTCTTGAGACCAAAAGGCATTACATTCCAGCAATATGTGCCCCATGGACATGTGAAGGTTGTCTTATGTTGATCTTCGGGTGCGATCTTTATCTGATTGTAGCCAGAAAAGCTATCCATGAGTGAAAGCATTGCATGTCCTGCTGTTAAATCCACTATGATGTCGATATTTGGTAGGGGGAAATCATCTTTAGGACAAGCCTTATTTAGATCTCTGAAGTTGGTACAAATGCGGATGCCCCCTTTTGGTTTGCCAACTGGCACGATGTTGGAGATCCATTCTGCATAATCAATTGGTCTAATGAAACCAACATCTAGGAGTTTCTTGAGTTCTATTTTGACTAGCACTGCAATCTGGGGATGCATCTTACGAAGCTTCTACTTGACAGGTTTGGCTCCTTTTGCTACGGCGAGGTGATGCATGACTAAATCAAGATCAAGTCCAGGCATGTCTGCATATGACCATGCAAAGTTGATCTGACGCTGCTGGAAGAACTCTATAAATGTAGGTTGTTCCTCTGGAGTGAGAAGAGATGCCAGATGTATAATATGAGGATTTTCAGGAGTCCCCACATTGTATTCATTGGTTTCCTCGATAAGAATCGTTGATCGTTCTTGTTGTGTACTAGCAGGGAGAATGTCAAACCCTTCATCCTCAGGCGCCTCAGAGAGGTTTTTACCATTAGATACGCTCTTTCTTTTTACTTTTGTCGGATCAAACAGCGCCACAGTGTGGTTTTCACTAGAAGATCCATGTTTTATTGTTATATTTTTGCAGCTGAAGGGTTTGGCATCCACCCCGAAGTATGCTGCGCTATTAAGTTCAATGGCGAATCCAGCTTTGTGATCCCCGCTTGGTAGGTTATCCCTTATTTCCAAAAAGTCAATGATAGCCTCATCGTTTTGGAAGAGGTCAAGACATGGGAGATTTGATTGGGTCCATTCAATGAGTTCAGGGTGGATAATGGGCGTTACGTCATCGATTAGGTTAAGTTCAGTAGATGTATCAGTGAGGGTTAAGATAGTGTGGTGAAGGTCATTGATGGTACTCTCCCTGTCAGAATCAGGCGTAGGATGAGACGTAGGGTCTGTGGAAGATGTTTCCAGCTCAGGTACCCAAGTGGTCTTTATCTGTGCTTCTCCGTAAATAGGGATGTCTTTGCGTGGCGAAGGTGGTGATGTGTCTTCCTCATCTGAAGTGTTAAGTTATACAAAATCAAATTCCCACTCATGCGAGTCAGTCTCTGAATCACTTTCCAGCATCCGATTGCTATACCATACTGGGATATTTTTTGAGTTAAACACTGCAGGTATGATTGGTTTATGTACCTTTGTAGTGATCGATGCTGCAGGAATTTTGATGGGGATTAAAGGATTTGTGACTGGAAGTATCGGCAGTGTTGACTTAGTGGCTTCTATTGGAACGGCTGGTGCCATAGATGCTGCTGCAGGTTCTGATATAGGTGCTGCTGCTACTGGTGTTATTGATGTGATGGCTGCTATAGATGGGATTACTGGTTCAATTGGTGGGATGTTTGGTATTGTAGATGGTTGCGTTGGGGTTGTGAGCCTTGATGGGGTAGTGGGGATAGTGCTTGATACTGCTTTGATAATAAAAGGTGTCCTCTTTGCCATAGGCTGACATAATGGTTTGCTGGGTTGTCCTTTGAATTTGAGTTTAGGAAATATTTCTTTCTCAAAGCCTAGGCCTGTATTACCATTGGGCTTGAATTCTGGCAGCAACGGTTCATGTCGTCCTTGTTTGCAATATCCTAAAGCACTCTGACCATCATACCCCATTCTTTGCATAATGAGGAGGCCTTTACCATACTGATCCATAGGAAGTGTAACTCGCGGTATATCAGTGGTGATGGGATCTTTATAGATCCATGCCGCTAGGTCCTCATCTTGTGTTTCTTCCTCTTGACTCTTTCCAAGGATGAAAGGCGTCAAAGCACATATTGGCGTGATCAGTGGTTGCTGGAGAAACTGTGGTGGTTTACCATATGTTCTAGGGGAAGTGGGCATCTGTCCCACACAAAAGAGTTGACTCAAGTTGTATTCCCCGGGACCTTCCTCTGCGACTTTCATCTTAAGCTTTTCTTGCTTGGGTATAGGGGTGTTCGAACTGGCAAGAGAGGCGGGACTTACATATGATGTGGAGGAAATGGCTTCCCTATTATTAGGAACAGTAATCTCTGGTTGATGGTTGATATTATGGCAAAAAGCAAAGGGGTTTGCATCGCCTAGGATTGTGATCTCTGTACCGTTATGTGGGAACTTGATACATTGATGGTAGGTGGATGGAACAGCTTGCATGGCATGTATCCAAGGTCTCCCTAATAATAGATTATATGGCAGAGGAAGGTCCAGAACCTGACAAATGATATGCTTTACCACAGGGCCCACTCGGATTGGTAGTACCACAGCTCCTTTGGATGAACGCTCTGCATCATCATAGGCCTTGATGGTGATCTTCTTGTGAGGATCCACTGATTCTGTTGCATATCCAAATGCTGTGACCAACTGTAGTGTACAAATGTTTAGGCCGGCTCCATTATCTATCAAGACTCGCTTGATCCTGTGTTGGTTGATAAAGCCTTCAATGTGTAGTGAAGCGTTATGAGGTTGTTGGAAAGAAGAGTTGTCACTTTCAAAAAAAGTGAGACAAAGTGATGACTTTAGATTTCCAACCATGGCTTGAAATTGGTCTGTATTCAGGTTTGCAGGGACTGACGCCTCTTGGAGTGCTTGATCCAAGATTGTTTTATGAGATGGTGATAGGCGCAATAGCTCTAAAATGGATATAAGCGCAGGCGTTTTATCTAATTGTTCCACAAGATTGTACTGCTTTGGGACAAAGGTGGTGCCTTGTGGAGCTGCCTTAATGGTGACCTTGCCACGACGTGTAACAACATTGCAATTTGAGGTTGGATTTTTGAAGGTTATAGTTGCAATTTTTTCACTGGCATCATACAGATGATTTACAGTGTAGTTATACGCAACCTGCGTGTAATCAGTGGTATCAGTGCCTCACCTATAAGTGGAAGGACCCCTTTGATCTTGTGATGGAAGTGGATTTTTGAACATCAGATGATCATTATTGGTTGTTTTTGGGTCATGTCCTTCAATCTCAATTCCTCCTTGATCAATAAGATCCTGAATGAGATCTTTCAATCGGTGACAATTACTTGTCTTGTGTCCTCTTCCTTGATGAAATTCACAGTGTTCAATATCTCTCCACCATGCTGGTTTGACTTGAGGCTCATAGTTGGATAGTTTAGGTAGAGTGACCAAATTCTGAGAAAGGAGTTGTCGCAACACTGTTTCAATGGGTTCCCCTAAGGGAGTGTATGTTCGTTTTTGTTTTTGCTGACGAGGTCTTGGTTCATCATGGGATGTGATGCGACCTTGATTAGAAGGAACATTTGTGTTATTCTGAGGTGGAGGATTTTGTCCTGCAAATCGAACCACAGGTTGTGCATTTTGAATAGTCCGAGCATCCACAACTCCATCATTGACAATATTCTTGTTTTTGTTCCAGAAGTTCGGTTTATCACTATTGAAGCGCGGGCGAGGACCATCTTTTGGTTCATTAAAGATTTTGATGAGTCCTTTCTTGATGAGTGCCCTTTCACATTTTAAACCCTTGGTGATCATATCGTTAAAGGAGTCTGTGTCTTTGACATCCAGGTGAAATTCCATTTCTTCGTTTAAGTTGGAAATAAAAATTTCCACTAGTTCTTGTTCAGGTAACTGAAGAGAACGTTTGCTAGACATTTGGCGCCATCGTTGCAGGAATACTAAGAATAATTCACTTGGTTTTTGTTTGGTGTTGCATAGATCAACCATGGTGATGTCGCGTTCAATGTTATGAGAGTAATGAGATAGGAACTTCTGGATGAGTTCCTCAAATGTTCTAATGCCACCTGGTAGTCGGGAAAACCATGATGTGGTTGTTCCTCCCAAACTTTGGGGAAAAAGGCGCATTAGGTATGTGTCTTCATATGCCACTTCAAGACAAGCGGAATGAAATTCTCTGACATGATCACGGGGATCTCCCTTTCCTCTATATTTTTCAAATTTGGGTGTTTCGAACCCGCGTGGAAAGGGTGGCATATAAAGATTCCTATCAAATGGATAGGGATAGATGTCGTTAAGTGAGAATTGATTGGTCTTAACACCACTATGAAGTTGTTGGGCGAGATGCTCGACTTGTTGCCGCAACATCTCTATTTCTTTTGGAGGAGGAGGTGGTGGGTTACCTCGAGGAATGTTATATCTGATATGATTTCTACCTCTTTCCTCCTCATGGAAACTTTGTCTTTCTGATGCTTGTCTTAATTGGGCAAGATCAAAGTCAGAGTGGAGTTTGGCTCCTTCTTGAGCGAGTTTTAAGAAGTGAGCATCTGCATTGCTCCTGAGTATTTCATCAAACAATCTATTAAAGTGAGGGTTATGCTGAGCCCTTTCGATTGTTGCAGGAGTGGGAGTACTTGGGTTTTCGTCATTCACATTTCCTCCAAGTGCTTCTTGAAATTCATTGAGATTTTCGTCTTCTTCTTCCTCAATTTCTATTTCTCATTGCCTTGACCGTGATTGGGTTTGAGCCATTTTGTTTGCAAGTTTGTGTTGAAGTTGATTGAAGATGATGATGAGTTGTTGATGAAAGATTGATGATTAGTGGATTGTATGGTATGTAGATGTCTAGCACTCTAAAGTAGATGTAACCGAAATTCCTTCTTTGAATTGCTTGCTTGTTTGGTAAGTTTGGATGTGATAAGGTGTAGAGAAATCTGAGATGTGTTACAGATTTTGACTACCTAGCAACGAGAGGATTCACTCATGAACTAGTTTTAACCTGCGTAGATGTGTCTCTTAGGATGAGCTTATCCTAGATGTAGAAACAATCTAAAAAGTGATGTGATGTGTTTGATTTCAAGCAATACCTAAAAGAGAACTTGGGACAAGAACCTCTTAATGTTTTGAGAGTTGGGACGGATTGATGATGAAGTGATTATGTATGAGTGAGATGATGGATGAAAATGTTTTCAACTTCAATAAAAACTTTGTGTTATAAATGGGACAAACTCTACTTCTTCCCTTTCAGGTGTTGGAGGTATTTCTCGAGCTGTGTTGTAGGTGATGCAGATGTTTGGGAAGAAATTGGGATTAATCTTTCCTCCTTGATTTTTGTGATAACTCAGAGCTCTATATTGCATAAAAGCTCTGTGGTTCAATGATTCGGAATCAAATTCGTTTGTTTTGCCTTGAAGGTAGAGACGCATGCGATGTAGAAAGACTCTATGGGAGACAAAGATTTGTCGATTGATATAGAAGAATTTCCTCCTCTTGATCAAAGCCTTTGAGCTTAATGGTCTTCTTTTCAAGTTGATATTCTGATGACACTTCTTCTTTCACAAGATGTGAAGAATGGTCATAAAATTTGACTCTTTGTTGTTTGCACTTTGTTTTTGATGTTTTTGGTTGTTTTGACAGATGTTTGGTTGGATGAATACTTTGTTTTTGGGAAGTGATTTCCTGATTTTTCTTTGACAAGAAAACAAAGCAAGCACACAAACACAAGAATGTTGCCTAAAAGGCACAAATGAGTATGGGTTTAGATCAACCCAATCCTTGGAATTTTATATGACCCTTCCTTTAGATGTATTTTAAGGTGTATTTCCAAAGCCTAAAGTCAGCTCAATGTGCACTTGGTTTTTAAAACAAACACACTTCAAACACTTTTTATCCCTAAGGTCAAATGGCCAGTCGTGATAAATTTAGCCCACATCTTGATATTTCTTCGACTTTGGTACTACATACCTTATGAATCCCGCCGTGGCAGGTAAGGATGTGATATACTAAGTCTTGCGCGAGCATAACAAATAGATGATCCCTATGATGGGGGAGTCACCACTTTTATCAAGCCACAAGTGACTTTTCAAAAAGCTATGTTTCTACTCAAGGAAATATGTATGGTGAGTATCTTGGGAGCAAAACCATCTATGCTCTTGCACTAAATTATATCGCAAATATCCTCAATCAATAGAACAGGTGGGCTACTACTTAAAGGTGTTTAGTCATGTTCGATGTTTTTGGACATAAGTTCATTCTGCAGTGACTCACTTAAGAGCCTTGTAACTGGTGGTGGGGCCCATTTGTCCTTTCGGCCAGTTACACTATAGGAACAACTATACCCAAGGCTTCAACTTTCGCTCTCACCTGATTTCTATAGCGGCTCGAAGGATTTACCGCTTGAGGTCGTTCCCAAGAGTATCGATCCCTTGGCAGGCCTCTCTTAAAAAGATAAAATTTTGAGTGTTACTAACACTTTTCTCTTGCACCTAGGACCACGAAAGCCAAGGGAGAGGATAGTGTGTGTTAGAGGTAGGACCACTCGACTGACTTTTTGCACAAGTGTGCCAAGTACGAAAGACACTTGTTCTTTTTAATCCGCCATTGCAATGTGATCTAACTATTTGGAGATGTTGCTCCAACAGTCATGGTGTTCTTTTTAACCAAGATAGCAAAATTGAGTTTTCGTTTTATCCAAGATTGCAAAATGATTGTTCTCTTTTAAACTCAAAAAATAACAAGTTGATTGTTCTTTTTAGCCCATATTGCAAGATGTGTTTGTTCTTTTTACCCAAGATTGTAACAAAATGACAATGTGATTGTTTCTTTTAACCGATATTGCAAGATGTGAATGTTTTTTTAAACCAAGATTGCATAATGTGATTGTTCATTTTAAACCATTTGTTGAAAAAAAATGAAATTGCCTATCCAAGGATTAATCAATTTTGCCTCATTAAATGATTTAAAGAAAATATTGCAATTTCAACATCTTCAAACCCTGCAAGACAATTTGTTAAAAATACGCTCCGTGATGTCGAAATGCCATAAGTGCAGGGTTCGAATCACGTCGGGTTCACCAAATGTAATGCCATAAAACGGTTAGTCTGAGGATTAGTCAAATCAACATAAAACTAAACCATTAAAAAGCATTATCAAGAAAGATTAAGCATAGAAGCATATTAGAGATAAAAATGAATAAAGATTAAGACTTCACTCATGATGCTCCCTACGCCATTAGCTCTCCCTTGTTCCTCTCCTCTCCAAGTTTCCAAATGAGTGTAGCTCTTAGTAGCTTTTTGCACTATTTTTGGACGTCTTATGGAGATTCAAGAGTATGAAGTAAATACTCAGGAAAATGCAAACATGAACAAGCTAAGAAATGAGATATTATGTAACTAACTAAGATTAATTCTATACCAAAGTGAATTATGCTAAATACTCTCTAGATTTTACTATAAGCTAGATGCATGCAAGTTTTCAGGATCTGGATTATGAAGGAATGGGCTCTATTTATAGGAAAAATGGAGCAATGGATGGCCAGGATTGAAGGGTTTAATCAAGGGTCAAGCTTGAAAGTTGGGGATCCATGTGCACAATTGGCACCAATGAAATGGTGACAAGTGTCAACATAGGGTTGGGTTGAAAGAAGAGGTTGGAGGCATTAAAGGCCTGAGAAGACCTCATGGTTATCTAAAGGCCAAGGGTCAAGTCTAAGTTAGGTTTACCCACTTGATTAGGAGTTATTCCAAGGATAAACCTTTGTGCAAATGATTAAGAGATAATCATGGTCAAAGCATTAAAGGCCTAATGAGACCCTTGGGTTGGGTAAAGGTTGAGTCAAAACAAATGTTTTAACCATGTAGGAGGGTTTGGGTTAACCATTAATGGTTTTTGAAGACTTTGTGGATTAAGTGGTTGAAGGTTGGAAGCTTTCAAAGGTTATCCAAGACTTTGAGACATTTAGTGGTTGAAGGTTGAAAGCCTTTAATGGTTATCAAAGACTTTTAGGCTTTGAGAAGTGACTCCATTTTGCTTAGGAATGTGACAATAATTAGGGGATGGATTAGGCTAATTAGGAAGGGGTTAGAAGAATCTAGAAGGGGATTAGATTTTGCAAGTGGATTTGGTGGGTGAGGGAAAATAGGATTTTATTTAAAATAAAAATTCATTTATTTCAATAAATGTGTGCAAGTTGCATTTGTAGGAAAATGCAAGTGGGGGGGATAATGATTTAAATAAATGTTTGATTTAATTTATTTAAAAGAGGAAAAAGGGATTTTAATTAAATAAATTAATTTTATTTATTTAATTAATTGGAATTTGATTTTAATGAATTAATTAAAATAAATTGAATAATTTATTTAATTAATAGAAGAATGTTTGGGGATGAATTAATTAAATATTAATTTAATTAACTGATGGCTAGTGGATTTTTAATCAAATAAATACGAAATATTCATTTAATTAAAATGGACAGATTTATGTGACTACAGATACATTCACACCTGATGAAGATAGGTTTTTCAGAGCACCAGTGAAGATAGCAACATATATCTTAAATCTGAAGGAGATAAGATACTAGTTAGTGAAGTGTTTGTGGATGATATCATATTTGGAGGCAATGATGACATGAGCAATGACTTTTCAAATGAAATCAAAAGCGAGTTTGAAATGTCTCTAGTGGGAGAGATAAAAAATTTCATAGGCTTGCAAATTCAACAAATGAAGAGTGGTATTTTCATCACACAGTCTAAGTATGTGAAAGAGGTATTAAAGATATTTGGTATGAGTGATAGTAAACCAGTTGGGAAACCAATGGTCACAGGTTGTAAATTGTCTAAGGAGGACGAAGCCACATCTATTGATGAAAAGGAGTATAGGTCAATGATAGGGAAATTGCACTATGTTGGTATTTTGGATATGTTGATATGGTTTTGTCATTGATGTCAACACTTATCAACTTTGGCACTTGGAGAATTGCCAATGTTCACCGACAAGCTAGTGACTTATGCATAGTCACCGGTATCTTGTTCACCGGCACTTGGAATGACATGGAAAACACTTGGTTATGTCAAAGACATCATTTGGACACTTTGTCTTGGAGATTTGTTCATTGGTATATTCATGTTTGCATATTTGCTGTTAAAGACAAATAGGTCCAGGATAAGCATCGATAGGCTTATCTATTCCAGATCAACACAACACGCTATGGAGATGATTTATTAATGTTGTAAATGCATTAAGCCGACATGTTGAATCAGATATTGCATCGGTTATTGTTTTACTTGTAAATTGTTTTTATTGTAATATCTTTTGTAAAGCCGACCTATACATTTTGGTCCTAGGCTTCGGTATATATGTAAGATCATATTTGTAAGATCAATATGCGATTGGGAAAAAAATTTGTAATAAGGTATATGCGAGAATAAGCAAAGCGTATAAAGATGCTAATTTGAGAAGTACATCATTATTGGATTTAACCATCCAATTGTAGTCAGTGTGACTCCTATTTGTGTATGAGCAGTGAGCTCTAGGCACTTGGCCTTTTTGCATTTGCAGACCCCCTATTGTATACACATACTATCTACAGTAGTATCATCTAATTTTGGGTAAGGTTTCCCACCATGGTTTTTCCCCTTACAGGGTTTCTACGTACAAATATTGCTGTTATGTGTTGTGGATGTTATTGTCTTTCTGTTTCATGCATTAATCTTTACCGGTGCTACAATTAACTGATAAACTGTCTACCGACATTAACTTTGGTTTACCGATATTAAGCATTAAGTTTGGTTAATTTGTTTTTGGTTTGAATTTATTAGACAACTGATTCACCCCCACTCTCAGTTGTCTCCGGGACCTAACACACTATGTTATTCACAACAGACTAGATATAGCTCATGCAGTTGGTCTAGTTGCTAGATTTCAGAAGAATTTAAAGGAAACACATTTGATAGTAACCAAGAGGATATTCAGATATTTGAAAGGTATTATTGACTATGGATTATGGTATCCATATGCAGGTAACTTTGATTTGAAGGTGTATACAGATGCAGACTGGGCAGGTAATGCCGATGATAGAAAAAGAACAACTGGTGGAGCATTCTTTCTTGGAGGAAGACTTGTTTCATGGAGTAGCAAGAATCAAAGCTGTATATCTCAGTCTACCACTGAAGCTGAATATGTTGCAGCTTATATGAATTGTACCTAGGCTATCTAGATGAGACACATTCTGGAAGGTTTCAAGATGAAGTTTACAGAACTAGTAAAGATCTTATGTGACAATACTAGTGCTATAAATATTTCAAAGAACCCTATTTTGCATGCACGAACCAAGCATATTGAACTGAAGTATCATTTATTGAGGGAAAAAGTGCAAAGTAAAGATGTGATATTAGAGCATGTTTCTACCAAGGAGCAACTTGTAGATAGCTTTACTAAACCTCTACCTAAGACTACTTTTGAGTATCTTAGAAGTCAGCTAGGGGTTGTACCTATCCATGAGGTGAATTGAACATGATGTAGAGTACATCAGTCTCGGACCTACTTGTAGAATTTTACAGCAGGATTGGTGTAGAGTGGAGTTATTCCACAGGGGGAGCATCAAGTTGCAGGTTGATGATGCTTAGCAGTGAAGTTTGACATTACATGTTTTACTTTCACTTTGACATTGTTTTCAAAGGGGGATAAGAACTATGAGATTATGAGGGAGAAGAACTATATGAGAAGAATTGTATGATTGACATATAGAAGTTCTATAGCCAATTACCAGCTGAAGACAAGGAGAGTACATGGCAAAATGTAAACTAGGATTCCTATTCACAATCATAGCAATCAAGGATATTTATACTTGTATTGCCATCAGTGCCAAAGGGGGAGATTGTTGGCATTTGCATGATGATTTCTTTAATGAAATATTATGTTGTCATTGATGTCAATTATAACTGGTAATGATGTTGTTATAATATTGTTTTGTAACCAGTAGGAAGAGCTAGTGAAGGGAACTACAACCAGTAGGTGAATTTGTGGAGAAAACTAGTATTACTAGAGAAGAAGTGAGATCAACTGGTAAACCCTAACTGATGAAGTTTGGTGAATCGGTTGTATTGGTTTATGACCTAATGATGAGGTATAATGATTATGACACATATGCATGTTGTATGAGAAGAAGTTTTGAATGGTATTTGGCACATTGATATAATGATTTTTCTTGGGAATGAGAAAGTACATTGCATGTAATGCAAACCACGTGATGAGTTACAGAGCTCAATGAAGCAGTGATCAAGGAGCAGCCGAGGCTATCTTGAATGATGTGCAGTGATTATTATGTAATCCAATGGTCATACTTGAACCAATTTGTTTGTAATATTTATGAGATAATTAGGTTTGTGATGTGTTACCAACCTGATGATTTGTTTATAAGGTTGATGAGTTGTTTTGTTGTAGAGTTGGCAATTTGTAGTTGAGAGTGAGATTGTGGTTGTTGAACCGGATGATGTATCTGCAGTTTGTGTAAAGGCAGATAGGAGCATGAAAAGGATTTGAACAAGAAAGTGTAGTGCTACTCTAATAGATCAGCAAACCCCTGTTGTTTTCTAATAATTACAACAGTCAAATCCCCTAACCGGGCAAACTCTAGCAAGCTTAGTATTATTCATATCCTCTAACCAGGTGGTCCATTAGATTGGATTTGAAATCCTCTACCGAGGTTACTCCTTACAGAGTATTGTTTCTAATAGGGCATTATAGTTAATCCCTTAACTAGGTGGTCCCTAACAGAATCTGTTCTTAACAGGACTTTTGTAAAGCTTTAACAGGCTTGGCTCTTAATAGGGCGAACTTCAGAAGAGTTCAAAATACTTGTGGGTATTCATCCCCACCATGGTTTTTCCCATTTGGGTTTCCATGTCAAAAATATTGTGTCAAGTGGTGAATGTTTTTGTGGTTATGTTTAATATGGTTGAATTGCTTAACTACTAAATCCACTTTGATATGTTTTACTTATGTCAGTAAAGTATTTGGATGTTTGTGAGTTTCAAGTTGTTTTACTGTTAGTCTATTATAATAGTCAACCAGTTTAACTTGTCAGTATTATTGCATTTGAAGTTCAATGTTTAACCAGTCAGTTCTGAGTTTGCATTGAGAGTTTGATTTTGAGATTGGTGAAAGTTTATAGAAGTTTTATATCTACTGATTAACCCCCCCTTCTTAGTAGTTAATCAGATGCTTATTCTTTCATCATACCATCATGTGCATCCATTATGTGAGTGTAATATGCCTCTCAATGTAATAAAATTAAAAATAATAATAATTTTTATTTTTTACTTTTCATACATTTAAGTGTCACAAACACATCAAATTAAATGCTTCTATTTTTTATTGATGAACATTTTTGCATCCATATGTGAGTGTAATATTCTTTTGATGTAATGAAATGGTTACACATTACATTCTAGTGGTCCTAAATCGTATACATATATATGTATGTATGTATGTACACAGACACACAGACACACACACACACACACAATACATATACATACATAGAGAGAGAGAGACAATAAAAAGATAACAAAATTGATAATATATATATATATATATATATATATATATATATATATATATATATATATATATATATATATATATATATATATATATATATATATATATTTGTTTTCTTAATAAAATAATTAAATGATCTAATTTACAAAATAAAACAATGGACATTTCTCCAGATTAAAAATACCAACATTATGGTGTGTGAGGTTAGGTAATGAGGGTAAGGGTAAGATTGTGAAAAATAAAGTTTTTAAGTTTAAAAAGTCCCCACCTAGACATTAAAAGTTGGTAGTTATTGTTTTATGCAATTCTCTCTTCATTTAAATAGACACAATCTATACACTATTGAAACTCTTTTGTCTAATTGTTTAACCTCTTCTTTTTAATGCGAGGTTATCTCTTGGGGGTATTTTGCATATACTTTTAAAAATATAAGTAATTATGTATCTAAACTAGCAATTGCACCTTAGTGTACAATAGGTACATTGAAGAGGTGTGATAGGTTAATAAAGAGAGGGAAGAAGGGGAGAGAGACAAAGAAATGAATAGAAAGATAAATAAGCAAAAGTATATATAGATAAATGGAGACAAAAATAAGGGAGATAAAGAGATGGAGAGAGAAAGAGGGAGAGACAAAGATATATGGGAAAATAAAGAGATATGGATATGCATAGATAGAGAGGCGGGAGATAAAGATGGAGAGAGATATGAAGATATACGGTGAAAGAGTGAGAGAGAAAGAAGATAAGTAATAAAGGGAGAGAGAGAAACATGGAGTGTGTGTGTGTATGATATAGTGATAGAGAGGAAGATCTCTCTCTCTCTCTCTCTATATATATATATATATAGATAGAGAGAGAGAGAGAGAGAGAGAGAGAGAGAGAGAGAGAGAGAGAGAGAGAGAGAGAGAGAGAGAGAGAGAGATGAATAAATATAAAGGTAGGGATATAAAAAGGGATATATATATATAGAGAGGTAGAGGGATATATATAAGGAGAGAGAGGGAGGCACATGAGTGAGAGATAAAGATAGTGATAGAGATAGGAAGGGAGGGAGAAATAGAGAGGTGGAGAGGAATAGTTTTCTTCTCTTTCTCTCCCACTTTCTATATGACTTCCTCTCTTAGAATTTCTATCTTCCTCTTCCTCTTTGTATGCTCTACTTTCTAGTTACATAAAGATTATTCTTTTGATAGACAAAAATGGAAATCAAAGTCACAAAAGTCACTATTTGTTGATCTTCTCACACTTTTACACATCCAAATAGTTATTTCTTTTGTTGCTTCCTTCAGTTGTCTCCAACCCTTCCATTGGATAAAATGACAACATAAGGGTATTCCACATAAATAGATACAAATTGAGTTCAAAAGCATAGAGTCTAAGAAAAGTCTTAATCTCATTTGAACAATCTAGATTTGTTTTCTTATTTATGTAAAAAATAAACTTATTTTTATTGTTTAAGTTCACTTAATATTTTAAAATTAGATTTTATTATTTCTTCTTGTTATTTAAATTTTGATTAGTAGAAGAGTTGATCACCTTCAAACAACAATTCTAACTATTTTCTTAATGACTAAACTAAAAATAATTTAATATTATATGTTTACTTTAAATTATTAATTTTTTCTCAAATTAATTTTAAAAAGATAAAATGAATATAATTATAATATTATATATTATAAATAAAATTAAGTAAAAATATGTTTATTTATATAATTTAATTAATTTTATATTAATATTTTTAATACTTACATTATATAAAAATCAAATATAACATTCGAAATAGAATTACAATATAATATTATATACAAATAAAATTAAATAACAAATATATTTAGATATATGCTTTATTATTATAATATTTGTTAACATGAAAAAGAAATAAAATTAGAGATGTGAAGCATAAACATCATAGGAACACGAGACACCATTAGGTGCAGAGTAATTGAAACCATGTTTGGACATTTTAATCTTTGTACAATGGCTCTTTTAAAATAAAAAATTCCAAGAGGACTCCAAATTTTAAAGTAAAAAATTACATAGATTTAGTGCTTTAGTGGACAACTAAGAGCAATTAAAAATTATATTAAAAAAACAACATATATACATTTAAAATTGGAGTAGTTAAAATATCATAATAAAGTTCAAACCAACTGAAAGCTCTATGCCTGACCAAAGATAAAGTTGAGTTCACAAAGAAAATGAGCTTGAAGTCATTACAACACTATTTTATGCCTAGAATGTTGTCATTGTTGGATCTTGTCTTGACTGTTACCATTACGATCAAGGAAATTAGCTGAAGCACAAAACCCATGATTCTTAAAATAAAATTTTGTACTGCAAATGCCATTTTTTTAATCCTTCAAAGCCTACAAACTATTTCAATTCAACTCTTCTCAAAGCTTACACATAATCAATATGTTTAATTTTGTGGAAGAACTTTTCTAGTGAATGAAGTGTTGCAAATGTGAAGATGTTTGATGTGTCGGTATGGCTGTCATTGATGTCAACATATTGATTCTATGTTTTAGTATTTGGTTTTGCTCCACATTTTTGATATGTTGTAGATATGTTAATCATGTGTTGATACATTGTTGGATATTGCCTTGAGATATTACTATCATGTTTTTGAGGTCCAGAAGTTCTACTCTGAAAGTCTGTGTAGTAATGATGTTTTTTGGCAAAGGTTGTAGTGCTATGCATTTCTTTGCATTTCCATTTCTATTGATAATATTTTATATTTATGTTATTCATCTACTTATCTTTGTTATTATGATTCGACATGTGTTGGTGTGCTCCAAAGTTGTGGCTTTGGATATGATCATTTCAATATAAGTTGGCCCCAGATGCTCTACCTTTTTCTCTGATGATTGCAGTGTTCAAATAACATGTTATTGGATAGTGGTTTGGTCCACTTCTCATTCCTTTCCACCATGAGAATGCTTAGTGAAGACCTATTTTAAATTATGTTTCTTTATCTCCTTGGCCGACTTGAAAAATCTATTTCGAAGATCAGTATAAATGAAGAATGATTGTAGTGAGGAAAATATAAAAAGATATAGAAGGTTTTTTATTGAAAATAAGATCTATCTCTTGTTGATTTTTGCAAGGTTATGTTTGGTTGCAGATGATCGGTATGGTTGTGTGTTGATGTTGTTTGATACCGGTGGTAGTGAGCTTAAGGTTTCTTTTGATAATTTAGTTGTGTACTTTAGTGGTGGATTCTTTCTTTCTTTCTTTCTTTCTTTCTTCTTCTTTTGGGCAGTGAGTCCTGTTTCTTTTTTCTAGTGGTTTTAGCTAAGCAATGAGCCCACTTGCAATGAGAATTCCAACAGTGAACCATCTTTGTAAAAATCACCTTAACCGATGTCACCCTAATAGGTCTTTTCATATTCAAAACTAACATTCTTCATGTTTTTTCCCTTGGATTTCTACATTATATCTGGTGTTTCATGTGCATGTTCTTTTATGTTTATATCTTCTTATGGTTGAAGTAATATGCTATTGGTTTACCGGATCTATTTTCTATGGGAAAAGTAAAATATTTTAATATACAACTGATTCACCCCCTCTCAGTTGTCTGGGATATTCAACAGGTTGTTGCATTAGATACTTCTTATGAAGTTTGGGAAAGATTGAAGAATATCTATGAAGGAAATGATAGAATTAAACTAGCTAAGATGCAGACCGCTAAAGGCATATATGAGAATTTGAGAATAGAAGAAGGTGAAGATAAAACAATCTATTTTCAAAAGGTTGATAGTGCAGTAAATGAGATCATAGATTTTGGTGGTACCTTGGATGATAAGGATGTGATAGAGAATATTATGAGGACTTTACTGGAATGTTACAATGACAAGATTTCAGCTATTGAAGAAACTTATGATCCATCAAAGTTTACTAGAGAATAGTTGTACGGCACCTTGACAACATTTGAGATGAGGAAGTTTGGTAAAGACAAAGTAAAAACAAAGACAACATTTAAAGCATCAGGTCATAGATGAAGATTCACATGATGAAATATTACATGAAATGGAAGTGAACTTTGTGAGAAATTTGAAGAGAGGAACCGACAAGTATAAAGGTATGTTAGCTCCTAAATTTTTTAAGGTGGAAAGATTGGTCATTATGCATCTAGATATACGGAAAGAGGATCAAAACAAAAATTTAAGGAAAACAAAGGAAAGTTCAATAAGAAAGCCTACTATGTTAGAGGTGATGCTAGTATTTCAGATGATGAGTCAGATTATGAGGATGGTGATTGTTTATTCTTGGTAGAAAAAGATAAACCTAAGCCTTGTAATAATTCTAAGATTGTTGAGACTGTTGCTTTAGCATTGCATGATAGAAGAGATATAAATGAATGGTTGATTGATAGTGGATGCTCAAATCATATGACCTATGACAAAAGTAAATTTGTAAAGCTTGAAAAGTATGATGGTGGTTCTGTTAGATTTGGAGATGATTAGACTGCTCAAATTGTTGGAATTGGTTCTATTACTTTTGATGGAAAGCATAACACTAACAATGTTTACTATGTGAAAGGATTAAATCATAATCTCTTGAGTGTTGGACAGATGTGCAAAAATAGTTACAATGTTGTTTTTCAAGATGGTGGTTGTGAGATCCAAAAGAGACCCATAACTATTATAGTTATGGGGAAAAAGACAGGTGGAAACATGTATCAATTGGAAGCTACTATTGGACATTGCCTATTATCTCAAATCAATGAAAGTTGGCTATGGAACCAGAGGATTTGTCACATCAAATTTGATAATTTTGTGAAGATTAGCATGACAAGAACTATGAGAGATTTGCCAAGGTGGTGTCAAGTGGGAAAGCAAACAAAAGGAACATTTAGAGGAAAAGAACAATCATCTACCAGATATTGGATATGGTACACACATACCTTTTCAATTCAACCAAAACAAGGTGTTTACAAGGTGAGAGGTATTTCATGATCTTAATAGATAATCATTCTAGAATGACTTCAATTGCACTTCTAAGAGAAAATTCAAAGGCATTGGAAAAGTTTAAGATATTCAAAGCTAGGGTTGAGAATAAAGTTGATAGAAGGATTAAATGATTAAGATCTGATAGGGGAGGAGAATTTATTTTTGATGAATTTGATACTTTCTATAAGAAATATGGAATTCAAAGACATTTATCTACTCCTAGGATACCCAAAAAGAATGGCGTAGTAGAAAGAATGAACATGGCCATTCAAGAGGCAACAAGAACTATGATCAAAGAAGCAAATCCACCGAAAGTTTACTTTGAACAATCAAAAGGATTAAAGTTATCAGATGACCTAGATGTTGTTTATAGAATGAAGAAGGAACTATATGGGTTGAAACAAGCTCCTAGAGATTGGTATCGAAGGTTAGACAAGTATCTATTAAATCAAGGTTTTCAAAAAGGGTCTGCTGACAACAATCTTTAGTTTAAAGTTAAATCAAGTAAGATCCTAATTGCTGTTGTATGTGTGGATGATATAACTTTTGGAGGTAATGATGAAATGTCCAAGAAGTTTGCAAATGAAATGCAAAATGAATTTGAAATGTCTATGATTGGTGAGTTAAATTTCTTTCTTGGATTGCAAGTGAATCAAAATAGTAAAGGTATTTTCATATATCAATCAAAGCATGTTGGAGAGCTATTGAAGAAGTTTGGATTGGAGAATTCCAAACGAATATGTACTCCTATGACTACCAGATGCAAGTTGACTAATGATGATAAATCTCCTAAAGCTAATGCAAGAAAGTACAGTTCTATGATTGGATGATTGTTATACCTGACTACTACCAAACTGGATATTATGTATGTTGTTTGTCTTGCAGCCAAATTTCAGCAACAATTGAAAGAATCTCATGTTGTTGTAGTAAAGAGGATATTCAGATATTTGAAAGAAAGAAAATATTTTGGATTGTGGTATTCTAAAGGATTAGATTTTACTTTGAAAGCTTATACTAATGTAGATTGGGTAGGAAGTGTTGATGACAAAAAGAGTACTAGTGGTGGAGCATTTTTCCTTGGCTCCTGGTTAGTTGCATGGTTAAGTCAGAAGCAAGATTTTTTAATCTTTATCAACCGCAAAAGTTGAGTATATTGCAGCTACATCATATTGCATTCAAGTGCTTTGGATGAAACATACATTGAAGGATATTGACATGATGTTTGATGAACCGATCTCAATCATGTATAATAATAAAAGTGCAATCAATATCTCTAAGAACTTGGTACTACATTCCAAAACAAATCATATTTCTATTTGATATCATTTCTTAAGGGAAAAGATGCTAGACAATGAAGTAAAACTTGAATATGTACCTATAAAAGAGAAAGACACAGATATTTTTACAAAGGCTTTGTGAAAAGATACTTTTAAGTATTTCCAGTAGATCTTGGGGGTCACACCCCTTCCTAGTTTGAACTAAGTGCATTAGTTCAGGGAACTTCATGCATATTTTAGTGTAAGCTAATGATTGGGGCTTCCTCTTAGTGGAAGTTGTGCAGATTTTGAGTTGAGTTGTTTCTTACCTTTGTCTTTGATGTCAAAGGGGGAGAGATATGGTCATTTTTTTAAAGGGGATAGATTTGAAAGTTGAGGTTTGAGTTTGTTGTTGATGAATGTTGCCATCAATGACAAAGGGGAGATTTTTGCAAATGTAAAGATGTTTGATGTGTTAGTATGGTTGTCATTAATGTCAACGTACTGATTTTGTGTTTCAATATTTGCTTTTTCTCCATACTGAATTGATATGTTGTAGATTTGTTGATATGTTGTTGGATATTGTCTTGAGATATTACTCTCATGTTTTGGAGGTCCAAAAGTTGTGCTTTGAAAGTCTGTACAATAATGATGTTTTTTGGCAGTGGTTGAAATGCTTCGTGTTTCTCTACATTTCTAGTTCTATTGATAATATTTTGTATTTATGATATTCATGTACTTATATTTGTTATTCTGATTCGACACGTGTTGGTGTTCTCTAGAGTTGTGTTGTTGGATATTATCATTTTGGGTCTGGTTGACCTCAGATGCTCTACCTTTTTCTCTGGTGATTGCGGCACTCAAATAGTGTGTTGTTGCATCATGGTGTGGTCCACTTCTCATTCCTTTCCATCATGGGAATGCTTAGTGAAAACCTATTTTGAATTGTGTTTCTTTATCTCTTTGGCCGACTTTAAAATTCTATTTCAGAGATGAGTATAAATGAAGAATGATTATAATGAGGAAAATATATAAAAGGTTTTGGATTGAAAAGAAGATCCATCTCTCTTTGATTTGTGCAAGGTTATGTTTGGTTGTAGATGATCAGTATGGTTGTGTTCTAATGTTGTTTGGTACCAGTGGCAGTGAGCCTAAGGTTTCTTCCGATATTTCAATCGCGTGCTTCAATGGTGGATTCTTTCTTTCTTTCTACTTCTTCTAGGTAATGAGCCCTCTTTTTATTTTTGGCAATTTTAGCTGAGCAATGAGCCCATCTACAGTGAGCATTCTAGCAGTGAGCCATTTTTGTAAAAATCACCTTAACTGGTGTCACCCTAACAATTATTTTCATATTGAGAACTAATATTTTCCGTGGTTTTTCCCTTCTTGGGTTTTCAACATCATATCTGGTGTTTCATGTGTATGATATTACGAGTTTATATCTGCTTATGGTTAAGTAATCAGAAATTAGTTTACTAGATTTGTTTCTATTGGAAAAGTGAAGTAAATTTTAATGTACAGCCAATTCACCCTCCCTCTTAGTTATTTGGGATATTCAATATGAATTTAACCATCATTAATTGTAAAAGTTATAAATTAGTATTACCTTAATAAAGTAAGATATTGTTTATGTAATACATGTGAAGGGGTATGATCCAAGTGGATACAAAAAAAATGATTTCTTTTTCTAAATGTTGACTACAAGAGTCGTTTTGTGAGTGTGGGCATGAGGTGGAATGAGATCCATGACTGTTACAAAACCAAATTCACACTACAATGGATATAAACATTGTAGACACCTAAAATTGTCTTGTCTAATTAAATAAATATTTTTTATTTATTTAATTATTTTATCTTAAGTCTTCTATTAATTAAATAAATCTTTATTTATTTAATTAATTCATTAACCCTCTTCTAAGCCTTTCCTCATTTAAATAAATACATTTATTTATTTAAATTATCTTTTTACTAAATTAAATAAATATTTTATTTATTTAATTGATCCCACTTCCTCTATTGATTAAATAATTATTTATTTATTTAATTAATTCATTAGCCTTTTCTACCCATGACACATGCCATTCATCTCTTAATTCTTTTATTACCTACCCCTTTATCATTTAGTTATTTCCTCTACCTACCCTTTAATTCTAGTCGACCATTTATCTTTACACCTCTTAATCCTATCCCTTCATTTCTTAAAGTGTCTTCTATATAAGAGGATACTCTCCTTCCTTTTCAACCCTAATCAATGCACCTAATAACTTCTCCAATCAAGCCTTCTTGCAATCAAGCTTCAACCATATTTCCGTTCTTTGTTGAGCTCTTGTGCACACATAAAATCTGAGAGCAAATATATCAAACCAGGTCAATGTAGATAGGAAGAGATGGAGATTGAAACCCTACTAGACATGTGAATGTTATATTTGGTTTATTTTTGTTTATTTGTATGATCTTAGGCATCTCTATTGGTATTGGTGAATGTTTCATTATTAGACTAGGGTTTTGTGGTTGATCCTTGTTAATCTTTCAATATTGTTGTTTTCATTATTCACTTTTCACCATATACATTTTGGCACACCTGTTGGGACTCTTGTCCTTTTATTTTAACATTTTGTTTGCATATTTTATGTTTTTCAAAGTTATAGGTTCGATATTGCAACAACTCTATGTTTTTTCACGTCTGCAACAGATCCGATCGCGTTTGCATTCTGTTTCTGCACCTGAGACTGCTATTTTTTGTGTTTATGATTTTTGTTGTTTTTGTAGATTTGTCACCCTAAAATCGCGTCTATGCAACTTATTATTACATTTTGTCATAAAATTGCGTCTGTGTTGCATAAAGTTGCATTTTTGTCTTTATAGGTGTAGACACCTAAAAATGTCTCATTAATTCTACACTAATTATTCATCTATTTAATTAAGTAATTCTTTAGTTATTTGATTAAATTAATTATTGCTTCTAATCATCACCCTCGACCATTATAAATTATTCGAATTTCTATCAATTCATCATTTTATTCAATTAACCCTATCTTGAATTTTTTTTTTTAATAGATTAATAACTGTAGAGGGGTAACACCCTTGTATTAATCAAAACTTGAAAAATACATAGCTGGTTCAGAAAGAGCCGTAGGGGGAAAGAACTAGTAAGAAAACCCCCTGCCATTGCTCCAACATAAAATACAAAAAAGCCAGCCACACTGGTTGAAATGCTAAAAAGCAAGGAGAAATCAACCAGAGGAGAAAAATGCCGGTTGGACCAAAGGCCTAGACAACGTATGAAATTTGAACAAGGAAATCAGGATTCTTCTAAATTTGAGTCTGGGCCCTCAGTACTGGGAGCAGGAGCAGTAGTTGCATCCAAAATTAACAGACAATCATTCTCATAAGTTGCATGGGCCAATGATTCTGCTTTTTCCCAGGGGTGATGGTCATCATCTGGAATCCATTCTTCTCCACTACCAAGCCCCCAAGATTGCCTTCAACTATGTCACCATTGGCTTTAATACCAAGGTCTTCTCTTCCTGAAAGCCCTTCCTCCTGGATATAGGTGCTTCTCCTGGCATCCGTGAAGCTAGGCTGTATATTGACAATCTTGCATAGGAACTCAATATTTTTGGTAATAATGGGTCAGGAGGATTCCAAGGCATTGAAGTCAAGAGAGCTTATGATCACCATTTTCTGCACCTCTGTACCATTTCCCAAACTCATATAATAGTTTTGGGGAAAGGGCAATCTGAGATTGCCATCAACATTATCCAAAACTACATCAATTTCCTGAAGAAATCGATGCTCAAACACCATTTGGGTGAGAAGCTTCACCCTTTTCTTGCTAGTCCCCATATAGAGAAACATGGCTAGGAAGAAAGTCGGGATGTCTGCATTAGCTCTATATCTATGGTATGCATTAAGGAATTCCTCCCCCAAAATCCTTTTAACACAGTGTAGAATCAAAGGGTGACTCAAGGAGAGAACCAATTGTAGGTGCTTATCAGAGATTTTGCCTAGGAATGCCATCTAACGGTAGGTTGCCTCAAACAAAATTGGTGTTTCCAGTGTAAGCAACAGAGAAAGAAATGGGAAGAGTTTGATGTGTTTAAAATAAGTAGGTCATCCTTTATTTATCTCGCTAGCTCAAAATGGTTGTGGAGCTCGAGGGCTTAGCTAAGTGAGCCAAATTAATTTGCACAAACAAGGTACATCTTAAGCATGCCACCTTAATCATAATTGATTGCTTCTTTGATGCCAGCCGCCATCTGACTTCACTGTATCTAAAAGAAATGATGCAAATTAGATATCTTCTGACAACATCTAAACCAGAGCTCGAGTTAATGACCCTGGTGGGGTCATACTACTGAAACTAAAATGAATACCGGTTGGGGGTAGTCAAGAGGCCGGTAAGAATACATCTCCCGATAAGAACTACCAACTGTTAAGGGCCAAAGCCACCAGGGGCACATACATCCCTTCTTAGCACAAGATCGGATGTAACACTTCAACCAATTTTATCATAATCAAAATGTAGATGTGCCTCCATCCAAACTAGGTGTCTGGAGAGAGACCCAAATGCAGCTGCTTATCAGAAATTTGTTAGAAAATCATTCTGGCGGCAACAACAAAGGTGTTGGAGTAACTCCGAAGAGATCCTAAACCGAAGAGTACAAATTACTGGTTGGGGGAAAAGGTGCAAGAGGCCTATGCAAACAAAGGCAATGCCAATCGATAAAGACCGGGAAGCTGAGACTGATACCCTTACCAATATGAGCCAGAAAGACCACCATCAAGGGAAGACCCGTACCCGGTAAGGGTACATCCCCCAGTTTGTACTCTCGATCGATAGAGACCAAACTCCAGGGAACCAAAGTGGTTCATACCTCTACCAAAATAAATGTAGCATTTAAACCATAATGATTGTTATAATCAACATTTACCTATGCCTGAGCCAAATGCTTGGATCAAGACCACCGTCTGCAATTGCCAACTTAGATAGTTTGTTTGCCTCCATATTGCCTTCTCTATAGATATGGCTGATCCAAAAATCTTTAAAGGTCTCAAGAAAACCCACCATAGGTCAAAGCCATAGGTTGAGATGCAAACTGTGGGTATGGTTATTATGAACAATATTGATAACATTTAATGAATCACCCTCGAAATGGACTCTTTTTATCCCCAACTCAGCCCCCAATTGAAAACCTCTAAATGTCGCTCGAAATTCAGCCTCATTGTTAGTAGCCAGACCGATGTCTTCAGAAATTTCCTTAATGCAGATGCCATTAGAATCTCTAATACAACATCTAATACCACTATGCTCACGATTCCCTGCAGAGGCACCATCGAAGTTAATCTTATGCCACCTTGGTTCTGGGGCTTCCCACTTAACATTCAATCTTGGATTAACCGATATCTCAGGATTACCATTACCGAAAAGCGAGGGGATGTTCAAATTTGGGAACACAAGCTTTAAATTCCAATCCCAGTCAGTGTATTGATTCTTTTTTAGTGATTTGGACTTGGCAGCTTCATTCAGGAGTTCAACCAGGTGGTTCTTAATTTTTCCACAGAGGGCTAACTGGCCCATCTCTTTATCCTAGAAAATTCTCCAATTCCTTTCTTTCCAAATTTCCCAAGTCATGAGTGAGGGAAGGATAACAAATAAGTCCCCAAATAACACCTTGCATTCTGATTTAGGCCATAGTAGAAACCAATCATCCAAACCTTTCAGAAAAGGGCATACCAGATTTAACTTACCCATAAAATGCCACCAACATTTGCTGGAGAAATTGAAGTGTAGCAAGAGGTGATCAATTGTTTCCTCTTGATTCCAACATAATACACATATACTAGGCCCATCAATACCTAATTTAAGGAGTCTTTCATTGGTTAATATTTTCCCCTGAAAAGCCATCCAAGCAAATGAACCTGCTTTAGGAAGAAGATGTTTGTGCCAAAATAGCCTAACCGCCAATCCTTCTTATCTACAACAACTTCTTTCAATTTATAGCCAAAACATACCTTATACTTACCATCAGAAGAGCCACACCATCTAATGATGTCCTCATCTAGGGATGGATGAATAATTTGATTCTTTAGAATATCGGTAAGAAGGTCTTTCTGATTTTGGGCTAGAACCAATGTGTCCAAAGAGTTCCACACCCATTTGTCCATACCATTCTCCTTAATTTAATGACCATAATCACATACCTTGTAACCCCAAAGTTGGCAAGTTTCTCTCATTATAGGTTGGAGAATGGGGTTATGACACAAAGCTTCATTGCCACTCCAAGAATTCAGCCAAAAGGATGCATTCCTCCCATTTCTGACATCCCAAGTGACCTGATCACCAATGATCTCTTTGCACTCTAGAATAAAATTCCAACTGGCCAAGCCCCTAGGAGGGTTGGTAACAGTGAGAATCCTTTTAGGCTCAAGAGAGTCCAAATATTTGTGTTTAAGGATTCTTGACCATCTCTGACTACCGCCTCTACAAATTTCCCACACCAGTTTTGCACCTGTAGCCAAATTCATAATAGAAATTTGACAAATGCCTGCACCTCCAACATTTTTTGGTTTGCCTATTTTTTCCCAGGCAATAAGTGGAAACTTCCCTTTATCATTCAAGTCATTCCAAAGGAAATTTCTCATTATGGTGATTAACTCATCTTCTATGGCAACCGATAGCTTCAAACAAGCCATGGAGAAAACCGGTAAGGTAGAGAGGACTGATTTTATCATTGTAAGCTTGCTGGCAGATGATAACCACTTCCCTTTCCAATTTTCAAGCCTAGCTTTACATTTCTCAATAAGATGTGTCCAATAGAAAGTCCTATTATGACCACTAAAAAGAGGAGTCCCAAGTAATTTACCTGGAAAGTTTGCCACTCTTAAATTAAGGATTCTTGATAGGACAACTTGCATATTCGACATTGTGTTAATAAAGAAAATTTCTGACTTGTTCCAATTGATTTTCTACATCGAAGCCTTGCAATAGTCATTCAGGCATGTATTTATTATCCTTTCCTCTCTTCTGCTAGAGGCTCCAAAAAGAATAGTATCATAAAAAAATTGCAAGTGGTTTGAATGTTCAACTCCTGTAGCCACATTGACACCCACCTAGTGACCATCACAGTGAAGAGATTTAATCATCCGACCTAAAGCTTCAACCATAATTATAAACAAAAATGGCAACATAGGGTCCCCTTGGAAAATGCCTTTTGTTGAAGGGAAGAAACTATGAGATGAATCATTAACCAAAACTGAGAATTTGGGGGTTGATAGACAATTCTTGACCCAAGTGAATCATCCATTACAAAAGCCAAATTTCCTCAATACTTCTACAAGAAATTCCTTGTCCACAATATCATAGGCTTTCATGATGTCCAACTTTAATATCATAAAAGAAGCTTTAGTCTTCCTAGAGGTGTGGAGGGTTTCATTAGTAGAGATGATACCTTCAACAATAGAGCGACTAGGGGCAAAGCCACTCTGTTCATCTGAAATAATATTTTCTAGAAGAGGTTTCAGCCTATTAGCAATGATCTTTGTTATTATTTTATAAATTGAGTTGCATAAAGACATTGGTCTAAAATCACCCATTTGCTGAGGGTTCTTCTTTTTCAGAACTAAGGCTAGAAAGGTATGATTGATGGCTCCCAACATAGTCATGTTTTTCTTGGATTCTTCTACTGCTAGGTGTAAATCTTGGGCAATAATATCCCAGAAAATGCTAAAAGAAGGCCACAGGAAAACCATTAGGGCCTGGAGTCTTATCAGAATTCAACTGGAAGGTAACTTTCCCGAATTCTTCTAAGTCAATAGGTTTGAAGAGCTCTATATTGTGTCTTTCAGTAACTAAAGTAGGGATTGCGTCTAGAATTCTGTTTCTTGCTTCCTGATCATTTTGACAATTGCCATTCATTAGAGATTCAAAGTGTCTTAATGCTTCCTGAGCAATATCCTCATAATCTCTGGCAATACTACCATCTGGTTTTACCACCTTGGATATTGTGGACCTGCTGCTATTGGCATTAGCTGATATGTGGAAGAACTTGGTATTTCTATTTCCATCCTTAAGCCAAAGTTCTTTGGATTTTTGTCTCTAGTGAATTTCTACATGCTGAAGAATTTCATTTAGCTCTGACTTGAGAGAGCTTTCCCTTTGGAAGAGTACTTCATTCATGCCGGACTTAATGACAGAATTGGAAAGATCCTCCAGTTCTGCCGTGACCTTGAGTTTCTCCATATGAATATTTTTGAACTGACTCAAACTCCACTCTTTGATTTTGATCTTAATATACTTGAGTTTCTTATTTAGCTTGAACAACCTCGAGTTGTTTCTAAGAACCAGTTCATTCCACCATGCTGATATCAAATCATGTAAATCTGGCACTCTAAGCCACATCGACTCAAACTGGAAAGGATGGACACCCTCAGAATGTCCTAGAGACACATTAAGGCAAATAGGGAAATGATATGAACCTATAAGGGGTAGAATAGTTGATTTAAGAATAAGATTTTGAGCTAGCTAGTCACCAGCCACCTGAAATCGATCAAGACGTTCTGCAATTTCAGTGAAACCGGTACACCTATTCATCCATGTAAAGGTACCATTCTTAGGATATCCAATAACTGATTCTTATCAACAAAATCTTGGAAATCTTTCTGAGCCATACCAACCCTCTAAATACCACCTTTCTTTTCATTACTTTCCAAGATAGCATTGAAGTCTCCTGCAAACACACAACCGCCAATAGTGATATTTTGGAGTTTGTTTGACAAGAGAGCCCATAGCTCACATTTGTCATTAGTAGAAAAGGGTCCATAGATATTAAAGAGATTGAAACTCTCATTTTTGTATAAACTAGTGACTAGACAATGCTGCCAATATTTATCTTCGCCAAGGAGAGTGATTTGAACATTCAAAAGGTTCCAGATTATTCCCATGCCACCAAAGGCTCCCTTGGATTGCCTTAAAAGACCTTTCCATTATTTCCATACTTTCATTTTTTTCTCAATCTTAGAATGACTCCATTTAGTCTCCTGTATTACCCAAATACCTATTACTACTTATCAAGTTGCCATTAATTTTATGTTTAAAGTTATTCTATATACTCTAGTCGGTTATCTCTACCGAAATATTCAGTTGGTATGCATAGTACAATCAGTTATAGAAGAAACTAGTCTCAAAGCCCAGTATGCACTGAGCTATCTACTGAGTATCATTCCATGTCTACTAAGCACCAAAGATGATACACCAAGTTGATATACACCAAGTGAAATGTGTTACCAGATTCATTGAACCTGGACATACATATGGAAAAGTGTTACAAGATCAAGGAACTGTAGCGTCCTAAAATTGCGACACTTGCAATTTCGACTGCATTTCGGTCTTCACGATGGCGACACAACATGGAACCTGAATGGAGACCCCAAAACTTGTCCACGACACCAAAAACTGTATTTTCTTGCACCTTGGCCTGATCCTCCTTTGCACCCTACTGTCTTGGGAGGTGGGACTAGAGCGCCCAGCGCCCTGGTCCCCCAGGACCATGGCGCCCAACGCCCTGGTCCCCCAGGACCATGGTGCCCAGCGCCCTGGTCCCTGGCCCTATTTTTGGGCCCGGTCTCCTATGGGGCTTTGGGTCTTTTTGTTTGCAATTTGGAAAATAACATTTCCTGGTCGGCATAAGGTCGGGAAAATCAGTCTATCAGCCCTAATTGACAAGTATATAAACTACATTTTCCTCTCCCATTTGGGGAGGAAGGACATATGTGTACAAGCGTAGAAATGATACTCAAACATTCAAGCATTCAAGCATTCAAACATTCCTTCAAGCAATTGATCATTCCAAGTCTCCATTCAAGGCTAAGTGTTGCATTCAAGACAAGGATTCAACCATTGAAGAGGAGATCACTTACTACATACAACATACAACATACAACAACATCTATACCTTCGCATATAAGGATACAAACATCCTTACAACAAGGTATTAGTACTTGTTTTACATTACAATCATTTACATTTACAACAATTTCTCATTTCTTGGTTAATTCCTCTCTTTTAGTTTTCCTTACAACAAGGTATTAGTACTTGTTTTAGTTTTCCTCTCTTTTTCAAAATTCAAAATTTGCATTTTTTGACAATCTAGGTAGGGTTCAATTTTGAGATTGCAACTTTAATTTGGCCTATCTACAGATCGTAAAATCACTCAATTTTTTCAGATTATCTCTAAAATCATCATAACTTTCATCCCTGCAAATTTTGAAAAAAGTTGCGAGGACCGTGTGCACTCCGAGCGCCACGGTCCTTGACATTTTTTCTGAAATTTCGGGAGATTGTCGTGATTGCATTTAACAGCTTAAATCTAGAAGATTGGCTGATTTTACTGAAATTTGCTACCTCTAAATTCAAAATCTTCCCTCCCTTTCTAGTGCATGAGTTTTACAACAATAAGCCCTACTTACACTATTCCCGTTAGACGAAGCCGTAGAATTAAGTCTTTCCGAGGTTTAATTACTGAGGAGATGGAACCTAATTTGAATAGCCTTTTTAACGAGGACATGGGTAATTCCTCTAATCCTCCTAATGATGAAGAAGCTCTCCATGAGGTTTCTGTAGAACAACTTGCGAAATTGGATAACCAATTTGATGATTTTCAACAATGGATGTCTCAAGAATACCCCAATAGTCAAGCTCTTCCTTTAATTGAGGGTCTAAAACATATGCTTCAAAGTGATAAGAATGGAATTGATATTTTGCATGGTATTGCACACATTGTGGATTCGAATGTGATTCCTATGAAGAGTTGTGTTGAAAATTTAGGTTATACACAACCTCCCACTCAAGTCAATCATTCTATTCCTTTGACAACTTCTATTGCTAGCATACCTACCTTTACATCAAACATAATGGCTACTTCTATACAAGACATTCCACCTATGATCACTAGTCATGGGGGCAATCCTTCTTCTTCAATTAACCCTCTTCCTTCATTTAATCCGACTTCTTCATTCATTCCTTCAATGAGTGTTCCTATTACATCTCCACAAATGAACATGACGCAAGGGGGCAATTCATTTAACCATTCCATTCCTCCTTGTAGTGTTCCTCCTGTCCAATCATCTCCTATGACTAACTATCATAGTGTCCCGCCACCTTACTCTCTACCTTCTTTCAATAACATAACACCTCCATCTCAATCTAACACGTCTAATATGAATTCTTCGACTGAAGCGACCATTAACAATCTTGCACAAACTGTCTCTTCTTTACAGCAACAAATTGCCTCTATGAATCAATCTAAGTTTAGTGTGCCCACATTTGATGTTGCGAGCCCACTTTCTCTTGACATTGTTCGAGCTATCCCTCCTAAACATGTTGAAATCCTGCATTTGGAACTTTATAATGGTAAAGGTGATCCTCTAACACATGTTAAGACTTTTCAAACAATATGTACCGATTTTGCTTATGACCAAAGGTTGCTTGCAAAATTGTTTACTAGAACATTAAGAGACAAAGCCCTAGAATGGTATTGCTCGTTGCCTTCTTATTCTATTACTTCTTTCGAACAACTTGCAAATGCTTTCATTCAACAATTTCAAAACAATATAAGTCCTAAAGTTACTTTGATTGATTTAATGCATTGTAAACAAGGTGTTAAAGAAAAAGTGACTGATTTCATTGGTAGATATAAGCATTTGTATGCTCAAATTTCTTGTCCAGTACCTGACAATGATATTCAAAGAATCTTTATTTCTAATTTACAAAAAGATATTCGAGACAAACTTCTATTTTCTGAGTTTACTTCTTTCTAACAGTTGTGTGCAACTCTTCACAATTATCAACTGACTGTGAGTCAAATGGAATAATCACATCCTATGGCTCCGAGTGATAAGGGTGATAGCAGTCAACAACCATTTGGAAAGTTTAAACCGAATAGAGATTCCATCAAATTCAATGAAAACATCATCAACAACAATGTGAATGCAGCATCAGGTGTGCCTCCTATTTCTAAGTTTTTCAAGAAGGAAAGAAAGTATACTCCTTTGAATGAATCATTGCATAGTATTATGAATAAGCTATTGGAACAAAATGTGCTTACTCTTCCTCCTATAAGGCAAATTGATCCTGCAAAGATAAATTCACCTTATTTTGATAACAAAGCTTTTTTTCAATTTCATCATCAACCTGGGCATGATACTGAAAAATGTTTTTCTTTAAAGGGTAAAATTCAAGATTTGATTGATAATAATACTATCTCTATTTCGGGAGTGAATGATAAAGGCAACACATCTGTAGCTCCTCCTAACCAAAATCTTCTGATTTTTACTGATCCACTACCTTCTCATACTTCTAATGCGATTGAGGCTAATGATTCCTCTTTCTCATCTGATGGTCTTGTCTCTATGACTCCGAATGTGATTAACTTTGTAGAGCAGCAAGAAAACCCTAAAGAACCTTCCATCACATTTGATTCTAATGAAACTATCTGGGCACCTGATGGTCCTTTATACATAGTTGCAAAAGTCAAGAATACACCTTGTCGTGGAGTGCTTATTGATCCTTTGTGCACGGTTAATGTTATTACTGAAGAATTTCTTTTTACTTTGCAATTGAATCAAGTGATCTATGACAAAATAGATGTGGTTGTGAAATTATTTGATGCATTTTCTTCTCCTGCAATTGGTTCTATTACATTACCTATTGAGGTCCATAACAAATCCCTTGATGTGAACTTTGCTATTATTCCTTCATCCGAACAATTTCGTGTGAAGCTTGGCTATCCTTGGCTATCTTCCATTAAAGCTATTGCTTCTCCTATTCATAAATGCTTGAAATTTCCCCATAATGGTGAAGTTGTTACTGCCAATCATAGTCTCTTTAAACCAGCTGAAAGAACTTCTAGTGTTCCTATTGATTACTTTTGGCCTAAACAATTCCAATCTCTTCCACCACGAAGTGATCATCTTTTTAAATCTTATCAAAAGTGGAAAACAGATATGATCCTTTCTCTAAGTGAACCTAGAACACCTAAACTTGATATTCCTATCATTCTTGAGAAGGAAGTTCTTCCTTTGAAAGATAAAACTAATGTCTTTCCTCAAGAAGATTCCCAACCCATCCCTATGGATGTGACTATGTCTATGCCTAATAAACTTCCTAAAAGTAGACCTATACCTCCTTGTCATGATGGACTTGGTCTTCTTCCTAAACCAAAAATCCCTCCTTTATATGGAGCAGTTCCTCCTCCGTCCTTTTATAGAGAGAAGAGACCTTCCTCTTCTCCTATTATCCAGCCTAAGAGACCACAACCTAAACACCCAAGTGATAAGGATGAGAACATTCCTCCTCCTCAATCTTCTCCACTTCCTACTAAGACTAGACAAAATCATTCTGCACGTGAACGTTGACGAAAGCGTCGTCTTAGGGCTCAAGAAGCTACTTCTCAAACTTTGCAATCTCCAAAAACACCTTCAACAAGCATTATTCCATTTTCTCCAAAATCTCCTAAACATAGGATGCATGATGGTCTTGATCCTATGCGAGTTAAAGATCCTATTTTTATAAATCTTGATGATGATATGGATGAAAATGTTATTCATGATGAAAATGTTACTTCTCTTGCTTCTGATAGTGAATATGAACTTGTTGATATTGATAACCATTTATCTAATGAATTTTCTAAAGCACTTATCCTAGCTCCTAGACAAGAACAACATGGCTTGGAACATGAACATAGCCCTTGTTTGGATCTTGTGATAGCTCCATCTGCTATGTTGGATGTTCCTCCTCTAGCATGTTCCCTACCTTCCCGAAACATTGATCAGCAAGATCGGGGGGTAGATGACGTGCTAGACTAGTTACATTAGCATAGCAGATTCTCTCCTCCTCTCTTTTGTTACTTCTTCTATATGTTATTCTCATTCTTCTATTTGTTGTCCTTAGTGTTGTCTACTTGAGGACGATGCAAAGCATTGAGATCTCTTTTGGTCTCTCTCATGTTCACTCAAAAGACACATGTGTTCCCTTCTTCTAGGTGACCTTCCTTGATTGGGGAATGAAGAACAATTATGCATACATACATATGATATATATACATGAATTATCATATAGCATACTGACCCCGAGGAAAGTGAAGTCACCTCGTGCTTTGTGTTTTGTGTCTATTATCCTTGGGTTTATCTCACACTTGGGGGCTAAATCTTTGTGATAACGTGCTCCTTTCCCTTCTTATTTCTTATGTGTATCACTATGTTAAAGCAATCACCCCCGTTGAGGCATGTGCGATCGCTTTAATGTAGGGGGGCATACACCCTGTCTATCCCTTCAGGATTCTTGAAAATTTCTTGGCGAACTTAGCTTTGCCTTGAAAATTTTTGGTATTTTTCTTGCATGACTCATAGTGAGGGAACCTTACTACTGACAGTCATGGTTCTCCCTCGTGATCTTCCCTTTTACTTTGTCAATCGAAGTCGTAAGGTCCTTAGTCCACTGGGGGCTTGGTGTGTCTTGCCTCCTTGACATGGTGAAAGTCTTTCAATGTTGTTTCCTTGTACTTTACCGGAAGTATGAGCGTACGCCTATACTCCCGCTAAAGTGGGGGCTAAATGTAGCATCCTAAAATTGTGACACTTGCAATTTCGACTGCATTTCGGTCTTCACGATGGCGACGCAACACAGAACTTGAATGGAGACCCCGAAACTTGTCCACGACACCAAAAACTGCATTTTCTTGCACCCTGGCCTGATCCTCCTTTGCACCCTGCTGTCCCGGGAGGTGGGACCAGAGCGCCCAGTGCCCTAGTCCTTCAGGACCAGGGCGCCCAGCGCCCAGGTCCCCCAGGACCATGGCGCCCAGCACCTTGGTCCCTGGCCCTATTTTTGGGCCCTGTCTCCTATGGGGATTCGGGTCTTTTTGTTTGCAATTTGGAAAATAACATTTCCTGGTCAGCCTAAGGTCAGGAAAATCAGTCTATCAGCCCTAATTGACAAGTATATAAACTACATTTTCCTCTCCCATTTGGGGAGGAAGGACATATGTGTACAAGCGTAGAAACGATACTCAAACATTCAAGCATTCAAGCATTCAAACATTCCTTCAAGCAATTGATCATTCCAAGTCTCCATTCAAGGCTAAGTGTTGCATTCAAGACAAGGATTCAACCATTGAAGAGGAGATCACTTACTACATACAACATACAACATACAACAACATCTATACCTTCGCACATAAGGATACAAACATCCTTACAACAAGGTATTAGTACTTGTTTTACATTACAATCATTTACATTTACAGCAATTTCTTATTTCTTGGTCAATTCCAAAACCGGGGTTTGACCTAAAGGCAAACCCCTAATCCCTAACCCCCCAATCGTCTTCACTTTTCTGTGTGTAGGTTGTAGGTACGTGGCTGAAATTGAAGATCTAGAATCCTTGTGCAGAGACGAACAGATCCCCCTTCTTTTTGCGGATTTTTCGGAGGACCGTGTGCACGTCGAGCGCCATCGTCCCATCAACTTTTGCTCAAATTTGCAGGACAAAGCCGTATCGACATTTTACTGCTAATTCCAGGTCCGCAGCTTCATCCGATATCCCTATCTTAGTTTATAAGCGAATCTTTCTCACTTTCTATGCATTCCTAGCTTGATCATTCTATGCACATTCTTTACAAAAGAGGGTAGCCTTGCTGTCTTAACCCTTGAAACTCATTTAGAATCCAATCTTGCATTGTGTGGGATTGGATCTTGTGGGTTTCAACCCCTCTTTTGAATGTAAAGTCTCCCCTAAGTGAAAACCATCAACCCTAGTAACCTCCCTTCTCTCTCCTTGGAGTTGGAAGAGGGGAGAGCAACTAGGGTTCAATATTTTCTGCTTTACAGGAACATAGAATCGTTATCACATTGGAAATTGCACTTAAAGATTGTGTATCATTTCGAGGTCATCTGACCAATGAAATATTTTGCATGGTTATTCATTCGATAAAACATGCTTGTAAGATCAAAGAAATGAATTAGATCACTGACATAAGAGATCTATTTATACAACATGGATTAAGATCAGACATAAACATGTAGCATTACAGAAAGGAAGATATAGAAATATATGAAGTAAGACATATGAAAGCACTAAGTGTTATGAATATTACAAAGACATACAGGTCACCGAGAAAGATTTCAGAGAACAGTCAAAGAATAGAGTAAACATAAGGGTTTACCGAGTTACTTTATGGGTTACCGAGGTATGCTATAAGCAAGGTAATCTTATCTGAGCACATAGAATCTGCTATAGCATTTCAGATGTAAAGTTGCAGATATTTGTAATGATTTTATTGTAATATTTTGAAGTTGTAAGAGAAACCTTTAACAGGGTAAAAGACTCTAATCAAGTCTATAAATTGTAAAGCCTCTAACCAGGTGCAACATTTAGATTAAGTGTTGTAAAATCCTTTGGCAAGGTAGATCTAATAGATCTTGATACTCCTAACAGGGTAAGGTATTAGAAATAGCTAAACATGTAGCTCTAACCGAGCAACCTTTATTATTGTAGTAGTGAAGTTGTGGGTGCCATCCCCACCGCAGTTTTTCTCTCTAACCAAGAGTTTTTGTGTAACCAAAATATATGTGTTATGGAGTGGATCATGTATGATTGTTACTTATTTGTTTTATCATTATATTATGTTACTGCACTATTCAGTTTATGCATAACAGTAAAGATATTGTTAATAAAAGGATTTGAAATACTGATTCACCCCTCCCCTCTCAGTACATTAGCTTTCCATATTGGGCCTAACAATTGGTATCAGAGCTTCAATCTTGAAAAAGGGTTTAACTACCTAAAGAGAAAGATCTTATCAATGGAAGGCTATAAACAATCTTGAAGGATTGTGTATCTGCAAGAAGAGATGGATCATGCCAATCAAGTGATTACAGACATGCAAAGGCAAATGCAAAAATCTCTGAAAGTGAGAAGAAGATTATTTGATGATTTGCAGGACTCTCAAGAGTTAGTGGAACAAATTGAGACATCATTTGAGAATAGTATATCTGAAGAGATTGAAGAAATGATTGAAGTATTGAAAGAAAAGAACAAAGCACTGGCTGATCAACTAAAAGAAATGAAGAGAACATGATCATTTCAACACATAGATGACTGAAAATCTTGATGCATTGAGGACATCCGATGATAAAGTAAGAGATCTAGAAAGAGAGAAACAACAACTTGAAGCCTTAGTATCTGATAAGAATGATGAAATCACAAGGTTGAATGGAATTCAACAAAACCCCTCAAATCAACTAGGTTATGCACATCATGAAGCAAATCTGAAAGATGGTGAGAATCAAGCATTGAAACTTGAAGTATCAAGGTTGACCAATGAACTTGAAACAAAGAAGAAATCCAAAGAAACACTGAAGAAGAGTTATGAATCATCAAAGATGTTGGATGAGCAACCGAATACAAGAAGACCCAACAAAGATGTAGGACTCAGTTACAAAGGAAAAGACTCTACCGAGAAGGGAATCCATACTACCAAGAGAGGAGAATCGTCAAAGAAAGTTGGAATCAAGAAGAACATCAAAAGAAAGAAGCCTATTTGCAACTATTGAGGAAATCAAGGTCACACTGCCAACATGTGCCAAATTAGAAAAGGTAAGCAACCGAATGTCACTAAGTCCAATGGTTATTGTTACAATTGCAATAAATATGGTCACACATCTAGTCAATGTAGGACAAAGTCTGTTAACAATTATCATATGGCAAAATTCAAAGGGTTTTGTAAAAACTGCAATAGATATGGACATAGTATTGAGAAGTGTTGGTTTAAGCAAAAGAACTATATGTGGTCTACACATCGAGCAAATAATGGAAGCTACCGAACTCATAAAGATCTTAATCGACAATATGCTGTAGTACCATGGGATTACAATACAAGGATATGGTGTGAATGTTGTGGAAGATATGGACATATAAGTGCCAACTGCTTTATAAGGTTTGGGATGAACAACTGAAGATCATGGAGAAATCCTGGTATGACATGTTTTTATTGTCACAAAGTTGGACACTTGGCTGGAGATTGCAGAGATCAACCTAGAAAAGACACTGAGGAAATAAAAGAAAAATTAAAGATGATTTGGAAAAAGAAGGAAATTGTGTCAAATGAAGAAAGCACCTTACCTACTGAGTTAGGTGCTCCTATTCCAAATTAATCGGTAAAGGTATGAAGGGACTGCATTCTCTCAAGGTTAAATCTTAACAATTCCTATTTTATTATGTACTTAATTCAAAATCTGAATAGTTAAGATGTAGTAGTAAGTTTGAAATTCTATCAAAGTCTTTTAGAGCACTATACAGGAAACCTGCCAAGTCGATGAATATAGGAAACCTATCAAGTCGGTAAATGAAGGAAGTTTGGTTATAGTGGAACCGAGTGCATTGAATGTTTTTGACCTAACCTGCATGGATCCTGATAAGGTATATTATGTACTTAAAACATTTGCATGGTCATTTTTCACTTACCAAGTTTTTGAGAGAGCAAAGCAAAGTGAATCTAAGGTGACCAAATATCCTACAAAGCAAAATTCAAGGTATTTACATTAATCTCAATGCATTGTTAAGCTGGTTTATCGATCTCATCAAGTTATTATTATCTGCTAAGTGTGAAGTATATGTCATTTGAAAATTCTCAAACCCTAAGGATCTTTTGTTAGTTTTTATTTGAAATCTACAAATGGCACCTAAGATCCAAGATCCCATTGTTGTTAAGAATGTTGAAAAGTCCTCACTAAAATACTCTTTAACTCCCAAAGTTGCATCTGAATTGGATGACAAAACTGCATTTTCACTCATCTCGGATAGAGTATTATTAGTCGAGGATGTGAGATTCTTCACCAAATGTCATGTTGAAGAACTCGGTCACGTTGAAATCAAAGACACCTATGATGAATTGTGCACCGATGGAAAATTGGATAGCAAGTATGAGCACATTAAGATCAAGGGATTAACTAAAGCCCTAACCTATCCCTGTGTGTTCAAACCCCAGTGAGTCAAGTTTGTTCCAAGTAGAGTTCATGATGACTTCATGTGGCTAGAAGAGCAACCGTTTAAGATTACCAAGGAAATCATTCATTTGATCACCGGTTACCCTATTTATGATCATGCATGAGATCAAAGATGATATCACAGAAGGAATTGATCAGTTTAACCAGAGTGGAATCAGATTGTAGAGGATTGAAATTGAACAATGTCACTGATGCAGAACTAAAATTTTCCATTAGAGTAATAGGTTACTGTTTCTTCCAATCGGCAAGGGAAAATAGTGTACCCTGTATAGCAGTAGACTTAGCATACAAAATTGTGAAGAAAGACATGAAAATTGATCTATTTGAGGTGTTGCTGAAAAACCTATTTGAAAATTTGAACACCATCAGGAAGCCAAAGAAGAACAACTCGGCTAATACACTAAAGTTTGGATCACTACTTGTATGCATGTTTTTCTATTTTGAAAAATTCTTTCCATTAGTTGGTAAAGTTGTTTGGGAACTACACCGACCAATCACCCATCAGATCAATGATTTCATCAAGAAGCTAGGTGATAATTTTAATGGTATTATGGATGATTACTTTAGTAAGTTTCAAGAGAAAATGCATAACAGGTACCGGATTCCACCTAAGCTAGTGGAGAAATACAAAGGTGACATATGTTTTGAAGTAGACACTGATTACTGTTATGTGAATGCCGTGGAACCAAGAACTCAATCTTTGTCACCTATGGGTTATGAGATTGATTTTGACATCACACAACAACAAATTGATGCATTTCTCACATTACCAAGGCATGCTACCGAGCTGAGGTATGGAACCTATGAAGAAGTGAAGGAAAAAGTAAAAATGAGCATTGTAGTACCCAAAGCTACAAGAAAGGCAACAAAGATGATAAAGGCATTATCGGAGAAATTCAGAGAAGATTCTTCCTCCACACCTGTCAAAGGCACTATAGCCATTACCGAAGAGGAATCTGAAGCCCAAGAGGCAGCTATAACACTGAGCACCGAATTGCCTAAGGGAAAAGTGTTGAAAAGAAAGAAACATGATTCATCAAAGGCCTCACTGACTCCTCTAGCAAAGCAACCTAACACAAGAGCATCTGCAACTTCACCGAGTAAGAAAACAAAGAGTGTTACTATTCCCAAGGTAACAAAAACTTACAAGAAATCTACTCAGAGACTCATTTTGGCAAAAGAGTCAAGTGAAACCGAATCTGAGGATGCAAGCAAATTTTAGATTGTCAAGAGCAAGAAGGTAAATGTACATAGTGTTGAAAATTTTTGTACTAATCTGAAGAAATATGGTGGATTTGGAGGATTCAGATATGTTAAGTATGAATCCAGAAATGAAGATGAAAAGAGACAAATAGAAGAAGTTGTCATCTGCACACTTCTAAAATTTTGATTGGTCCCATTAGAAGTCTCTAATTCTCTTCCAAAAGAATTATATGCACATATTGATAATAGGTGGCAATATGCCCTGGACTCAGAGAAACGGATCAGAGAAAGAAGTCTAGTACATCTCTTTCTTGACATGTTGGTAGCTGAAATAAAAGAACATCTGACAACCTACCACACAAAGTTCCTCGTCAAACAAAAAGCCTTGAAACTGATGAATGGGCTGTATATTGAAGTGGAAAATGAGACAAAAGTAAAGTGGCGGGAAATATTTAGAAAAAAGGATGCCAGTGAGCAAGCTGAAGTTGAAATAGTTGATGTCACTGAGCAAGATCTCGATGTTACCGAGCAAGACCCTACTGGCACCATTCAAATAGATGAAGATATCATGGATACAGAGGAAACTGAATAGGAAATGATAGAAGGCAATGCATATGCAAAACTTGTATCTAGTGAATCAGTCTTGGAACAAGTTTAGCCTTATCCATCGGTCAATCAACTTGTCTCAATCGAAGCCCCTCAGGATATAGATCAAGGCACCGAAGGTCACAAGTCTACATTAGGAGAAGGTACTACTCAAGAACAGATGTCTCAGGATCCTTCTAGCACTGAAAATGTTGCAACTAAGACACCAAGTATTGAGACACCAAAGGACACTATGGAGGCTAAAGAAATGGACCAAAGTGTTGCCTCTACTGAGCAACCTACTGAGGGTCATCAATGTAAGGAAGTTAAGTAGCGGAAACAACTTCCTACACTAACCTTGAGAGGAGGGTAATGCAAAACTTTTTCAGATCATTACAACAGTTACAGAAAATAGAAATAGATATAATAGCATTCATACCACAACACAGTGATTTACGTGGGGAAAACCCTTTCGGGAGAAAAACCCCACCCTCCAAAAGAAGCTCAATATTTTATTCAGCAATCAAAAACAGATTACAACATACTTGTAGAGCAAGCTCTTCGCAGGAGTACCACTAATTAGAGATTCAGAGGCAACTCAATAGCCATAAGACTCTTACACACAACCTCTATCTCACACACCTCATAAATAGGAGATACAATACAAGAAACCGTCAAATGGTATTACAAAACCATGAGCTAAAACCACCCAATAAGGTGTAGCCGACCTTATCTCCCTTCTAGATGCCCTATGACATGTTAAAGCACACATCAACACACGTCGCTCCCTTTTACAGCTCATTTATGTATCTGATACAAATTATTATTTTTTCCTATTTCAGGAGTACAAACTTTCGGAGGCCATAACTTGAGAACCGGGTGTCCGATTGACGAACCGTTTGAAGCGCCGAAAAGCTCGTGAAGTGCTCTATCACCTCATAATTGCTTTGCCAGTTATGACCACTTTTCATGGTGTTTCAGAGCCTCTAAAGTCCCCAAAAATTAAGTTTAAATATTTTATTGCACCCCTCCAAGATGAAAACTTTAATATCTTCAAAACTAGCTATGACCTTGCGACGCAACTTTACCGGAATGCTTATCTAGCCAACTAGAAGCTTCAGGGAGAGTTTCGCACCATTTCATGCTCAAATGAAAACTTACTATAAATAGTAACCTCACATAAATGCATGGTTGAGACACCATTTTTCCCAACAAATCTCCCACTTGTCGAACACCTTGCAGGAGCGGAAGGGAATGTCAACACAATGAATCAATTGCTAGGGGCCATAAGGCCCATAGACTCTGAACACCATCTGAACTTCTCTGTGCTCACAACCTTAGTTAAAGCATCTGCAACATTCATCAAAGTTTCCACCTTAACCAGCTTCACCCTACCATCTTCGACCATATCTCTAACAAAATGATACTGAACATCAATATGTTTGGTCCGGGCATGAAATGTCGAGTTCTTAGCTAGGCTAATTGCACTCTGACTATCACAGTAAACTGTCACTGTACCTTGTTTTATTCCAATATCTGAACATAGTCTCTTAAGCCAAATGGCCTCTTTACAAGCATGAGTAGCTGCCATATACTCTGCTTCAGTAGTGGATAGAGCAACCACAGCCTGTCGCTTACTCATCCAACTAATTGCACCACCAAACAAAGTAAACACATAAGCACTGGTGGATCTTCTGCTATCAATATCACCTGCCCAATTTGAATCCACATAACCATGGATATCAAGGGAAGTCATGTCTCCAACTGAATTACCATGATAACACAAAGAATACTTTGAAGTACCCTTCAAATATCTGAAGACTCTTTTGACTGCATCCCAATGAACTCTACCAGGATTAGACATATATCTAGAAAGTACTCCCACTGCTTGGGCAATGTCTGGTCTAGTACAGACCATAGCATACATCAAGCTTCCAACCGCACTCTGGTAAGACACTCTGCTCATGTCTTCCATCTCTAATGGGGATGTAGGACAATCTGAAACAGATAGTTTCGTTCCAACTGTAAAAGGAACACTTAATGGTCTACAATTCTGCATGTTGAACCTCTGTAACACTGAATTCACATACTTACTCTGGCCTAGCCATAGCTTTCTGTTCACCCTATCTCTTCTAATTTCCATCCCAAGAATGTGCTTTACTGCACCAAGATCTTTCATTTCAAATTTAGCAGTGAGCTGAGACTTCAGTTCTGAAATCATACCTTTCCCTTTACCAATAAATAACATATCATCAACATAAAATGCAATGAATAAGAAATGATCACCATAAGATTTATAATAAACACAGTGATCTGATTTAGAACGTTCAAATCCCAAACTCAACACATATGTATCAAATTTCTGGTACCACATCCTAGGACTTTGTTTGAGGCCATACAAATATTTCTTCAATTTACAGACCAAATTACTTTTGCCTTTCACCACATAGTGCTCTGGCTGTGTCATATAAATATCTTCCTCCAAATCACCATGAAGGAAAGCAGTTTTCACATCCATTTGCTCAACCTCTAAATCATAAGCAGTAGCAATAGAAAGCAAAAATCTAATGGACGTCATTTTTGCAACAGGAGAAAATATCTCACCGTAATCAACACCCTCAACCTGAGAGTAGCCTTTTGCAACCAACCTTGCTTTATACTTCTCAATGCTTCCATCTGAACCAATCTTTTTCTTGAACACCCATTTACAACCAACAGTTTTTCGTCCTTTAGGCAATGGTACAAGATCCCATGTATCACTCTTTTTCAAAGCTGCCATTTCTTCCTCCATAGCAATCTTCTAGGATTCTGCATCATTCATGCCTAATTCCTCTCCTACAGATTTCGGTTCATCCACACTAGTATTCAGAGAAAAAATACATCTCCAATCATCAGGTGAATACCTTTCAGGTGGTTGTCTATGTCTTGTAGACCTTCGAACAAACTGAGTTGGAGGTTCTTCCTCCTCTTCTGAAGATTCAGAGCTAGACGAGCTCTCCTCAAATTCCTGCCTATCTAGGGGTCTCGATTCAACTCTTTCAGGTGTAGAAGGAAGTTGAATCACATCTTCTTTTTTAGTCTATTCTGGCTGCAATGTAACAGAAGGAGACTTAATTTCTCTAAAAATAACACTTCTACTATGAATTACCTTTTGTGCAACAGGGTCCCAAAGCTTGTATCCTTTCACACCATAACTATACCCGATGAAGATACATTTCACAGCCTTGTTCTCCAACTTTGTTCGCTTCTCCTTTGGCACATGTGCATATGCCTCGCAACCAAAAACTCTAAGATGTCTCAATGAAGGCTTGTGACCTGACCATGCTTCCATAGGCATTTTATCAACAAGAGCTGATGTAGGAGACCTGTTAATCAGGTAGCAAGCAATGGCAATAGCTTCAGCCCAAAATTTTTTTTCGAGACCAGCACCACTCAACATACTCCTATCCTTCTCCATCAGTGTCCTGTTCATTCTTTCTGCAACTCCATTCTGCTATGGAGAATATGGAGTTGTCTTCTACCTGTTAATTCGACAGTCTTTACAGAATCTATCAAAATCATTAGAGCAAAACTCACCGCCATTATCAGTTCTCAAATATTTTATTTTCTTTCCAGTCTGCAACTCAACCATTGCTTTAAATTCTTTAAAACGACTAAAAATTTCAAATTTACTCTTTAGAAAATATACCCATGTCCTTCTACTAAAATCATCAATAAATGAAACATAATATGTGGATTTTCCAATCGAAGAGACATCTACTAGACCAAACACATCAGAATGGATAAGATCCAAAACACCACAAGTTTTATGAGAACTTGAGTAAAACTGAACGCGGTTTTGTTTTCCATAAATGCAATACTCACAGAAATCAAAGTCAAGATTACAATCATTCAAACCTTCAACAAGATTTTTATTTTTCAAGGTCCTTAGACCCTTTTCTCCAATGTGGCCAATTCTCTGGTGCCATAACATAGTCTTCTCTGCAGGTAACTTTGCTTCAGACGAAAGAGCACCCTTAGGTACCCAAAAACCATTTCCATCTGCTGAAGGTGAAACCTTCAAATCTTCCAGTGAAGTATCCGTAGATTTACTTTTTACAGAAGTGCTATTACACTCAACAGTGTATGCTTCAAGCTTATACAAAGTGCCAAACCTGACACCTCTAGCAACTACCATAGCACCCTTAATCATCTTACATCCTGTTTCAGAAAAGACTACCTGCACACCTGCATCTATCAGTTTTCTCACAGATAACAGGTTTCGTTTTAATCCAGGGATATGCAACACACCATTAATCCTTTTTATTCTACCATCAGAAAACCTAATTCTAACTTTACCTCGACCAACAATGTCTAGAGGTGAATCATCACCCAAGTACACCTTACCTCCATTAAATCCTTCATATTCAGAAAACCAACTTCTATTGGAAGTCATATGAAAAGATGCACCTGAGTCAATTAGCCAGGCATCATTACCTGCATGAGTCACCAAAGCCGCAATAAATGCATCGCCATCTTCCTTGTCAGACTCAGAATCAGAATCGAACTTTTTCTTTTTCTTCTTCTTTTCTTCTTTGCAGTCCTTACGGATGTGACCTGGTTTACCGCAATTCCAGCAAATGACTTTGGACTTTCCAGGAGATTTCGATCTCCCTTTGGATTTGGACTTGCCGCGCTTCTCATTCTTCTTGCCTTTCTCCTTAGGTCTTCCACGAACGGTTAGGGCTTCCTTTGAACTGATGGATACCTTCCTTCGCATCTCCTCACCGAGTAGGGCACCCACCACGTCTTCAAATTTCAAAACAACAGAAGTACTACCGATAGCCATAACAAGAGAATCCCACGAATCAGGCAAAGAACAAAGCAAGATCTAACATTTATCCTCCTCATCCATCTTAACATCGACGGATACTAATTGAGCCACCAACATATTGAATGCTTCCAGGTGGTCTGCAATTCATCCACCCTCTTCCATCTTCGAGGAATACAATTTCTTTCTTAAGAAAATTTGATTTAATAAAGATTTCACTTGATACATCTCACCAAGCTTAGTCCATAGCTTCTTTACAGAGTTTTCTTCATGGACATTGATTAGAACAGAGTCTGCCAGGCACAGTCTAATTAGACCCTTGGCTTTTCGGTCCATAACATCATACTAAGCTGCCGCAGTAGGATTTGAGGGCCTTTGGACATTCGCATCAACAGCATCCCAAAGATCTCAATCTATTAGCAGATCTTCCATCTTCAGCTTCCACATCTCAAAATTACTTCCATTAAATTTCTCCACCTCTATTCTCCCTGACGAACTCGCCATCTGAATATTCCTGCAACAAGATCAAAAAGTGTCTTCTGCACAAGCTCCCACTCAAATTTGGATTAGTTCAAAAAACCCCAACTGCCCACAATTGAAACCAAAGGTGATCAGGCTCTGATACCACTTGTAAGGAAGTTAAGTAGCGGAAACAACTTCCTACACTAACCTTGAGAGGAGGGTAATGCAAAAAATTTTCAGATCATTACAACAGTTACAGAAAATAGAAATAGATATAATAGCATTCATACCACAACACAGTGATTTACGTGGGGAAAACCCTTTCGGGAGAAAAACCCCACCCTCCAAAAGCAGCTCAATATTTTATTCAGCAATCAAAAACAGATTACAACATACTTGCAGAGCAAGCTCTTCACAGGAGTACCACTAATCAGAGATTCAGAGGCAATTCAATAGCCATAAGACTCTTACACACAACCTCTATCTCACACACCTCATAAATAGGAGATACAATACAAGAAACCGTCAAACGGTATTACAAAACCATGGGCTAAAACCACCCAATAAGGTGTAGCCGACCTTATCTCCCTTCTAGATGCCCTATGACATGTTAAAGCACACATCAACACGTGTCGCTCCCTTTTACAGCTCATTTATGTATCCGATACAAATTATTATTTTTTCCTATTTTAGGAGTACAAACTTCCGAAGGCCATAACTTGAGAACCGGGTGTCCAATTGACGAACCGTTTGAAGCGCCGGAAAGCTTGCGAAGTGCTCTATCACCTCATAACCCACTTCACCAGTTACAGCCACTTTTCAGGGCATTTCAGAGCCTCTAAAGTCCCCAAAATTAAGTTTAAATATTTTATTGCACCCCTCCAAGACGAAAACTTTAATATCTTCAAAACTAGCTGTGACCTTCCGACGCAACTTTACCGAAATGCTTATCTAGCCAACCAGAAGCTTCACGGAGAGTTTCACACCATTTCGTACTCAAATGAAAACTTACTATAAATAGTAACCTCACATAAATGCACGGTTGAGACACCATTTTTCCCAGCAATCAAGCCTCACAAGCCATTGTCTTAGTTCAATCAATGAAAGGAAAAGAAAAGAAGATGAAAAAGCATAGTTTCAAAGTAGATTTGTGAAAACCAATAGTGTTGACCAATGTAGACATATCAAAATTAAAGGGGCAAGCACTCATTGATTTTGGTGAACTATGCAAAGAAAAGGCTGATCAGAAGAAGAAAATGGCTATTCAGAAGAAAAATAAAGTACTTCAAAAGGTGAAAGCAGTCTTAATAGATATGCTACCTGAAGCTACAATAACCAAAGATGCAACCATCCACATTCAACTGGATGAACTCCTAACCAAGATAGAGACATCTGGAGTAGATGCATCCGAATATTTGAGCAAGCTAAAAGACAAGGAGCTCACTGCAAAAATGATAGAAGAGGTACAAAAAGCTATAGCTATTGGCAAAGTTAAACTTGTCAAATTTATTGCTGAGTTGACCCCTCAACTCAAGCACATTGATTATTTATTTTAGAAACTCTATACATTTTCTTTATTCATTAAAGACATAAAAAATAAAATAGAAGCAATTGAGAAAGAGATCACCGATCTCTCAAATGAGTTGACCACAGAGCCCAATTCAGTTCAGAATTTCTATACAAAGTTACAATAGCTCATGGCTCAACAATTGGACCTAAGAAATGAAGAACACAAGATCAGGATGGACATAATGACACTTCATACATTATTCCTTCGTCATCTTTCATCCATCCAATAATAGATCAACTGAGCCACATACTTATCTACTACACAAGAGGGAAGCACTCTAGATGGCTTAATATCATTATTGGTTGATATTCAAGCACAAAATTCTTTAATGGACATTGTAAAGGATGCCCTCTTTGTCACTCTCACCAAAGCATGAACAAAGTACAAATCCATTTTTGACTAGTTGCCACCACCGAATGGTAACTAAATTTTGATGTTTGTCAAAAAGGGGGAGTGATATAGTATTCAAAGCATCAAAGTATAGTATTAAACAAAAGGAGTGTAGTATACAGGGGGAGTATACCGAGCAGAGAAAGCAGAGTATTCAAGAGCAGATCACCGAGCATACAAAATCAGAGTTTTGTACAGTATATTGATAAGGGGAGTATATCTAGATTTACTATTTCATTGACTGTCAGTTTAGTCAAATTTTGCAAGTATATAGATTATTGTGTTATAACTTTGAAAGTAGTTTTTGTCCAACATCTCAACTAATGTCAAAAGGGGGGATTGTTAGTACTTATCAAGTTGCCATTAGTTTTATGTTCAAAGTTATTCTATATACTCTAGTCTGTTATCTCTACCGAAATATTATGTCGGTATGCACAATATAGTCGGTTATAGAAGAAACTAGTCTCAGAGCCCAGTATGCACCGAGCTATCTACTGAGTATCATTCCATGTCTACCGAGCAGCAAAGATGATAAACTGAGCTGATATACACCAAGTGAAACATGTTACTAGATTCATTGAACCTAGACATACATATGGAAACATGTTACAAGATCAAGGAACATAAAATCGTTATCACATTGGAAATTGCACTTAAAGATTGTGTATGATTTGAGGTCACCTAACCAATGAAATATTTTGCATGGTTATTCATTTGATAAAACATGTTTGTAAGATCAAAGAAATGAATTAGATCACCGACATAAGAGATCTATTTATACAACATGGATTAAGATAAGACATATACATGTATCATGACAAAAAGGAAGATATAGAAATATATGAAGCAAGACATATGAAAGCACTAAGTGTTATGACTATTACAGAGACACAAAGGTCACTGAGAAAGATTTCAAAGAACAATCAAAGAATAGAGTAAACAGAAGGGTTTACTGAGTTACTTTATGGGTTACCGAGGTATGCTATAAGCAAGGTAATCTTATCTGAGCACATAGAATCTGCTATAACATTTCAGATGTAAAGTTGCAGATATTTGTAATGATTTTATTGTAATATTTTGAAGTTGTAAGAGAAACCTTTAATAGGGTAAAAGACTCTAATCAAGTCTATAAATTGTAAAGCCTCTAACCAGGTGCAACATTTAGATTAAGTGTTGTAAAATACTTTAGCAAGGTAGATCTAATAGATCTTGATACTCCTAATAGGGTAAGGTATCAGAAATAGCTAAACATGTAGCTCTAACTGAGCAACCTTTATTATTGCGGTAGTGAAGTTGTGGGTGCCATCCCCACCATAGTTTTTCTCTCTAACCAAGAGTTTTTGCGTAACCAAAATATATGTGTTATGGAGTGAATCATGTATGATTGTTACTTATTTGTTTTACCATTATATTATGTTACTGCACTATTCAGTTTATGCATAACAGTAAAGATATTGTTAATAAAAGGATTTGAAGTACTAATTCACCCCTCCCCTCTCAATACATTAGCTTTCCATATTGGGCCTAATAGTACCCCCTTAGTTTCATCAATCTGGTGCTTAATTAAATGCCACTTGTCAGGGGCATTAAGGCCCCTGACATTATAGGACAAAAGTTTCATGGAGCTTGGGGAAGGGGGTTTCCCTTCCATAAGTTAAGATTGGATTTCCCATTAGCTGCACTTGTGATTATCAACATCATTTTCCTTGATTTGCACCCCCTTTTACCCTTTGGTTGAAAGTTTGGTACATTAATATCCAACTTAGACTTCCCAAACCCTTTTGCAGTATCATCCATTATAAGGTTGACAACTGGTTCAATATCTTCTTCCCAATCTGAGGTAGAGGAAACAATTTCTCCTTCTTCCAAGCCAATGGTGAAGCCTTTCTTTCCTGGATCATCAAAGGTGGTTGGACCATTTGGTAGAGGGGGAGTAATCTCATCCTCCGTCATACTAAAATTACCGGTCTTATTGGGTACTGAGGAAATAGTAGCTGCAAACTATGTTATAATATCCTTTTGAAGGGTTTTAGCATCTTCCAAAAGATTTAGTAGAGCTTGAGCACTTTCACTATTGGCAGAAAGGGCTTGATGATGGCTAGACACAACAAGAGGAGAATAAACAACATGATTATTCTTTTCCATCTCCTTCATACTGGCCGCCGAGGATTGCTCAACATCATTTGCTTCCCAATTTTTTGGATTCTCCTTGTCTACCTTCATGTCAACTAACTTAGATTGCACACAAGCATAACTTTTAAGGATAGAGGCTGATACTTCACAATCAAGACCTATGTGCTCCCTTGAGAAGCATTTGGGGCAAAGGTGCAACTGATCTTCCTTGTCAATCCTTTGAATACATACCTCTTTGGCCCCGATAATTTTGACTTCTTCTAGGATTTTGGAGATCTGGCCAGTATTAATACATATCCTGATAAAGCTACCCCACACCCAATCCTCTAAAATATTGTCCACAGAAACAAAAGTGCCAATCTCTTTGTAGATATCTTTTATGATCTCAATGTGCCAATAGTCCGATGGGCAGTTATATAACCTTAACCAGACCGTGTTTTTGGGCAAGGTATGGAACCAAGGATTAAAATTTGGTTTCCAATCAATGATATGCACCCCAATCCGGTCCAAAGTATAAGGACCTTTATTTTTAGCATTAAACATGTCCTCATTTTTCATAAACTCAATCAATTAATAATCATTCAGAAGGACATTAAAGTTAGTGTTCTCCCCCCATTGCGATCTACACCATTTCTCAAAATTTCCCCTTAACCATTTGCCACCACCCCATTTGGTAAAGAAATAGAAATCTTGAAGATTTGACCTAGCCAAATTAATCTTATTATCATCCAAAATAACAGTGGGTCTTGAAGTTTTCCTTACCGGTTTGTGGATGGCTGGATGAGCTGATGGATTGTATCTTCACCAGTGTTCATTTTTCCAAACTCAATTCGGGTTAGATCACTGGTTTCTAACCAAGGTAGTGGATTTTTAGGCCTCAGCATGATCGGTGTGTGAGGTTGTCTTGCCTAAACCACCCATTCCAAAATTTGTTAGGGCCGTTACCCAGAGGGGGTTTAAAACCTTGCCTATGACAATCATGGGTATTAATTTTTCCTGACTCTAATATAGAGGGATTAGGTTTCAAAATTGACTTCCAATTGTGTGCCAAATTAGAAGTAGGAAGCTTCACATTTTGAAACCAACTATCATTGCTCCATGAGAAGCCATTTTTCTTCCATGCTTGCAAGTTTATTGGCCTGCGATTACTATTTGTGTAGGGTGACTAGCATTTGAATTCCTTTGAGGTCCAGGATGCCTACTACCTCTCATCATAGGATTAGGTGCATCCACCTTCCATGGTCAGCTTGGGGATTGATCTTTCCATGATGTTGTTTTGTGCACTGGTTGCTTTCCAGTCGTAAGGTGCTGTTTTGATTCAATTGGAAAAGCTTCATCCACTTCATCTCTCCAAGACCTAAGCTTCCCCTGACCCTTGCCATAGATTGGAGCCCCAATAATCTGCTCACTAGTTTGAAGCCTGCTGGTGCCACTACCATTGCCGAATTCGCCACCTTCTCTCACCATCCTTCCACGGTAAAAAAATTGAGGTAAATTATGGTTTGAACCAAGGATGTAAGCACTATAGGCAAGAAGCCCCACTATTTCTCCAAAGCTCTCCCCAAGGTAAGGGTACTCCATTTTTAACATGGTAGAGATGAACCCACAGGGGTTTGAACCTAGGTTGTAGGAACTATAGGCAAGAAGCCCCACCATTTCACCAAAGGGTCATCCCCTACCCTATCTTGAATATTAATTAAATATTATTTATTTAATTAATTGTGACCTATTCCTTAGTTAAATAATCTTTATCATTTAATTAATTCAATTTCCTATGATTAAATAATTTCTTCCAAATCCCCAAATTAAAATTCCAATTAATTCCATCTAATTTCATTTCATTTTCTCCCAAATTCAAATTTCACCTAATTCCAATTAATTTCACATTTCCAAATTCACATTTCACCAAATGTGAATTTCAGTTATTTTCATGTACATCAACATTCAAAAGTCCAAATGCAAATCCAAATTGAAAATGAAAATCAAATTCAATTTCAAAATCCTACAACACATGCTAAAATCAAAACTAATTGATCAAATTAGTTAACTAATCAATTAACTTAGCTATTTAGTCAATCAACCCTTTTCACTCTCAATCAACTTTTTTGACTAATTGGTTATCTATCAATCAATTCAGTCATCTAATTCATCAACTCAGTCGACTAGCTAGTGTATTCAGTATACTGGTTAATCAATTCAATTGACTCCTCAATCAATCCTGTTAATAGATCAATCAAAATGAGTTAACAGATCAATCAAAATCAGTTGTCTATCAATCAACACTTGAGTTCAAATTCTCACCTTCTTTGTGTTGAAAATCTAGAAATTCAACCTCTTTTCTCAAATCAATCTAGAATCACAGTATCCAAAATTAGAGAATCACAGTCTTCAAAGTTATTGTCCATATTATGCAGGAAATTAGTGCAATACCTGAGAGCCACCTACATCAACAATAATGGAGAAGAACAATGGAAGCTTCATCACATCAATTAAGGGAGTTTAAATTAGATTTAATTTCATTATGCAATTGATTTGATGTTATTTCATTGTAATTTAGGAGTAATTTGATTAGATTAGAGTTGGTGATTCGCTCTGATAATCTAATTATGTTATTTACATTTAATTTACCCCTAGATACATATGGTGAACCTGACGTGAAGTAGATCTAACCTTCCTCTATTGTTTTAATTGGTTTTGTAGATCCATACATTCACAAAAAACCAGAATCTGCAATTGATTAGACATAAATTCGCAATTGCCATCCAAATCCATTGCAATTGACAGTAAAATCAACGACAATTGCTAAAATGCTTTGCAATCGCTCAAAAAAGGGAAAAAAAGAATTTTTTATTTGTCATTTCTTAATTAGTTGATCTTGTGCACCTAACCCATAATTTTTTTTCAATTCTGAAAATTTTCATTTTTTTGCATAAAATGTGTCTAATCCAATGGCAGGAAAGGTAACCTTCAAAATCTCAGGTGCAAGGAAGGAAAGATAGCATAGGAGAGAACATAGAGCATACAAATTTAATGATGCCATTGATGTGATGGCTCGTGTGATTTGGGATAACCTCATTGCAAAATAAAATCTCTATCTTCTATCTTTTGTTGTTGTTTAAAAATAAAAGAAAATAAAATTCTTTTTTGCATTTAACTGATGAGCAATTGACCTGATATTGACATCAATTTGCAATTGCTATCACAGTAATTCACAATTGATAACATATCAGTTCGCAATTGATCAGATATCAGTTCACAATTGCTCAGTGGTTAGTTTGCAATTACCAGTTTAGGTTTTTTGCATTTTGTCTTTATTTAGTTATGGTTTTTATTAGGATTTGTCTCTATTTGTGAAAGGACAGAGTTCTGTAACTAAGAAAACTAGGTTGGATAGCCCACCATATGTCTACTAATGTTATTTTCTATGCAGGGTTAGAGTAGAAAACTTCTTTTGGTGCTATTAAAAAGAACAAAATCAAATTATTTTTTGTTCTTTAACAAATTTCTATGAAGGTTAAAAATGAACACCATGCCTATATGGAGCAACATCTCCATTTAGAATAGAAAATCATTGCAATGGAAGGATAAAAGGAATTTTTATTTTTTGTGTCTTCGAAGGGATAGGTATTATGCTCTCCCCTTCAATGGGTGATCAGAAAACCAAACTCTCTTCTTTTAAGCTTTCAGTCAATTTTTGTACTTACATCCTTTAGAGGGCATGCCTTCTTGAGTTGCCTTGAGGGGGCCGGTGAGAAGGGAATGACCTAAGTGGAAATGACTAAAGCCAAGTAATCCAAGACACTATAAATAAATGTGTATGTGATGAAAACCATATGCGACGAGTGTTACATGTTGTCACAATGACATTATGCCTCCCTCAGTGCCTATATGGTATGTTAAAATTTGTAGAGCATAACCTCTATAGACTGGGAGACCTCCCTCAACAGAGTGTAAAACACTGTCGATTGTGACCACTCAAATGAAACCCTTTATAAACACCTTAGAAATTACAAGCCCAACTGAGTCAGTAACCAAACACTTGAATTATCACAGTGCAAGGGTGGGGAAGAGTCCACCCCCAAGACACTCACCATATATCTGCTAGTATAATGGGCCAATTGAGGAGCAATCTTCTTTGGTCTAACTTTCAAAAAAGGGCAAAAAATGGGTGCACCCTAAGATGTGACGGGGTTGTTTGAGTTGATGAAGTATCAAGATGTGGGTTGTGGTAATACTTGTGACCTTTTGACCTTAGGAGAGTTTGCTTGATGTGCTATTGAATTTCCCAGATACCATCAAAAACAAAATGGGGTCTTGAAAAAGATCTCAACATTCATGAGGATTTGAAAAATTCCTTTAAACAAGTGCTCTCTTTGTTTAGTTAAATTGTTTTCTTTGCTTGCTACTGTGTCTTTGCAACATCAACATCAACAAGTTCAAATCCCTCAACAAAGTCAAGTTTTAACATCAACAAGATCAAATCCCTCAACAAAGTCAAGTTTCAACATCAACAAGATCAAAACCCTCAACAAAGTCAATTTTCAACATCAACAAGATCAAATCCCTCAACAAAGTCAAGTTCTAATATAAACAAGATCAAAACCCCACAACAAACAAGTTTATCAAGATCAATAAATCAATCAAACATTGTAATATTTTAAAAATGGAGAAAACATCTTACATGTTGCGATCTTAGGTCCAAACCAATCAAGAAAACATTATGGACTAGTGTTATGCATTTCGTGGGGAAGGTGAACAATTCATCCCTTCCATTCCTATTCCATCACCATCCATAGAGATCTTACCTCAACAAATCAATGCTTTGAAACAACAAATGAGAGACATGACTAGTCCTAATAACCATAGGGATTGGTTAGAAAAAATGATGAGAAAAGTGATAACCTGGAGGGAATCATGAACAGGCCAACCTTCTATTGTTGAACACTAGATGTCACTGGGAGGGGTGGGGTGATGGGATGGGGTATGGGATAGACTAGCCTAGTCTATGCTCTTGGATCCTTTCCTTGGATCACCTGGTGTTCTCTACACACCCTAGGGTCTTTAGGACTTCCCTTTTCTTGAGGAATCCCCTGACCATGCCCAATCCACCCACCAATGAGTTGCAATGCTACTCCTAAGGTCTCACCTACTCATGAGACTCAAATCCCCTTACTATGGCTAATAAGGGCTAGGCTTGTTCAACATTTTCCAAGGTCTTAGCAAGGTTGTTTTAGGTATTTTTCAAGGATTTTCCACCCATTCATGAGCCCCCAAGAGGTTACAAGCCTTTAACCCCTTACTGATTTCACAATTTAGTGTTTTTGCCTTCAAAAAGGGCTACAAGGATTAGGACCAATTAGGCCTCCTAACCGGTCTTCTAGGGCTCCTTCTCACAAATGATACAAAAAAAACCCAATATCCCAAAAAAGGACTACCATTCATTTGGCAAGGACTCAAGGATTTTCTAGGTTTTAGGCCTCCAAGTGTCCGTACTCTATCCTTGGTGGATTTTAAGGTTTTTAAGGATTTTTGTGAGGGTTTTTAGAGTCTGTCTGGGTCACAGTGAAGGTTTTGTATTCTAGCCACCTTGTTTGGATTGGTGGAGGCTCCTCCTTCACACCAAAAATGCTTCACTCACTCCTCTACACTTCCTCCAAAGGATGCACTCTCCACTATACAACCTTGCTCTCCAAGACCTTTGCACCAACAACCATTCCTAACTGGGCACTGTCCAGTCTCACCTAGGAATGGGTATATGCTTGGCCTCCTTGAATTTCTAAGGGACCTTCTTGCTTGGGACTATAGTACAGGGTCTCCACATCCATTCCCCATGGTTTCATGGTGGTTCCACAATGGGGATTGGAGTCAAGACTTCATTTACTCAAATTGGTCCAAAACTGGACAGTAAAATTGCAATTCACAAACTATTAACAAACACACTCAACCGGTAAACAAAAAGTTAATCTAATCACTCAAAATTAAGATATATACACCAAAGAAGACATTCCACATAGGTTTGATCACAAATCAATCCATTTGTTTGCTCGGTAACTTCATTCAAACAAACTGGTAACTCAAAAATAGTCACAATCAATACAGTTTGCTTGAGCCGTACAATCTCTGACAACCAACTCTTTAACTTAGGGTTTAAAAAATATTATACTACCCATGCCTTGGTTGGTGTGCCACATTTAGGACTATCCACACCAACCTAATGATTTTGACAACATGGTGGAAAAGTTGCTTGACAACTTTTAAAAGTTGTCATGCAACTTTTGCAACTTTTGAGCAACTTTCCCAATGTTGCTCTTCATGACTCCTAGACCCACAATGGGCCAACCTAAAGTCACCACCATGATATGAAGGACCCCTAAACACCTCCAGGACACACATAACCTCCATTTTCAAAGAAAGCACAATTTTGACTTATGACCCCTAAGATCCCCTCTAGGACCCTACCTAGGACCTATAAGCACTTGGCTCATTATTTTATATACAGTGGCTTCATAAGAAGCATAATACAAAAAAAACAAGAAGGAGGGAGAGCTTTAAAGGGTGCTCCTACACCATACTCCCCCTCTACACAAAATTAAGAAATAGGAGAAGAGATGAGAGCTGGGTCTATGCCAAGCTTCCTGAACTTGATCTCCTCCACCCATGTAGCCTCAAATACTAGTTGATCTACCCATTTCACTAAGTGCTCCATGTAGACTTGGTGTCTAGTAGACTTCTTCACTCTTGATTCCAAGATCTCCACTACTTTAGGCTTCTTCACTTGAGGTAAGGTGTTCACATCCAAGTCTTGTAACACCTTGGCTTGATTCTCGGTTTGCTCTTCTATCTCTCCCTTGTACATTACTAGATCAACAACATTGACGACTGGTGAAATGGCTAAGTCTAAAGGTAAATCAACCTTATAGGCATTCTCACCATATTTTTCCAGAATTTGACAAGGTCCTACCCTCTTCATCTATAGTTTGGTAGGCTTACCACTTTGCATCCTTGCTTTGCTCAAATGGACCATCACATAGTCACCCACCTTGAACTGAACCTCTCTCCTTTTCTCATCCACTTTGGCTTTTAGTTTGTGAGTGGATTCAAGGATGGCCTTCTTAACTTGCTCTTGTACCTCCTTGATGGTTTGGGTGAAGTTCTCTACTTGTCCACTCTTCATCTCCAAACTACTCAGATCTCTCAACTCACATACTCTCCTTGGATGTCTGCCATACACAATCTCAAAAGGGCTTCTACCAGTGGTTCTATTCACACTGTCATTATATGCATACTTTTCTTGAGGAATGATAAGGTCCCCTATCTGACCATATTCCATAGTTAGATATCTCAACAAATTGCCTAACACTCTATTGATGACTTCAGTTTGACCATCTGTTTGTGGATGGTAAGCTAAGCTAAATGACAAGTTAGTTCCTAGTCTCCTCCATAATGTCTACCAAAAATGACCCATGAACTTTCTGTCCCTGTCTGAAACAATACTTAAAGGGAGTCCATGAATCCTAACAATCTCTTTGAAGAAGAGATGTGCAACATAACTAGCATCATGTGTAGTCTTACATGGTATGAAATGACTCATTTTGGAAAATCTATCTACTACCACATAGATACTATCCATACCTATTTTAGTCTTGGGAAGTCCTACTACAAAGTCCATGCTTATACATTCCCAAGGTTTGTTAGGGACCGGCAATGGTTGATACAAACCGGCATTGCTTGATCCACCTTTGGCTCTTTGGCAAACACCACACTGCTCTACATACCTCTTCACATATCTTGGCAACTTCGGCCAATAGTAGTACCTCTGTACTAAATCCAAGGTCTTATTAATCCCAAAGTGTCCACTCAAACTGCCATTATGTTTCTCTTGGATGAGATTCTCCCTCATAGATCCTCTAGGTACACACAACTAGTTACCCTTGAACAAGAGACCATTTTGGAGAGTGTAGTCTGCATACTCACCATGGAAATGGTTCTCAAACTCTTTACAAACCTTGTAAGCTGATGAGAAGTCTTCATCTTCTTCATAGAGGTCTTTGAAACCCTCTATGCCTATGCTCTGCAACTATAACTCCTGAACAGTCAACAACTTCCTGCTCAATGCATCTACCACCTTGTTAAGTTGCCCCTTCTTATGCTTGATGGTGAAGGTGAAGGATTGGAGATATTCCATCCATTTTAGATGCCTATTGCTTAGCTTCTCTTGAGTGTTGATGTAACTGAATGCCTGATTGTCTGTGAACACTACAAATTCCTTTGGGAGTAGATAATGTCTTGACTTCTTTAGAGACTGCACTAATGCATATAGCTCTAGGTCATAGGCTAAGTACTTCTTCTTTGCTTCATTAAGTTTCTCACTAAAAAATGCCACAAGTCTTCCCTCTTGACTCAACACACCACCTACTACGATTTGACTTGCATCACACTCCAAGCTCAAATCCCCTTACTATGGCTAATAAGGGCTAAGCTTGTTCAAAATTTTCCAATGTCTTAGCAAGGTTGTTTCAGGTCTTTTTCAAGGTTTTCCCACCCATTCATGAGCCCCCAAGAGGTTACAAGCCTTTAACCCCTTACCGATTTCACAATTTAGTGTTCTTGCCTTCAAAAAGGGCTACAAGGATTAGGACCAATTAGGCCTCCTAATTGGTCTTCTAGGGCTCCCTCTCACAAATGATACATAAACAACCCAATCTCCCAAAAAAGGACTTCCATTCATTTAGCAAGGACTCAAGGATTTTCTAGGTTTTAGGCCTCCAAGTGTTCGTACTCTGTCTTTGGTAGATTTTTAGGTTTTTAAGGGTTTTTGTGAGGGTTTTTAGAGTCTGTTTGAGTCACAATGAAGGTTTTGTATTCTAGCCACCTTGGTTGGATTGGTGGAGGCTCTTCCTTCACACCAAAAATGCTTCACTTACTCCTTTGCACTTCCTCCAAAGGATGCACTCTCCACTATACAACCTTGCTCTCTAAGACCTCTGCACCAACAACCATTCCTAACCGGGCACTATCTAGTCTCGCCTAGGAATGGGTATATGCTTGGCCTCCTTGAATTTCCAAGGGCCCTGATTGCTTGGGACTATAGTACAGGGTCTCCACATCCATTCCCCATGGTTTCATGGTGGTTCCACAATGGGGAATGGAGTCAAGACTTCATTTACTCAAACCGGTCCAAAATTGGACAGTAAAACTACAATTCACAAAAACACACTCAACCAGTAAACAAAAAGTTAATCTAATCACTCACAATGAAGATATATACACCAAAGAAGACATTCCACGTATGTTTGATCACAAATCAATCCATTTGTTTTCTCGGTAACTTCATTCAAATAGACTGGTAACTCAAAAATAGTCACAGTCAATACAATTTGCTTGAGCCGTACAATCTCTGACAACCAACCCTTTAACTTAGGGTTTAAAACATCTTATAATACCCATGCCTTAGTCAGTGTGCCACATTTAGGGTTGTCCATGCCAACCTAACAATTTTGATAACATGGTGGAAAAGTTGCTTGACAACTTTTAAAAGTTGTCATGCAACTTTTGCAACTTTTGAGCAACTTTCCCAATGTTGCTCTTCATGACTCCTAGACCCACAATGGGCCAACCTAAAGTCACCACCATGATATGAAGGACCCCTAAACACCTCTAGGACATACATAACCTCCATTTTAAAAGCAAGCACAATTTTGACTTATGACCCCTAAGATCCCCTCTAGGACCCTACCTAGGACCTATGAGCACTTGGCTCATTATTTTATATACAATGGTTTCATAAGAAGCATAATACCAACAAAACAAGAAGGAGGGAGAGCTTGAAAGGGTGCTCCTATACCATGGGGGGGGGGGTGAATCAGTGATTTCCAAACTCTTCCCTTTTCTATCCTATGTGTGTGTATTGGTTAACATATCTAACATAAATAAGACATACCGGTTAGACGAGAGACTAACACAAATGTAATCACACATAAAAGGGATATCACATAACACCAGATGTGTGAGGAAAACCCAAGATGGGAAAAACCTTGGTGAGAAGTATTATTGGAGACTACTACTCCAATCCAACCTCACAATGAAAACATTGGTTACAACATTTAGGGCACCAACCCAAGGAGTACCACTCATGCTTTAGGGTACCAACCCAAGGAGCACTAAACCTTGATTTAAGGGCATGAACCCAAAGAGTACCAACCCTTACACCGAGCTCCACTAGTTCTCCTCTCTACAGATCTATGTTGGTTCTCTCTTCACCTTTTCTCTACAGGAACCTTATCTCCTGTTGCAACCCACTCTTTGTTGCACCTTTCTCTCTGCTACACCTTTGCTAGTTTATCCTCTTCTTCTTCTCTGCCAGTTTTTCTCTCTATTGGTTCTCTTTTTTCTCTGCCACAATGCTCCTATCCACCACCAATTTTAATAACTTAGTCAGATGTCTACCATCTAATTCCTATCGGTTCTCAACTTGCCTTCTCTACAATCTTCTGTAACTCTTCTTTGCCGGTTTACTCTCCAACCGGTGTACTCCTTTGTCAGACTCAATAGCAGACTACTGATTGCCTCACTCTTGTCGGTTCAACTCTTCAACCTAATTCTCTCTCTCACATAGTCTCTCCTCTGATTCTCATTGAGCACTTGACTAATATCTTCTCTCCTACAACAACACAAATAATATATTTGGCTCGCACTCTTATAGTCAGATTTTCCCGCCTAAACTTAAGTTTGAACATTTGCACGCTAGGGTTTCCACCATGCACTGAATCCACATCTGATCTGATCTAGTCTAATCATTGTGACATATCATTTCCATTCTAATATCATGTCCTTGATCGATGTTCAACATACAATCAATGAGCATCACCCATCTGTTTACCTTGTGAACCACCTCTTCTCTCTTTTACTATCTATAGCATGATTTTTGGCCTTTTGTCTTATCGATCACGTGCGTGGTGCGATTTCCTTCTTGTTGGAATTTGCATGAAGATTGCATTGATGAACTATTATGTTGTCATTGATGTCAATTGTGACCAGTATATGATGTTTTTTTACAACCAGTATTACTTAAGAAGTAGTGAGATCAATTGGTAACCTACCTATTGATGTGCCAAACCCTAACTGATGGAGCTTGGTGAATCGGTTATATTGGTTTATGATCAAATGATGAATGATAATGATTATGCCACATATGCATGTTGTATGTGAAGAGTTTCAAATGGTTTTTAGCATGTAGAGATAACGGTTTTATCTCAAGAAAGAGCGAGTACATTACATGAAGAGGAAACCGCATGATGAGTTACAAGAATCGATGAAACAATGATCAAGGAGCGGTCGAGGTTATCTTGAATAATGTGCAATGATTGCTATGTAATTTAACAGTCATAATTGAACCGATCTATTTGTAATTTCTATGAGATCTTAGGTTTGTGATGTGTTACCAACCTATTGTTTCGCTTATAAGGTCGATGAGTTGTTTTGTTGTAGTGTTGGTAATTTTGGTTAATTGTTAGTGTGATTGGTTGCCAAACCAGAAGGTGTATTTTCAGTATGTGTAAAGGTAGATGGGAGCATGAAAAGGATCTGATCAAGCAGAGTAGTGCTATTTACCAGACCAAAAAACTCCTGTTATTCTCTAACAATTACAACAGTCAAATCCCTTAACCGGGTAAGATTTAACATGCTTAGTGCTATCTAAATCCTCTAACAAGGTGATCCATTAGCTTGGATTTCAAATCCTCTACCGAGGTTACTCCTAATAGGGTATTGCTTCTAACAAGGCATTATAGTCAATCCCTTAACTGGGTGGTACCTAACAAGATCTATTCTTAACATGACTTTTTGTAAGCTTTAACAGGTTTAGCTCCTAACAGGGCAAACTTAAGAAGAGTTTAGAATACTTGTGGGTATTCATCCCCACCGTGGTTTTTTCCATTTGGGTTTCCATGTCAAAAGTCATTGTGTCAAGTGGTGAATGGTTTTTGTGGTTATGTTTACTATGGTTAATTTGCTTAACTGTTAAATCAACTTAGATATGATAAGATGACCGACTGTAATCTAAAATGTGCTTTTATTATTGTTAGTAAAGTATTTTGATATTTTGGATAAATGGTTTGAGAGTTTCAGAGCTATTATACTGTTATTTTGATATGCCAGTTAAACCGGTAAGTTGTCAATACTATTGAAGTTTGTAGTTCAGTGTTTGAACCAGTTATTATGAGATTGTCTTGTGAGATTGTTTTTGAGGTTGGTGAAAGTCTAGTTAGTTTTCTATCTATTGATTCACCCCTCCCCTCTCAATAGTTGTCTGGATCCTTATTGATTCATCATACCATCAATTAGTATCAGAGCATTTCAGGTCCTCTAGTGTCTAAGCCTAACAACTTGAGGTAAAGATCTATAAGAACATGATGAAGAAAGAAGGTCTGAAGTTTAATAGGGAAAACTACAAAATCTGGAGTGATAGGATGAAAATATATATCAAGAGTCTAGGAAATCAATACTAGGAACATGTTTTTATAGAATATGTTGCACCTAGTGGGACTATGTCTGATGATCAAAATAAAGAGCAACAAGAGAATAATCAAGCATTGGAGGCCATTATCAGTTCTTTGTCTGATTTAGAGTATGTTGATGTCCATGGTCTGGGAACTACTTCTGATGTATGGAAGAAACTTGAGAAAATCTATAGCGGTGATGAGCATGTGAAGATTGCCAAAGAAGAGAGTTTGAGAGGTAAATTTGATGACATGCGGATGGCTGAAGATGAGAATATTCAACAGTATGGTCAGAGGATCAAGGAGATAGTTGGTGAGATCAAGAGTGTTGGTGGTAAAGTGGAGGATACCATAGTGGTCAATAAGGTGTTGAGAACCCTTCTACCGGTCTACACTATCTGATTTGCAGCCATTCAGGAGCTAAAGTCTATTGATAAAACTAAGGTAACTCTTGACTCCATCATTAGGAAATTTACTGCATTTGAATTAAATGTTTATGATGTTAGTGCTCAAAAATCCGAATCTACATTTAGAGCTCCAGTTTCTAACCCACCTATGAGGAAAAGTAGAGATGTTAGTCATAGTTATGAGTCCAGATCCAACAGAGAAGTTGATGATGAAGACAGTCTGATCAAGCTTGAAGCATTGTTGGCCAAGTGGTTACCTAGAGGTAATGGTAAGTACAGAGGTAAATTACCTTTGAAATGTTTTGCATGTAGCAAGATTGGACACATTGCAGCTAACTGTCTTAATGGTGACAATGAGCATAAGCGTGAGAAGTACAAGAAGTATAAAGGAAAAGGCAAAATAGATTGTCTCATTATAGTTGATGGTAGTATCACTGATGAAGAATCTAAGGGAGATGCTAATGAAGATATTGTGTTTGTTGCCATTAAAGAGGAGACATCTGATCAAAAGGCATTAGTTTCTTGCATGGATAGTTTAGATGATTGGATCATAGACAGTGGTTGTTAACACCACATGACCAGTGACTGGAGTAAATTTATTACATTGAAAGAATTTGATGGAGGAGTTGTGAGATTTGGAAATGACTCACCTTGCATGGTGAAAGGAAAGGGAACCATTTCTCTTAATGGAAAGAGCAGTGCAAATGATGTCTACCAGGTTGAAGGATTAAAGCACAATCTTTCGAGTGTATCTCAACTCAATGACAAAGGTTATCCATTGGAATTTAAAAATGGAATGTGCAAAATCTATGGGAGCAAAGGTGAACTGATTTCAACCGACAAGAAGACAAAAGGTAACCTGTTTCACCTGAATCCTAAAGTCAACAACTGTTTATTTGCAAGCATCAGAGATTTTGTCATATAAATTTTGATAACATTGTCAAAGTTAGTAAGTGCAAATCAGTAAGAGGTTTGCCTCAGTTGGACAAACCAGTGAATGCTATGTGTAAGGAATGTTAGTTAGGAAAGATGAATCCTCAACTTTTAAGAGCAAATCTTTCTCAGCAGAACATTTGTTAGATTTAGTTCATACAAATCTTTTTGGACCAATAAGGACTAAAAGTATTCAAGGTGATAGATATTTTATGATCTTCATTGATGATTTCTCAAGAATTATGTGGGTCACATTCTTGAAGGACAAAACATAAGCTTCTAGTAAGTTCAAGGCATTCAAGGCCTTAGTAGAAAAAGAAAGTGGTAAGAAGATAAAGTGTCTAAGGACTGATCAAGGAGGTGAATTTACCTTAGAGGAATTCACTAGATATTGTGAAGACAATGGAATAAAGAGGTAGTTTTATGCACCAAGGACACCACAATAGAATGGTATTATAGAGAGGAACAACCAGTCAGTTATTGAAGCTGCTAGAGCAATGCTAATACAAGTAGGAGTAGAAAAAACCTTTTGGAGAGAAGCTATCAGCACAGCTATATACACTATGAACCAAATATTGGTGAAGAGAGGTAAGGATAAAACTCCTTATGAATATTGGCATGATAGATCAGCTAATGTCAGCTATTTTAAGATTTTTGGCAGTAAATGTTTTATCAAGAGAGGTGACTATGTTAGTAAGTTTGATGCTAAGAGTGATGAAGGCATATTTCTTGGTTACTCCACCAAGAGTAATGCCTACAAATGTCACAACAACTGGACAAAGAGAATTATTGAAAGTGTTGATGTTTGAGTAGATGAGTATCCTAAAGTTTCAGGAAAAACCAGTGAGGAGAAAAAGGAAGATGAACCTTACATTCTGAATTTGGAACCAGAACCGATGAAGCCAGAAGATGATGAAGTGAATGCTTTAGTACCAGTTCAATCGGAACTGGTAGATTCTAAAGATGATGATAGTGAGGAAGAAGAACCTGCAGATAATGATCATATTATTCCAAGGTATGTGTGACTCAATCATAATCCTGACCAGATTATTAGAGATAAAGATGCTGGAGTATTAACTAGAAGACGAATTAGAGAGAATTCTTGCATGATCTCCACTATTGATCCTAGAACTGCTAAGGAAGCCTTTGGAGATGATCACTAGATCAAAGCTATGGAAGAGGAGCTTGACCAGATTGAGAAGAAAAATACATGGACCCTAGTACCCAGATTAGTTAATAAAAATGTGATAGGTACTAAGTGGGTATTCAGGAATAAACTGAATGAAGATGGAGTAGTAGTCAGAAAGAAAGCTAGATTGGTATGGAAAGGTTATGTAGAAGAAGAAGGAGAAGACTATGGTGATTAATTTGCACCAGTTGCTAGATTGGAAGGTGTTAGGACTCTACTTGCATTTGCAACATATAGGGGATTCAAAGTATATCAGATGGATGTGAAGTCAACATTTATAAATGGAATACTAGAAGAGGAAGTATACATTGAGCAGCCAGATGGTTATGCTTAGACTGATGCGAAGGATATGGTGTGTAAACTAGACAAGGAACTATATGGTTTGAAGCAAGCACCAAGAGCATGGTATGAAATACTACATTCACACCTGTTGAAGATAGGGTTTTAGAGAGCCAATGAAGACAATAATATATATCTCAAGACTGAAGGAGATAAGATACTGGTTAGTGAAGTGTTTGTAGATGATATCATATTTGGAGGCAATGATGACATGAGTGATGACTTTGCAAATGAGATGAAAAGTGAATTTGAAATGTCTCTAGTAGTAGAGATAAAATTCTTCATAGATTTGCAAATTCAATAGATGAAGAGTGGTATTTTTATCACATAGTCTAAATATGTGAAAGAGGTAATGAAGACATTTAGAATGAGTGACTGTAAACCATTTGGGAGACCAATGGTTATAGGTTGTAAATTGTCTAAGGAGGATGATGCCACATATGTTGATGAAAAGGAGTACAAATCAATGATAGGGAAACTACATTATGCTGTTCACAACAGACCAGATATTGCTCATGCAGTTGGTTTGGTTGCCAAATGTTAGAAGAATCCAAAGGAGACTCACATGAGTGCAACTAAAAGGATATTCAGATATTTGAAAGATACTATTGATTATGGATTATGGTATCCATATGCAGGTAATTTTGATTTGAAATTCTTTATAGATGCAAACTAGGCATGAAATGTTCATGACAGGAAGAGCACAACTGGTGGTGCATTCTTTCTTGGAGGAAGACTTGTATCTTGGAGCAACAAGAAGCAGAGTTGTATATCACAGTCCACTACTAAAGCTGAATATGTTGCAGCGTATATGAATTGTACCCAGGAAATCTAGATAAAACACATTCTTGAAGGATTCAAGTTGAATATTATAGAACCAATAAAGATTTTATGTGACAACACCAATGCAATAAATATCTCAAAGAACTTGGTGTTGCATGCTAGAACCAAGCATATTGAGCTGAAATATCATTTCTTGAGAGAGAAAGTGCAAAGTAAAGATGTGTTATTGGAGCATGTATCGACCAAGGAGAAACTAGTAGATATCTTTAATAAAGCTCTTCCTAAGACTACTTTTGAGTATCTTAGAGGTCAACTAGGGGTTGTGCCCCTACATGAGGTCAATTGAGAAGATGTGGAATACATCAGTCCCAAAGCTAATTGAAGAATTTTGAAGTAGGATTGGTGTAGAGTGGTGTTATTCCATAGGGGGAACATCAAGTTATAGTTTGTTGATGTAGCACAATGAAGTATGACACTGCATGTTTTACTTTCACTTTAGCATTGTTGTCAAAGGGGGAGAAGAACTATATGATTATGGGGACAAGAAATGCATGATTGATAGATAGAAGATCTATATCTAGTTACCAACTGAAGACATGGAGACTCAGTTGAAGGAGCGTACATGGTAAAATGTAAACCATGATTCCTATACCTATGTATGTGCATTACTCTCAATCATCACAATCAAGGGTATTGATATTTGTATTGCCATCAATGCCAAAGGGGGAGATTGTTGGTATTTGCATGAAGATTGCATTGATGAACTATTATGTTGTCATTCATGTCAATTGTAACCGGTATATTATGTTGATATGATGTGTTTTGCAATCGGTAGGTGAGCTAGTGAAGGAAACTGATATTACGTAAGAAGTAGTGAGATCAACCGGTAACCCTACATGTTGATGTGCCAAACCCTAACCAATGGAGCCTGGTGAATCAGTTGTATTGGTTTATGATCAAATGATGAACGGTAATGATTATGCCACATATGCATGTTGTATGTAAACAGTTTCAAATGATTTTTGGCACGTAGAGATAATGGTTTTATCTTGGGAAAGAGCGAGTACATTGCATGAAGAGGAAACTGTGTGATGAGTTACAAGAATCAATGAAGTGGTGATCAAGGAGCGGTTGAGGTTATCTTGAATAATGTGCAATGATTTCTATGTAATCTAATGGTCATACTTGAAATGATCTGTTTGTCATCTCTATGAGATCTTAGGTTTGTGATGTGTTACCAACCTATTGTTTTGCTTATAAGGTCGATGAGTTGTTTTGTTGTAATGTTGGCAATTTTGGTTAAGTGTTAGTGTGATTAGTTGCTGAACCAGAAGGTGTATCAGAAATATGTGTAAAGGTAGATTAGAGCATGAAAAAGATCTGATCAAGTAGAGTAGTGCTATTTACCAAATCAACAAACCCCTGTTGTTCTCTAACAATTACAATAGACAAATCCCTTAATCAGGTAAGCTTTAATAGGATTAGTGCTATCTAAATCCTCTAACAAGGTGATCCATTAGCTTGGATTTCAAATCCTCTACCAAGGTTACTCCTAACAGGGTATTTCTTCTAATAGGGTGTTATAGTCAATCCCTTAACCGGGTGGTCCCTAATAGGATATGTTCTTAACATGACTTTTTGTAAGCTTTAACAGGCTTGGCTCCTATTAGGGTGAACTCAAGAAGAGTTCAGAATACTTGTGGGTATTCATCCCCACTATGGTTTTTCCCATTTGGGTTTCCACATCAAAAGTTATTGTGTCAAGTGGTGAATGATTTTTGTGGTTATGTTTGCTACTGTTAATTTGCTTTAACTATTAAATCCACTTAGATATGATAAGATAACCAATCGTAATCTGAAATGTGCTTTTACTATTGTCAGTAAAGTATTTTGATGTTTTGAGAGTTTTAGAGTCGTTATACTGTTATTTTGATATGTCAGTCAAACAGGTAAACTGTCAATGCTATTGAAGTTTGTAGTTCAATTTTTGAACCAGTTAATTCTGAGATTGACTTGTGAGATTGTTTTTGAGGTTGGTGAAAGTTTAGTCAATTTTCTATCTAATGATTCACCCCCCCACTCTCTGTAGTTTTCTGGATCCTTATTGATTCATCATACCATCACTTCTTCCTCTTCGATCTCCAAGATCATTCTGTACTAGATCTCTGTTGTTTCCTTCATCTCAAGCTACAATCCTCTGCCTTCATTCCTTGAGCTTTGCAGTTGTCATAAATGTTGGACTAGTTGCCAATGACCTCACTGAAAAATCACATGGATTTGTGCATGCATGCCACTTCACCTCCACATGGCTCCTTTGTCAGCATCCACCTTTGCTGGGTCAGTTATGTCGATCCAGACAAGATCACCAACCAACCACACAACCAAGTTCATCTACTAGTTCACAAACTCTATCGATTTTACCCTAACCAGTCTGCCTTCACCCTTGCACTCTACTTCTCTTTTGGTGGAACACCTAATCCGGTTAGCACACATGTGAACCTACCTCATGCACATCTTCATCAGATGGGAGCCTTTTGCATTTTCACTTTGTCAGCATTACCAATGGACATACTTACCCATAAACACCTTGATGACATCATGTCATCAACCTTCACCAATCTCTATCTGTCTGCTTCTGGTCTAACTTGCCTTCTTCATCAATAGACCGGTTCTGCTATTAACATGTTTGTCAAAGTGACAACCATATCCTTCAATCTCTATACCAACAACTCAACATGTCTATCCAGCTGATCTGGTGCATATCTTTGATCTCATGCACCCTAAGGAAACTTAGAGTTTCACTAGTTGATTTGGTGTGAGACTTCAAACACTTGCCTTTAACTCTTTTATCTTATCTCCAATAACTATGATGCATTCCATGCATAATAGAAGATAATCTCCACTTACCGGTGGGAGTGGATCCTTATCATTTGTATCCTTCATTGCACCAAAGTGGCTTCCCTATTTGAGAAACATATATTCAAATAGACACATGTGAACCAGTTGGGCACATTCATTGTCAGATGGTGATTGCATCTTTGTTCGGTGGGAGTCCTATTGTTTCTCATCCAGACAACATACTGGTGGCCTGCACATACTTCACTTCTAGTGTTGATATGACTTTTTGTAACATTCCCCCTCTTCATCACAATCAACCACCCAACATATTGTTCTCTTGTTGGTGACAACCATGCACTGCCAACATGTCACTTACCGGTCTGCATTCCTTATGTCTTCAACACAAGTCAACACTAACTTGTGTAATGATGACTCCAATGGATATTATGCTAGATGACACACTCTTCCATACTGGTAACCTACTATGCTAGATGACATTAATGACACCATTTTTGGTATTCATCAATGTGAGCACTACTCATCAATTCTCACTATCGATTGCCATCCTATACCGGTTGACATTAATGACAACACAATGCCAACAATCTCCCCCTTTGGCATTGATGTCAACACTTGTAGTATCCAACATACTACATATTCTCTCTCCCCCTTTGTGTCATTCATGGATTCTCACACATGTAGTATGCATCATACTAAAGAATCTCTCTCCCCCTTTGACAACAATGGCAAAGGGCACTGTCAGGGTTTTTCTCCTCCTTGTGTCTACCGGGTACTGACAGAATTTTCTCTCCCCTTTTTCTCTACCGAATGCTTCTCCTCCTTCAAACATCATCCATTACATCCTTTCAAGTCACAACACTTGAGATGGAGAGAACAACCACCAACTGACACCAAGTGTATATGCAAACCAGAAACACATGCATGTATAGAACTGAAACCAATTGAAGGCACATGTGTCAGTGAGTACAACATACCTGCTGGTTAGACTACATCATCTCCTTTTGATATGCAGAAGCCATTTTGACCCCAAAATGCTGATATCAAGTGTTGAGGCTAACAATGATACCAATTGTATCTTCTTTGATACCAAATGCATGTTCTCTTGTGAAGGTAGCTCTCCCTCTTTTCAGGCAACTCTCCTGGTGGTCCAATTGTGATTTCAGTTGGATATACATTGAAATATCTCACAACCCCGAATACCTCCAAAGACACAAACATACCAGTATATCCATAGACACTTACACATCCTCTATGTCTAGCAAGTCTAATACAAATCAGAAAACATGGTTGTTAGCTCCCCCCAAGTCATGCATCTTAGGTCCTCATTGCTGGTCAGGTCCAAAAATGAAGCCAAACTACCCCTTATACCAGTTGAGTTGTGCATATGTGATCAATTTAATGATCTATCAGCTCCATTATATCTACCACAACATATGACATGATCATGATCAACAACCGGGCCACCGTATGTCATTCAAGTCTTCTGCAATACCACCTGAGACATAAACTCCTCATGCCATGCTACTGGGGCTAATGCAATGACCCTGAACCTCATTGTCTTACATAACCTACAAGTACCTATTAGAAAACATATCGGTAACATTCTGCACATGCTGGTTTCCTATCCTGGTCCATCATCTCCATCGGAGCACCTTCCTTTAAGTCCTACCTTATTGTGTCAATTTGCATCTGATCCCAATTGCAAATTTTTCATCCATTGAAACATGCAATAGTGATCCATCTCTCATATGTAGGTGTGTAGACAAGGCAGCCACTACACACACTTATCTTCTCATTTCCTTCATACTGACATCAATGTGTTCCTCCATTTGTCCTCTTCTACTGAGGGGGTGAATGATAAGGTAAGTGTACTATTCCCCCTAAGGTCTTGCATCTCCTTTAAGCCTTAGGAGATATCACCTGTGCATTGAATGCACAGTGCCAGTCCATGGTTGCATCTTCTTGCTTCTTCCTCCATACCTGCTTGGTCTCATTATTCTTCCCATTTTCAATCTTGGTAGAAGGTCTTTCCTTCTTTTTCTAATGGTTCCTTGCTCTATCAGATTCTACCACATGACCGAAGACATTGTTGTAGAAGCAAATAGTTTTCATGCCAAACGCATTATTGGGGGACCTTCTGATATACCAGTTTTCTCTTCCTTTTCTGATTAAGCCATTGTAGCCAGCTATTGGTCTCCATGGATTCCTTGATTGCTTAGGAACACTTCTCCTCTTGTACCCTGCAGGTCTTTGTTTCTCGTATACCCTATAACTGCTTCCATAGTGAGCATGATTATTTCGCTGACTACCATAGGACTGGGAATTCTTCTTCCTGCATTCATGACTTCTATGGCCAAAACCATTGCCTTGATAATATAAAGCATTTGCGTAACCAGGAGAGGGGATATGCATGTTTCTACTCTTTGAAACTTTGTGCCCATATGCAGGATATCTATGGTAACCTAAATTGTTTCTCCTAGATCCCTTTCTACATTCTTTTGCTATATGGCCATATCCATTACATGCAAAGTAGTAACCAGAGAAGGAGGACTTATTACTTACATATTTATTTTTCCAAGCAAGAGGTGATCTTACTGGTTTGGCATCTCCATTTTTGCTTCTCCAGGGACAAACCTTGGATTATCCACACTCTGCAGCTCTTCCATTCATTCTCTTCTTTTCCCACACTTGCTTTGTCTTGTGGGCGGTAACATTTCCTTGTCTTCTACTAGTAGGAGGTCTTTGTTGTCTTCTCATGTTCTTTCTTCTAGTGAAGCTACCTTCTCCCATCTTCCCTTTTCCTTTCGAATCTATATTGTTCCTCCTTCTTGCAGCACTGGTCTTCATCCTTTGCTTCATGTCTTCACCAGTTGTGGTTAGATCAAACTTCTTCCGGCGAGTATTATGAATAGTGAAGGTTTGTCCCTTGTTATCTCCATTTGAGGAGACAAATAGAATGTCATTGTGGGGGATATTCTTGGTGGTGGAGGATTCACCAACACCACTTCCTAAACCTCTGGTATCCTTGGTGTGCTTTTTCTTTTTCAACATTTTTGTCGAAGGCATCATTGCTGCCATCAAACCGGATTCTCACCTTGAGCTCATCCTGACATTTCAGAGATTCTCCATTTCTCCTTCTAGCTGTTGATACTTTTTATCCTTGGCCTCTAGCTCAGATGCTAGATCATTACACTGGCACTCCATGGTGTCTTCTTATTGAGTCTTCAACTTTGAGATACATTTCTCAGATTCTTCAAGACATCTGATCAACCGGTTTTGTTCCACAACTGCAACATTCTTGAATACCTTGTATTCATTCCTCACTCTACTAAGTTCTTCGAGTGCACTTACAAGTTCTCCTTCAAGATCAACTTTTGCTTTATCTTCTTCTTCACCTTCACTATCATTGCCAAACACATCTCGCTGGTGGGAGTGATCTACATGATCATTCTCAAATGTGTGTCTCTCATCTTTTGATTCTTGTTCCATGAAGAGGTGGGTTCCTTCTTCATCATTGTTGCGATTGCTAATAGACCTACCTTCATCATTTGTAGACACATGACTTACCTTTTCCTTCTTGCTTCCACAAATTGGTTCTGCAGTGCTAGGCTCATTTCCATAGAGCTCTTCAATCTATCCCATAAGCTCTTTGCTGATTTGCATCTATCTACCTATGAGGAGATATCATCTATGAGCCCATAGGAATATAGCCTTAATTGCTACATGATTGCACCAGTTTCTTCTTTCTGCATCTGAAATGGTGGGAGGACTCATTTTACTAGGACAACCATTTACAATCGACATCCACACATCAAACCCTAAAGAGGATAGGTAGACTTCCATCCTACAACTCCAAATAGAATAATTTGAACCATCAAAAATAGGTGTAGGGATTGACACTAAAAAAACCACTGTATTCAAATACTAGAATCCACCCAAGCTAGAGAAAGCTTATCAATAGGGATCCTAGGCTCTAATACAAATTGTTGACCACTAATGTTAGTGAGAGGGGGAGGTGAATCAATGATTTCCAAACTTTTTCCTTTTTTATCCTATGCGTGTATACCAGTTAACAAATCTAACATAAAGCAGACATACCAGTTAGATGGGAGACTAACACAAATGAAATCACACATAAAAGGAACATCACATAACACCATATGTACGAGGAAAACCCAAGATGGGAAAAACCTCGGTGAGAAGTGTTGCTGGAGACTACTGCTCCAATCCAACCTCACAATGAAAACCTCGGTTACAACATTTAGGGCACCAACCCAAGGAGTACTACTACTTATTTAGGGAACCAACCCAAGGAGCACCAACCCGTGCATCGAGCTCCAACTCAGTGATTATAAAATCATATTTTGAATACAAAAGTTATTTTCTTGTTACAAAAGAACTTTGTAAGTCTCATGTATGTCTCTCCACCAGTCCTCCTCTCTACAGATCTTTGTCGGTTCTCTCTTCACCTTTTCTGTACAAAAACCTTATCTCCTGCTGCAACCCACTCTCTACTGCACCTTTGCTGGTTCAGCCTCTTCTTCTTCTCTTTCAGTTCTGCACTCTACCGGTTCTCTTTTCTCTTTGCCACACTATTTCTATCCACCACCAATATTGATAACTTAGTCAAATGTCTACCATCTGATTCTTGCCAGTTCTCATCTTACCTTCTCTGCAATCTTCTGTAACTCTTCTCTGCCAGTTTAGTCTCCAACCAGTGTACTCCTTTGTCAGACTCAATGGAAGACTACTGGTTGCCTCACTCTTGCCAGTTGAACTCTTCAACCCGATTCTCTCTCTCACACATAGTCTGTCCTCTGATTCTCATTGAGCACTTGACTGATTTCTTCTCTCCTACAATAACACAAAAAATATCTTTGGCTCGCACTCTTATAGCCATATTTTCTTGCCTAAACATGAGCTTGAACATTTGGACGCTAGAGTTTTTGCCATGCACTGAATCTGCATCCAATATTATCGTTGATCATCATGACATACCATATCTAATCTGATATCATGTCCTTGATCAATGTTCAACACACAATCAATGAGCATTGCCCATCTGTTTACCTTGTGAACCATGACTTCTCTCTTTTGCCATCTATAGCATGATTTTTGGTCTTTTGTCTTATCGATTATGTGCATGATGCAGTTTCCTTCTTCCTCTTTGACCTACAAGATCAATTTGTACTAGATCTATGTTGTTTCCTTCATCTCGAGCCATAATCCTCTGTCTTCATTCCTTGAGCTTCGTAGTCATCATAAATGTTGGACTAGTCACCAATGACCTCATCAACAAATCACATTGACTTGTGCATGCATGCCACTTCACCTCCATGTGGCCCCTTTGTCGATATTCACCTTTGTTGGGTTGGTTATGTTGGTCCAGATAGGATCATCAACCAACCACACAACCGGGTTTATCTACTGGTTCACAGACTCTGTTGGTTATACCCTAACTGGTTTGCCTTCACCCTTGCACTCTGCTTCTCTTCTGGTGGAACACCTAAACCGGTCAACACACATACCAACCTACCTCATTCACATCTTCATCAGATGGGAGCCTTCTGCATCTACACTTTGTCAACATTATCAGTGGACAAACTTAATGATAAACACCTTGATGACATCATGTCATCAACCTTCACCAATCCCCATCTGTTTGCTTTTGCTCCAACTTGTCTTCTTCATCAATAGACCAGTTCTTCTATTAACATGTTTGTCAAAGTGACAACCATATCCTTCAATCTCTATACTGACAACTCAACATATCTATCTGGCTGATCCTGTGCATATCTTTGATCTCATGCACCTAAGGCAACTTAGAATTTTACCTGTTGATTTGGTGTGAGCCTTCAAACACTTGCCTTTAAATATTTTATCTTATCTCTAAGAACTATGATGCATTTCATGCATAATAGGAGATAAGCTCCACTTATCGGTGGGAGTGGATCCTTGTAATCTAAATCCTTCATTGTACCAATGTTTCTTTCCTATTTAAGAAACATATCTTCAAACAGGCACATGTAAACCAGTTGGGCACATTCATTGTGAGATGGTGTGATAGGGAGGCTACCTAATCAACCATCAATTAATCTTTTTTGATGGTTTGTTCCTATCCCTTCCCAGTTTTCAAGTCTACTCCACTAGACTCCTAAGGGCTTCCCTACCATTTGTTTTCTTATCTCACCTTCCTCAAGCTCACAAAGTAATATTGCTCACTACATCCTTGCAGGGGTGTAGGACACACACACATATGTTCTCTCATTGCAAACCACCCATCTTGTTTGGTTTAGCAAACTTTTCTTTATTGAATTCACAATGTCATGGTTTTAGGCTTGTAGCCTTTTGTAAATTCTTCCAGTTCTTAGCAGATTCCTTCACTTCAAGTTATCTTCATTACATTACTGAAACCTAGTTGGACTACTTCCAAGCTTGCCTAGGCCTAGTATGCAGAAATAGCGATTGCCATTTTCTGGTTTCTTCCTACTACTATTTTACTCATACTGTAAATTTTTGGCTCTTCCTGAAATGCTCCAATGGTCGCGTGGATCCCATAGTGGAGTTTCAATACATAGCCATATTTACAATGTGGATTCAAAATAAAGAATGAACAACAACAAGGAAACTCTAGTTACATAACTGTAATGAAAAACTTAGCAAAACAATACAGAACAGTACTTCAGCAATCAAAACCAGAAAACAAACTTTTGTATTTATTTTTGTTTTTATCTAAATAATCCAACAACCAACCCTTTACAAATGCCCATTAAGTCTTTTAAACAATTACAAAATGGTCCATCGGTGTAGTCACAGAACCTGGTTTCCAACTCCCAATGTTGAGTTTCTATGCTCCACATTTTCTATCGGGTTGCGGCGTAACAACAATTCTTATTTTCTGATGTCTGAAGAGTACGTCCTCCATTTTGCACTTTTCTATCAGGTGTCGAGATAACAAGAAATCCCTTCATCCGATGGTCGATTCTCTTCCTCCGCTCCTTAGGCATTTCCATCGGGTCATCAGGACCCACCAAATAGGTTAACCCGATGGTCGATGCTCCACTTTGTGATGTTCCATCGGGCATTGAGATAACAATAATTCCCTTCGTCTGATGCTCCTCCATTTGTGCTTCATCTTCGGGCCGTCGACGTAACACAAAAGCATTCCTCTCGATGGTCGATGAACCTCCTCTGGTCCATCGACTTTCCTATCGGGTGTCGATGTAGGTGAGAAACTTGCCCACCGATACGCGATATAACCTGGTCCGTGCCTATTCTTTCCCATCAAGTCATCGGGGTAGCAGAAAACTACTCCTTCTGATACTCGATGCCTATACTTTGAGGTACTCCATTTTGAATGCTAACTCATCAAGTTATCAGGGTAGCATAAACCTGCTCCTTCTGATACCTGATAACTCCACTCCAAACTCTAGCGACCGCATCCAAAGAAGTCCTACCAATTGGGGTAGGTCTTACCAATAGGCAAACAAAAAGGACTTAGAGCTAGTCCATAGTATGTACATGCCAAAATTGGTTAAGGGCATTTCAACTCTTAGGTGCTCCTGCACCATACTCTCCCAAAAACAAAGAAGTCAAGTGACTACGCTTGACAACAAGGAGAGATCAATTCTTGACTTGACAAAGTCAGATTCAGGGACCCAGGTCGCTTCAGATTTAGGTTTATTCATCCATTTGACCAAATATTCCATGTAGACCTAGTGTCTAGTCTTCTTGAAAACGTGGGAATCCAACACTTTCTCAGCCTAAGGCATGGTAGAAGAAGGTAAGGGTAGATCAGCTAGTGCTTGTTGAACATCTGAAACTCACGCATCCTCCTTGGGAAGTTTCCCCTTGTAGGCAACCAAATTTGCATTATTGAAAATAGGAGAGAAAGCAATATCAGATGATAAATTGATCTTATAGGCATTAGAGCCATACTCAGCTAAAATTTTACATGGGACTATTCTCCTCATTTGTAGCTTGTTGGGAATCCCTTTCTGCAGTCGAGCCTTGTTAAAATTTACCATCACCAAATATCCAACAAAAAATTACACATCTCTCCGTGTGGCATCAACTCTGGCTTTAACCTTGTGTGAAGAATCTTGGAGAACTTGCCTGATTTGGTCATGAACTTCCTTCATAGATTGAGTGACATCATTAGCTTGACCACTATTGTATGTTAGATCATGTCAGATCACCAAGATCCCATAATTCCATAACACCTCGTGGGTGCATACCATACACTATCTCAAAAGGACTCTTCCCAGTTGACCTATTGACACTGTCATTATAGGCAAACTCTGCCTAGTGAAGAACCTGACCCCAACTTTGTCCATATTCCTTCGTCAAACACCTTAAAAGGTTTCCAAGTGTCCTATTTACCACCTCTATTTGACCATCCTTTTGGGGATGATAGGATGAACCAAAAGACAAGTTAGTTCCCAGACTTTTCCAAAGAGTTTTCCAAAAATGTCCAAGGAATTTGACATCTCTATCTGAAACAATACTAACCAGAAATCCATTGATTCTTATAACCTCTTTGAAAAACAAGTGTACAATGTGACTAGCATCATGAGTAGTCTTACAAGGAATAAAATGTACCATCTTAGTGAATCTGTCAACAACAACAAAAATGCTATCACAACCAAGCTTCGTTTTAGGTAATCCAACCATAAAATCCATACTGACACATTCCCATGGCTTGGTAGGAATAGGTAATGGTTGATAAAGTCTAGCATTAGTAGTTGTACCTTTAGCTTTCTGACAAACCATGCATTTCTCAACATACATTCTGATATCCCTATGCATTTTGGGCCAATAGTAGAACTGTTGAACAAGTTCTAATGTCTTATTAAGGCCAAAATGACCACTCAAACATCCATTGTGCTTTTCTTGGATTAGATTTTCCCTCATCGATCCTTTGGGAACACATAACTATCCACCTTTAAACAACAAACTGGTTTGCAAAGTAAAGTCAACATATTCACTATGAAAGTGATTATGAAATTCTCGACAAACCTTGTAAATGACTACAAAATCTTCATCACTGGGGTACAAATCTTTGAAGTAATCAACTCCAATACTCTGAATCTATACTTCTTGCACTATTAGTAGCCTTTTACTAAAAGCATGTGCTACTTTATTACACTATCCTATCTTATGCTTAATATAAAGAGTATATGACTGCAAATACTCAACCCATTTAACATGCCTATGACTCAACTTATCTTGTGAATTCAGAAAACTCGAAGCCTGATTATCTATATAAACAACAAACTCTTTAGGTAAAAAGTAGTGCATCCACTTCCTAAGAGCTTGGAAAAGAGCATACAACTCGAGATCATAGGATGAATACTTCTTCTTGGCATCATTGAGCTTCTCACTAAAAAAATCTATGGGTTTGTTCTCTTGACTTAAAACAACACCAACTGCTATATTGCTTGCATCACATTCAATTGTGAACAACTTATCAAAACTAGGAAGAATGAGTATTGGTTGTGTAGATACCTTTTGTTTCAAAAGTTCAAACCCTTTGTTAGCTGCATTGGTCAACTAAAACTTAATCTTAACTCCTCCTTTGATGGTATCCAACATGGGTGCACAAATCTCATTGAACCCTCTGATAAACTTCCTATAGAACTGTGCCAAACCATGAAAACTTCTTACTACACTCGCTATCTTTGGTGTTGGCCAATTTGTGATGGCTTCCACCTTTGTTTTTTCCATCTTCAAATCTCTTGCTAAAACTACAAATCCAAGATGGACAAGTTCCTGCTTCATAAACTCACACTTCTCCAAGTTTATTATTAGTTGCTCATCATACAATTTTTTCAATACAATACTAAGATTCTCTAGATGTTCCTCTTTAATTCTACTGAAAGTCAAGATGTCATCTAAGTATACAACAATCAATTTACCAATAAAATATTTAAGCACTTCATTCATGAGTCTCATGAATGTACTGGGAACATTACTAAGACCGAATGGCATAACAAGCCACTCATAAAGTTCTTCATTGGTTTTGAAAGTTGTTTTCCATTCATCACCTTCTTTTATTCTGATTTGGTGGTATCCACTCTTGAGATCAATCTTAGTGAAGTACTTTGAACCTTCCAAGAAATCCATCAAGTCTTCAATTCTTGGGATAGGAAATCTGTACCTAATAGTGATTCAATTTATGGCTCTTGAATATGTGCATAGCCTCCACATTCCTCCTTTCTTGGGTGCTAACAATGAAGGTACAACATAAGGACTTATACTCTTCTTTATCAATCCTTGGTCCGACATTTCTTGGACTTGTCTAGCCACTTCCTTGTTCTGTTCGGGAGTCATCTTATAGGCTTCTTTGTTGGGTAATGATGCTCCAAGAATAAAATCAATCTGATGGTAGATGGCTCTAACAGGAGGTAGGGTTGTTGGTGCTCCATCACTTATAATTTCTTTGAACTAGTTTAGTACCTATTGCACTTCATGAGTTATTGGAACCTTATTTTCTTGCTTTGCTTCCTTTGGTTTCACTATAAGAGAAAATCACATTCCTTCTCCTTCCTTGAGAATGTTAATGAACTCTTTTTCACTCACCAATGACACATTTGGGTCTTCAGTTTTGCTGCTCCCTCCTTCTTCAATTAGGGACTGAATGTGGTATGTAACTCCATCCTTTTGAAAAGAATGAGAATTCTCCTCTCCATTGTGAATGAGCTTTCTATCAAACTGTCATGGTCTACCAAGAAGTATATGGCAAGCATCCATAGGCAAGATGTGACATAAGACTTTATCCTTATAACTACCTATGTTGAACTTAACCCATGTTTGTTCATTCACTACCACATGTTGGCCCTTGTTGAGCCAAGTGACTCTATATGGATTACTATGTGGAATTCTTTTTAGCTTCAATTTACTTACTGCTTCCTCTGACATAATGTTGTCAGTAGACCCTAAGTATATCACCACTCTACAAACCTTACCAAGGACCTTGCATTTGATTCTAAACAAAGCTCTTCTTTGAGTTGGTTCTTCTTTGATTGGCTCCTTAATCAAGGCTCTTCTCATCATTAAATTTTCTCCATCTTCAGGAGCTAAGCTCACATCTTCTGTCTTACTATTTTCTGCATCCTCTTGTGCATATGTCACTCTTCTTTCACTTCCTTGACATGAAGAGGATTTCTCTGGACATCTATAGGTAGGGTGACCCAACTTTTGGCAATTGTAACACTTCATGGTGGAGAAGTAGGACCCTTTCCTATTCCTCTAGATTTATCTCTTCCTGGGTTGCTAGATGATCCCCTTCCTCTATAGTTTCTCTTGCTATGTGAATCCTTACTTTTCTCTATAAGTTTGGACTCTCCTTGGGACCTTTGATCTGCTCCTCTTCCACCAAAATTGCCTCTTTGGCCTCTACCATCTTTTCCTCTGCCTCTTCCTCTGTTGCTTTGTTCTTTGTTCTTTTTTCTCTTTTCCTCCACCTTTAGTGCGAACTGATAGCACTTATGCATGGTGTTAGGTCTTAACAAACTCAAATCCTCTTGAATATTCCATCTCAATCCATTCAAGTATCTGGCTACCTTGATTCTCTCATCCTCTACCACCTTGGATCTCAGACACAACTTCTGAAATTCCTTAGTGTAGGTGCTCACATCTAAGTCTCTTTGTCTCAGATTTCATCTTGTTTTGTGTAATTGGATCTCATAATCTTCAGGGATATAGGTTTCCCTTACCTTGGCTAACATGTCCTTCCAAGTAGCTATGGGTTTCTTACCCTCTTTTTGCCTCTCTTCTTGGACAAATTTCCACCAAGTTAAGGCTTCTCCTCTCAATCTAGACTTATCTACCTTCACCTTTTGGGCTTCACTGATTCCATCACACTCAAAGTGATTCTCCATTCCTTCAATCCATTCAATAACTACTTTAGGCTCCATTTTCCCATGAAAAAGTGACACTCCTTCTAAAGATTTTCCACCTAAAGCTTTAATTGCTTTCAGGAAAGGCTCCTCGGGTAGAATAGGGTCTGGTTCTGGTATCCTATCCTCTTCTACTAGTTCTTTACCCTTCCCTTCATTGACCTGGATTGTTACTTTCTCAGTTTTATCCTCGACTGTGTCTAATTTGCTCTCCAGTTGTGCTAATCTTTCTCTTAGGAGTCTATTGTCTTCCTCCTGATCCTCTACCTTCTTAGCTAACTCGACATTAGTCATCATTTTGCTACTATTTTCTCCTATTGACTCAATGTCTAACATCAACTACTTTCTTCCCAAGTCTAAATTTTCTTTGATACCAATATGACAGGGACACTACCTAATCAACCATCAATTAGTCTTTTTTGATGGTTTGATCCTATCCCTTCCTGATTTTCAAGTCTACTCCACTAGACTCCTAAGGGCTTCCCTACCATTTGTTTGCTTATCTCACCTTCCTCAAGCTCACAAAGTATGATTTCTCACTACATCCTTGCAAGGGTGTAGGACACACACACACATATGTTCTCTTATTGCAAACCACCCATCTTGTTTGGTTTAGTAAACTTTTCTTTATTGAATTCACAATGTCACAGTTTCAGGCTTGTAACCTTTTGGAACTTCTTCCAGTTCTTAGTAGATTCCTTCCATGCAAGCTGTCTTCATTATATTACTAAAACCTAGCTGGACTACTTCCAATCTTGCCTAGGCCTAGTATGCAGAAATGACGATTGCCATTTCCTGGTTTCCTCCTACTACTATTTTACTCATACTGTACATTTTTGGCTCTTCCTGAAGTGCTCCAATGTCCATGTGGATCCCATGATGGAGTCTCAAGACAAAGCCATATTTACAATGTGGATTCAAAATAAATAATGAACAACAACAAGGAAACTCTAGTTACAAACTGTAATGAAAAACTTAGCAAAACAATACAGAACAGTACTTCAGCGATCAAAACTAGAAAATAGACTTTTGTATTTCTTTTTGTGTTATCCAAATGATCCAACAATCAACCCTTTACAAATGCCCATTGGGTCTTTTAAACATTCCCTCCGTCATGAAACACAGATAGTTTCAAAACTAAAAAAATAGTTACAAAATGGTCCATTGGCGTAGCCATAGAACCTAGTTTCCAACTACCAATGTTGACTTTCTGCACTCTGCATTTCCTATCAGGCTTCGGCATAATAACAATGCTTATTTTCTGATGTCCGATGACTATGTCCTCCACTTTTCACTTTTTTATCGGGCGTCGGGATAACAAGAAATCCCTTCATCCGATGCTGATGCTCTTCCCTCGCTCATTGGGCATTTCCATTAGGTCATCAGGACCCACTAAATAGGTTAACCTGATGGCTAATGCTCCACTTTGTGATGTTCCATCGGGCATCAGGATAACAAGAATTCCCTTCATCCAATGCTCTTCCATTTGTGCTTCATCTTTGGGCTGTCAGCATAACATGAAAGCATTCCTCCCGATGGTCGACGAACCTCCTCTAGTCCGTCCACTTTCCTATCGGGTGTCGGCGTAGGTGAGAAACTTTCCTGCTGATAATCGATACAACCCGATTTGCACCTATCCTTTCCCATCGGGTCATCTGGGTAGCAAAAAACTAATCCTTCTGATACCTGATGCCTATACTCTGAGGTACTCCGCTCTAAATGCTAACTCATCAGGTTATTGAGGTAGCATAAACCTGCTCCTCCAATACCTGATAACTCCACTCTAAACTCTGGCGACCGCATCAGGAGAAGTCCTGCCAATCGGGGTAGGTCTTGCCGATAGGAAAAAATTCAAAAACTGTAAACAAAAAGGACTTAGAGCCAGTCCATAGTATGTACATGCCAAAATTGGTTAAGGGCATTTCAACCCTTAGGTGTTCCTGCACCATGGTGACTGCATCTTTGTCTAGTGGGAGTCCTACTATTTCTCATCCACATAGCATACCGGTGGCCTACACATACTTCACTTCCGGTGTTGATGTGAATTTTTATAATATTCCCCCTCTTCATCACAATCAACCGCCCAACATATTGCTCTCTTGTTGGTGACAACCATGCACTGCCAACATGTCACTTACCGGTTTGCAGTCCTTATGTCTTCAACACAAGTCAACACTAACTTGTGTACTTGTGACTCCAATGGCCATTATGCTAGATGACACACTCTTCCTTACCGATGACCTGCTATGCTAGATGACATTAATGGCACCATTTACGGTATTCATCAATATGAGCACTGCTCATCAATTCTCCGTACCGGTTCTCATCCTATACCGGTTGACATCAATGACAACACAATGCCAACATCTATTTCTTATGATACCATTCAAACATGCCAACCTTCATTCCTCAACAAAATCATTCCTAACTTAGTTCAACCAATATTAGAGTCATGTCAACCTTCTTTCAACCCAACATATCAAACATGCCAATTATATCAACCCAACATTCAAAGTACCTCTTTCAACCAAAATCAAACCCCATTCAATCAAAGTCCAAATCAAAATTCACATCAACCCAACATTCAAAGTACCCCATTAAACCAAAGTTCAAATCAAAATTCACACCAACCCAACATTCAAATGTCTTTCACCCAAAATCATACTCCTTTCAACCAAAATAAAATCCCTTTCAACCAAAGTCTAAATCAACCATATCTATCCACCATTTCATCATCTCCTAAAGTCACACAAGGCCAATCCATGCCATCTCTATCCAATAACACAATCTCCCAAGGGATATCCATCGTAAAAATCCAATCTAATTCAATTCATGATTCAGAGGATCTCATTCAAAATCCTTCCTTATCATGCCAAAGTGTTGGAACCTTCCAAAAATCTCCCATGCAAACTCCTTCCTCGTGTCAGGAGGACAATCCAAAATCAAAAGAAACCAGTCATGAAATAAATTAGGATCAAGAACAAACCCTTCCATCCTACCCAATTTTTTATCAAGATCCCACCAACCAAGAATCTTATGATGATCCCCTCATCCTTTTATATTCCACTCATAATAACACCCTTGTCTCTCAAGAGCAATATGTTCTTTTAAAGTTCCATCCAACATCCACCTTTCAAGCAAGATCAAGACATACCTTCCATCCTTCCTAATAATCTCTTTCCAAGTCAAGATCAAAGTATCTCTTCACTTTCATGTCCTAAACAAGATCCCATTATTTTTCAAGATCCTTGTCAAGATCTCTCCATCCCATCTTTTCCATGTCATAATTCTCCATGTCTCTCACAAGATTCCATCTCACCAAATGAATTTACCATATCTCCTAGTCTCCTTCATGAACCCCTTACCAATGGAATCACCAATCCAAATCATACTACACAAGACAACTTGTCAATAATTGTATGTGCACCATTATAACCCACCAATGTGGTGATAGAAACAAGCATGGCACTGACTTACAAAATCAACACACAAATTGTTACATCATCTTCTTCAAGCACAAGCATAACACCAACGAATAAGATCAACACTTGGTTGGCTTCATCATACTCTTCAAGTGCATAAATAAAAATAGGTATAACACCCACTCATATAAAAACCTAGAAACCAAAATCTATTTGCCTCATACACCAACACTTGAAAGACTGGGGGCAAGAAGGTCTACCACGACTGGATTGGTTTGAAAATAAGGAGACTATAGTAGAAACTGTACATGAAAGATACCCAACTGAGTATCCTATTGAAAAAGATAGGTTCATCCAACTCTTCAAACAAAGACGAATGAATGGTCTACACAAAGTTTATACCAACTCAATAACAACATGCACCTAAATAGATATTACATCTAAGGGTGGGTACATTTCAATTTTCAGTACTGCATTTGCATATTTCTTTACTACATTGCATATCTTCATTTCAGAGTACATATCATTATTGCTTTCTCATATAGTTGCACATCAATAATAACATAAGATGATTATTTGAGTTATTCACCTTTCTGCAATGAAAGGAAAGAAGGTGGTCTCATTTCCTAGATACTTGTTCATGAAGTCTTTAGGAGGCCTTTAGTCATTCATCTTCAACGTCGCCTTATGATTTAGCTTTATCCATGGTTGGGTAGAAGTTTCACTATCAAGTCTTGTTACCCAAAATTTATTGATTGCTATATCTCACACATTAATCAATAGCTCTTAGTCATTATAGATACCTAGCTGATCATGTGGCTAGTGAAAAATTCAAAATTCTACTTCATAAATGCTATAATTATCATACCTAAGTAGGTTTCATTACTTACAAGTCAAGATAAGAAAATGAAGAAAAGAAAAGAAAAATACTATGCCAATATCCATCTCAAGGCAAAATAAACAATGATATATTACTAAAATATCATGCATACAAGTGTGACAATAAAAACTTGACTATGAGAACATGTAAGTACCTCCATCAGCGCTATGGACGCTTGCTGGCAATGGAGCAATATTTGAGATATTACAGTGCATAACCTTGTTAGAGCCCTAAAAGCTTACCAGCAACGAGGCTCTATGCAGGATGCTTTTGAAGTTAGAATAACTCACGTAGCTAGCCACATAGGATTCCAAGGGTCTTTTATGGTTATAAGAGTCAAAATGAACTCAAACTCACACACATTGGCAAAAGAAGATCAAAGTTTCAAGAATTGATGGAGAAGTTTTTTGTGCCTCCATTCATAAATCTTGGTTACATAGTGTGTTAGGTTGGATGGTCTGATAAATCTTTTAAGAATGGATTGAACTCCTATCTCTAAAATGTTTCACACCTTCAATTCAATTAGTGCATTTTAGAATGAAGAATGCACACAATCATCCTTGTTTGAATAGGAATTGCATCTTCATCTTCCATATTGCATTAGCTTATCTCATGTCAAAAATTCATTGCCACCATCATCCTGTCATTACAAGTCTGCATGCTAGGGGCATAGTTGAAAAATCATAAAAATAAAAAAATCTTTCAAAAATCATAAACATCAAAAAAAAATCTTTCAAAAATCATAAAAATCAAATATGATCTTGAAAAAATCCAAAAAATTAGAAAATGTTTTGAAAAAAGCCTTAAAAATCAAAAAATTGAAAATCAAAGCAGGAAACCATGCCATCCATCAAATCAAATCAATAACAAACAAACTCTCAAAGTCTACAATCAAACTGATCACATGTCTTGTTAATCAATCTATCGATCAAACATTATCAAACATCAACATGTTTTGTACAAGGAAGGGTACACTCAAAATTAGACAGATCGGTCTTATACAAGGTACTCACTCTTTGAAACTAGACATTCCTATCAATGATCACATAAATCAAAACAATGACATAGATCAGTATGACCATTGGATTTTTTCTAAGTTAGTCTTATCTTTATTAATTAATAGTAGTTCATGTTTCATCAATACGAAAAAACATCAAAAAATTCAAAATCAAACAAAAACATCAAAAATTTCAAAAATCCAAAAACATAAAAATATCAAAAAATCCAAAAACATAAAAAAATTCAAAATGAAAAACACAAAAACATTGAATAAATCAAGCCTGGAAAATGGAAATCCACAATTGATGTTAAAATCCCATGCAATTGCTATCAAAATCTCTCGCAATTGCTAAAATCCACCGCAATTGCCAGAAAGAGACAAAAAAAAATCACAAAATAAAAAAACATTGAAAAATCAATTAAGAAACTTGCAATTAATTGTCTCGCAAGAATCAAACACCCTAGCAGCTATCCAACAAACACTTTGCATGAAGTTCACAAAGGATATAACTATCTTAAACGGAACATCTGCAATCAAACTTAACAAGTCTTATCAATCGTATCAAATATCCATATCAACATGATCATTATCTTGTTTTAAACAAAAGAGGATACTCTCAAAACTAGATAGATCAGTCTTAAATGGGATCCGCAACTTTCTGAAACTAGACATTATCAACTATCACATCAAGCAATCACACAAAGACATAGATCAATATGGCTGTTGGATTTTGTCCTAGTTAGCTTTTTTCTTTTATCATTTGGTGATAAATTATATTACTATGCTACTTAAGGATGTCCACAAGTGACTAGAGGAGCCATGATGGGCATGACCTTTTTCTTTGTTTGTTGTTTGTGGTGTGAACCAATGAAGTTGTGGGGCAATAGTTCCAGTGGGTGTCTGTGATTGGTACGTTCATTCGGCAAGTATCCCATGAAGGATAACTATGCTTGTGACTATCACACATACCTTGAACCCTGTTGTTATTCCTAGAATGGAGGGTTCACTCCTTGTTTGCTACATGTTTGTTCTTTGCAATGAGATGTCTATGCATCTTGGTTCCTCATACCTTGATGTACAAAGCTTCATTGTTACATAATAAAGCTCAATGATGAAAATGTGTTGCACTATGAATAAAGACAAGAATACTATTCACCATCAATCAAATCATCATCATATCATTTCAATTCATACCAATTTTTTCTGATCTCATCATGCTGATTGTCTCTTCAGACCATTCTCTCATCAAGCATTTTTCTTCTTGAATCAACTTTTTCAATTCTTTCCAATCATTCATTTTGTTTAATAACATCTCTCATCACTTAATTTTAATATTTTCATCTATAATTATTTCATTACCTCACATCAACTATTCTATCTATCAATTAATTATTCCTCACCTTCATCATATTTTATCATTCATCCAATTTTTATCTATCTTCGTCTTATACAGGATGTATCCTTCCTGAAAATAGACGTTTTTAATCTACATTTGTCTTATACATGATTAGACCTTCCTAAAACCAGGAACGATCATCTATCTTTGTCTTATACGGGATGTATCCTTCCTAAAACCAGACGTTTTGATCATTTTTTGTCTTATACAGGATGTGTCCTTCTTGAAATCAGACTTTATCTTTATCAGATCAATCTTATCAATCCTATCAATCTTAGCAATCCAATCCTATCAATCAATCAATCTACAAATTATTCCAACCATTTATTTTGTGTCATCAAGTTAATTATTCTTCATCTTTCATCTAACATTCTTTTGCTTTCGAGAGATCATTCATGCCTTCAATGCACACACAATCTCTCGAGGGGGCATTATACCCTATGTATCACCGAGGCATACTGGGGCAATTTTTTTTGTTTTCTTTCAAATGACATCATTTTGATATTCTCTCAAAGAGGGACAAATGTAGACACCTAAAAATGTCTCATTAATTCTACACTAATTATTCATCTATTTAATTAAGTAATTCTTTAGTTATTTGATTAAATTAATTATTTCTTCTAATCATCACGCTTGACTATTACTAATTATTCAAATTCTATCAATTCATCATTTTATTTAATTAATTTTGTCATTTTATTTAAATTTAAGTAGAAGCACACTCGAGCAACATTTCGGGAATATGAAGTTAGTTGTGCGAACTTTGTTCTATTAACTTCTATTCTTTGTAAATTTGTTTTTTTACAATATGATTTAAAAAAAAATAAAAAAATAAATGAATTTAAATCTAGTATATGTGAAGGTACGTACCTTGCTCCTCAAGCAAATCCAAGTCGGCATTCTGTGTTTCTTTTGTTCGCTGGACTCGGTAGCCGTGAGGGCGCGCATATGCTGACGGGATCGCCCTCCTTTAGATGTGTGAGGTGTCGGTTTTCTCTATTTTTCTTGCTCTTCCCTTGTAAGTTTCGAAAGCGGCTCTTCCTTTCTTCCTGTCCTCTGTTTTGTAAGGAGGACATTGTTAAAGGTACCCCTTTTCACTCTCAATCAACTTTTTTGACTAAATGGTTATCTATCAATCAATTCAGTCATTTGATTCATCAACTTAGTCAACTAGCTAGTCTATTCAGCCTATTGGTTAATCAACTCAGTTGACTCCTCAATCAACCCTGTTAATAGATCAATTAAAATGAGTTAACAGATCAATCAAAATCAGTTATCTATCAAACAACACTTGAATTCAAATTCTCACCTTCTTTGTGTTGAAAATCTATAAATTCAACCTCTTTTCTCAAATCAATCTAGAATCAGAGCATCATAGTCTTCAAAGTTATTGTCCATCTTATTAAGGAAATCAGTGCAATACATGAGAGCCACCTATATCAAAAATAATAGAGAAGAACAATGGAAGCTTCATCACATCAATTAAGGGAGTTTAAATTAGATTTAATTTCATTATGCAATTGATTTGATGTTATTTCATTATAATTTAGGAGTAATTTGATTAGATTAGAGTTGGTGGTTCGCTTAGATAATCTAATTATGTTATTTACACTTAATTTACCCCTATATACAATAGGGTTTTTGCTCAATTTTATAGTTGCAAGTTTCTAAAATTGCGTCTCTGATCTGTCTTGTCACGTTGGTGCTCAGATGTTGTGTCTTTGCATGTTTTTGTTGCGTCTGTGTTCTATTTTTTGTTTTTGCAGATCTCAAATCTGGGAAATTGTGTGTGTCTTATCATTTTGCATCTGTGATCTGTTTCTATGTTTGTGTCTGGTATAGTTATGTCTGTGTTTTTAGTTTTCCATTTTTGCTTTCGATTAGGGTTTTCAGATTTGGTTATTGGGACTAATCTCTTTTGATCCAACTAACAAAGTGGTGTAGTTGTTTAAAGGGGAGAAAACATCTTGCCGAAGGTCCCTATTTCACAAAGTATTTTGGATCTAAAATTTTCCTAACTTGTGTACTTGTAAGAGGGGTATTATTTCAAAACTACTAACAAGTTTAATGTAGGACCTTTGGCAAAGATTTGATTTTAAGATTTCTTGCTTTGTCTTCTTTAGTTTAGCAAACACTTCCATTGGTGCTCTAAAATTAACAAGTGTCTTTAATGTCTGGAGGATTAGGCTCTTTTTGTGTTTCCTTTTAGAGGGCCTGCCTCATGAGTAGCCCATAAGGCCAAGTGAGAGGGAATGACCCAAGTGGTAACAAGCTAAAGCCAAGCTCTTCCAAGCCACTATAAATAAATGTGTTTGTCATGAAAGTTGCAAGCAAAGGGTGTTAATTAGTTCATATCGACAACATGTCTCCCTATAAACCCTATAGAGTACAACCTCTATAGGTTGGGAGCCTTCCTTAACGGAGCGTACGCTACCGCATGTATGGCCACTCAAACAGATGCCTTTACTAAATAAATTTTGTGTTAGAAGCCAAAAACCTTCTAGTTGTTGGCATAGGAGGTTAGACCTCTAAAGTGACTCACATTCTTACAGCTCTTAGTAGAGATACAAAGTTCACCACAGGGATTTTTCATGGCAACTGGTGCTTGGCTTCGTCGGAGAAGTGAGTGTTGTGGAGGGGAGCCAGTGGGGTCAAGCACTTAAGTATCCACTCTGAATTGTGTAGCTCAGGGTAACCCCCCATGTGAGATTCAACAACTATTGCCTCAGCTAGCCATAGGTTTTGTTCTTGCATGATTGAAACACTCAAACATTTTCAAGCAAAACAAAGAAACATTGTGTCTGTCATGTTTTCAAGTGTATGCAAAAACATTTCACATCACACTTCACATTTGGAAACTTTTTTTTGATCCCTTGGACAAGACGCTTTCAAACATTGAGTCTTCTTTGTTATTGTGTCCTCTTGCCATGAAAAGAGTCAAAACATTAAGATTTGGTCGCATTAAACAACTTCAAAATTAGACAAAATTGAGCAAAGAACCAGAAACTACATCTGTTTCTAGAAACCACGGCTAAGCAAGACAGTATCGTGTCTGTGTCCAACAACAAAATCATCAACAAGAACTTGTCATATTTATTAGAAATTACATCCGTGTCAGTTAAAATCACGCCTGTGTTGAGAAACCATGTCTGTGCAGAGCAAAACTGTGTTTTTTATTTTCAAGATAAAATTGTCATTATCACCACGAAACCATGTCCGTGTCCACAAGAAACTGTGTTTGTGATCAGAATTCATGTCTAGGTTAGATAAAACTACATTTGTTTTCATAGTTGAAAGATTACAAAAAAATTTTGAGAATAAAAAGGGCTTAAGTTTTTCAGACTCAAAGAGCTTCTAAGGTTGCTTCCTATAGGGGTTCATTTTTTCAGTCAACCTATCTTGGTCACACATATTCAATCATTTTCCTTCGTTTGTGTTTCCCTCATACATATCTTCTAAATTTGAGTCAAAAGGTTACTTTTCTTTTCCTCATCAAACTTTGCAAACATACTACAACACAACACTAGGTGATTCCCGCATCAAGATCTATCATCTTAGGGTCTCATTTGGTCTTCTTGAGTCAAGGTCAACTTATCTCATCAAGAGATCCATCATCTCTTTAGAAGCCACACCTTACTCTCAAACATACATACTTTGAGTCAAGGTCAACTTATCTCATCAAGAGATCCATCATCTCTTTGGAAGCAACACCTTACTCTCAAGAATACATACTTTGGTATTAAACTCTTGGACATTGCAAGTTTACCCTAGATTCATCTACACTTCATATACCTCTTGGTCTTCCACAGTCTTTGCATTTTCATCATACCTTTCATTTTTGGGTCAAGAATTTAGTCCATGGTTGAAACCCACTCACAAAGGTCTAGAATGGAAGCCAAATAAGCTTTATGGTCTTTAAACATGAGTACCTATGAGTTTGATGGAGACGATTTCTACAATCCATTTAAAAACCGCAGTAATATACTAGACAATGACAACAATGATAATGACATGTTGGCATTATGTTGTCATTGATGTCAACTGGTATAGGATGGCTATTGGTATAAGAGATATTTATGCAACACTGTCATTGATGCATACTGGATATGATTTCTTTGATATCACCTAGTGTTGCAGGTCACCGGTAAGGGAGAGAATGTCATTCAGTACAATATCCATTGGAGTCACCGGTACAAAAGTTAGTGTTTGACTTGTGTTGAAGATATGGATAGGAGACCGGTATGATATAACAACCGGTAAATGATGACATTTGTAAGAGTGCAAGATGCTTGGATGTTGATTGTGATGAAGAGGTAGAATGTTATCAAGAATCACATCAATATTGGAGGAGAAGTATTTACAGGTCACCAGTATGTTGTGTGGATGTCAAACAACATGACTCCCACTGGTAAGTGGGGCTTATCTCCTATTATGTATGGAATGCATCATAGTCCTTTGAGATAAGAGAGAAGAATAGAAGGTAGGTGATTGAAGGCTGACACCGAATGAATAGGTGAAACACTAAGTTTCCTTATGTGCATGAGATCAGGGATGTGCACCGGATTAGCATGTGAAGACATGATGTGCTACCAAGACAGAGAAAGAAGAGTATTGAAATGATGGGTTTGTCTCCTTGACAAATCAGTTGAGATGATTGTTGGTATTTTGGTATGGTTTTGTCATTGATGTCAACACCTACTAAAACACTAGCACTTTGGAGATCTAGCAGCATTCACCGGCAAGCAAGTAACTATTGCACAGTTACTAGTATATGATTCACTAGCAGGATATAATGATCACTGGCACTTGAAATGATATGGAAGACACTTGGTAATATCAAAGACATCGTATGGACATCTTATCTTAATGAATTAATCATTGGTATATTCATATTTGCATATTTACTTTTACCAGCAAATAGGTCCAGGGTTACCTAGGGTTACACCGGTAGGTTTATCTTTTCCAGATTAGCATGGCACACTATGGAAATGATTAATTATTGTTGTAAATGCATTAAGTCGACATGTTCAATCAGTTATTACATCAGATATTATATTATTTGTAAAATGTTTTTATTGTAATATCCTATAGAGCCGCCCTACTAAAATAGGTCTTAGGTTATGGTATAAATGCAAGACATTATTTGTAAGATCAAGTGTGGAATGCAAAAAAGAATTGTGTGAAGGTATATGTGAAGATTAAGTAGTGCAATACATGCAGACATCATTTGAAGGTGAAGTTAGGTTTTTGTGAAAGCATATCAGCATTACATCGGTACTGAATCTAGCATATGAAGATGCCATTTTGTGTAGTACATTCTTATTGGATTTAACCATCCAATTGTAGCCAGTGTGAGTCCCATTTTTTGATTGAGCAGTGAGCTCTAAGTTGTTGGCCTTTATGCATGTGCAGACCCCATTTATGTACACTTACTATCTGTAGTAGTATCATCTGATTGTGGGTAAGGTTTCCCACTGTGGTTTTTCCCCTTACAGGGTTTCCATGTACAAATATTGGTGTCATGTGTTGTGTATGACTTTGTGTTTATGTTTCATGCATTAATCTTTACCGGTATAGCAATTAACTATTAAAACTATCTATCGACATACTTAACTGGTTTACCGGTAATAAGCATTAAGTTGGTTAAGTTGTTTTTGGTTTGAATTTATTTGACAACTCATTCACCCCCCCCCCCCCCTCTCAGTTGTCTCTGGGACCTAACAATTGGTATCAGAGCTTAGTCCTCTTCTGCAGAAGTTTAACAACTTGAGGAGATCCAATGTCTACTAATTATTTTAGGAAGGAGAATCCTAAACTCGATGGAACAAACTATGGCATATGGAAGATCAGAATGGAGACACATCTACACTACATTGGTAAAGACGTTTGGGAAGTTACAAAGAAAGGTTACACTACTATTGTACCTGGTCAACCTAGTCCAACTACCTTGGCTAAAGATGAGGAAAATGATTGTAAAGCAAGAGAAGCACTTTTGAGCGCATTATTAGATAGGTCTACTGCTAAAGCTATTTGGGATCATTTGGAAACACTGAATGAAGGAGATTCCACAGTCAAAATTGCAAAACTTGAAAGCTTCTGGGTCAGGTATGAACATTTGAAAATGGAAGAAGATGAAAAGATTTCTACTTTATGGAAAGAGTAAATGAAATTGTTTTGGGTATTAAATGTTGTGGAGGAACCTTAAGTGAGGATGAAATTGTTTCAAAAACCTTAAGAGGATTGCCACTGGCATATAAAATGAAGGTTACTGCTATAAATGAGTTAAGAACAATGCCTAATACATTAGTAACTAGGGATACATTGATTGGGAAACTTTCAGCTTTTAAAATTGAAGAATTTGGTCCTGTTGCTACTATAAAGACAGATTTAGCCTTTAAAGCATCAACATCATCTACTCCATCATTTGACAAATCTGATTTGAAAGCCTTTTATGCAAGAGAACTTGAAGAAAGCAGGAAAGAAAATGAAGAACTTGAATCACAATTTGTAAGGAAAATGCCTAAAGGTCCAATTGGAAGTAAGTATGAAGGTAAAGCGCCCTTTAAATGTTTTAACTGCAATAAGATTGGTCATATGGCTTCGAGATTCCCTGATAGACATGCTAGACTAAGAGAAGAAGCTAGAAGGACATACAAGCCTAATATTGAATATCAGAGATACAGATTTAAGAAGAACAAAGACAAATCTTGTTACATTGCTGATGAAGGTGTGACTGATGATTTTGATGAGGATCCGGTAGACAATGGATGGGTTTTTGTTTCTATAATAGAAGATCAATTGACACCTACTATTCAATCGGTAGAACAAGCCCTAGTAGCTAAAGTTGAAGTAAAGGATGAATGGATCATTGACTCAGGATGCTCACATCATATGACAAGAGACAAAGGTAAATTCTTGAACTTTCAAGAATACAATGGAGGTTTAGTAAGATTTGGAGATGACAAAGCTTGTTCAATCAAAGGTAAGGTACAATATCTCTTGATGGTAAGCATAACACTGACAATGTTTACTATGTTGAAGGATTAAAGCATGATCTTTTAAGTGTTGGTCAATTAGTTGAGAAAGGATTTTAGTTACAATTTAAAAATGGAAAATACAAAATCATGAATAGAATTGGTTTGGAAATTGCAACTGGTAATCAGACTAGAGGTAATATCTTTCATTTGAATAATAGTGAAAAAACATGCTTGATTGCACATATAGATGAAAGTTGGTTATGGCATAAGAGACTCTATCATGTAAACTTTGATTACATGGTAAAGATCAGTACTACTAAGGCAGTTAGAGATCTACCTAAAATTGTCAAACCTCAGAATACAATATGTAAGGAATGTCAATTTGGAAAACAAGTTAGAGCTAGTTTCAAAAGTATTCTAGAAAAATCCAATAATTCTCTTGATTTGATTCACACTGATTTATATGGTCCAGCTAGAACTAAAAGCTTAGAAGGTGATAGGTATTTTATGCTAATTGTAGACACCCAAAATTGTCTAGTCTAATTAAATAAATATTTTATTTATTTAATTATCTAAGCTTAATTCTTCTATTAATTAAATAAATCTTTATTTATTTAATTAATTCATTTATCCTCTTCTAGCCTTATTTCTCATTTAAATAAATACATTTATTTATTTAAATTATCCCTTTTCCCTAAATTAAATAAATATCTTATTTATTTAATTATCTCACTTCTTCTATTAATTAAATAAATCTTTATTTAATTAATTAATTCATTAACCTTTTCTACCCATGACACATGTCATTCATCTCTTAATTCATACACTACCTACCTCTTTCATTATTTTATTATTTCTTTTACCTACCCTCTAATCATAGCCGACCTCCTTTTACACCTCGCAATCTTATCCCTCCATTTCTTATAGTATCTTCTATATAAGGAGATGTGTCCTTCATTATCAAACCCTAATCAATCATCCTAATGACTTGACTACTTGATCAATTGACTACTTGGCATATGCGATCCTACTTGCAACCACATTCCATTCTTTGTTGAGATCTTGTGCACATAAAATCTGAGAGCAAATATATCAAGCAAGATTAATGGAGATAGGAAGAATGGAGATCCAAACCCTATTGGACATGTGATGGTATAATCTTTGTGATTTCATTTGATTTGCATTGTCTTAGGTAATATTCATATGTTATGGTGGATCTTTGTTGTTGTTAGGCTAGGGTTTTGTGGTTGAATTCATTTAGCCTTTCAATATCGTTATTATTGTTATCCATTTTCACCGTAAACACTAATCATTGATGACTATTCTAGAATGTGTTGGGTTACTTTTCTCAGAGAAAAATCAGAAGCACTTGGAAAGTTCAAACTATTCAAAGCAATGGTTGAAAATGAAACTGGTAAGAAAATCAAATGCTGCAGATCAGATCAAGGAGGAGAATTCACATCTAAGGACTTTAATACATTCTGTGAAGTGAATGGAATCAGAAGACAACTATCAACACCTCGGACACCACAACAGAATGGAGTTGTTGAAAGGAAAAACATAACTATCTTAGATGCAGCAAGAAGTATGTTATCAGAAGCAAATTTACCACATGTGTATTGGAGAGGAGCAGTCAACATAGTGGTCTATACATTCAACAAAGTTCACATCAAAGGTGAAACCGGTATGACCCCTCATGAACTATGGTTTGGTAATACTCCTACTCTTAAATATTTCAGAATTTTTGGAAGTAAATGTTATATTAGAAGAGATGAGTATATTGGAAAATTTCATCCTAGAAGTGATGAAAGAATATTTCTTGGTTATTCATCTAAGAGCAAGGCATATAGATGTTTTAACAAGAGATTGCGGAAAATTGTTGAGAGTACAAATGTAATAATTGATGAACAATTCAGAGGAACTTCAAGGTATATAGACTCTGAATCGGCAACAAAAATTGTGACAAATGAACCTACACCAAATCCACCAGTACAGAATGAAGATCCAGTTACCCCAGCACCATCTGAGGATTCCATAATAATTGAAGAATAACAACAAACAAAGACACCCCAGTATGTAAGATTGAATCATTCTGAAGATCAGATAATTGGAAATAAATTTAAAGGAGTTATGACAAGAGGAAGATTGGAAAATGAAGAGGTATGTCTTATTTCTCAAATAGAACCATCATCTGTTAATGAGGCATGTGAAGATAAATTTTGGATTAAAGCTATGGAAGAAGAATTAGAACAAATTGAGAAAAATAACACTTGGACATTAGTTCCCTGGCCTAAAGATAAAAATGTAATTGGAACCAAATGGGTATTTAGAAACAAAATTAATGAAGATGGTAAGGTTGTCAGAAATAAAGCAAGACTAGTATGTAAGGGATATTCTCAGAAAGAAGGAGTTGATTACAATGAAACCTTTGCACTGGTAGCTGGAATTGAGGCAGACAGATTATTCTTGGCTTTTGCAGCACACAAGAACTACAAAGTTTATCAAATGGATATTAAATGTGCATTTCTGAATGGAGATCTTGAAGAAGAAGTATACATTGAACAACCTGATGGATTTTCTTTGACAGATGACAATGATATGGTTTGCAGGTTAAGGAAAGCTCTGTATGGATTAAAACAAGCTCCAAGAGCTTGGTATGCAAGATTGGATAAGTATCTTTTAAAGATTGGTTTTACTAAAGGACATGCAGACAACAATTTATATTTCAAAATAACTAATGATGACATCTTGATTATAGAAGTATTTGTTGATGATATAAGCTTTGGAGGAGAAGATGGTTTATGTAAGGAATTTTCTACTAAAATGTAGCAAGAATTTGAAATGTCTATGATTGGAGAAATAAAATTCTTTTTAGGATTACAGATTTCACATACTGATAAAGGTATATTCTTGAGTCAATCCAAATACTTGAAAGAGTTACTAAAGAAATTTTGGATGGAGAACTCTAAATCGGTAAGCACACCTATGACTACAAATGACAAATTATCTCAAAGGGATGAATCTACACCTGTTAATCCAACTAGATACAAATTTATGATAGGAGGTTTACTGTATTTAACACAAACTAGACCTGATATTATGAATCCAGTATGTATTGTTTCTAGATTTCAAAGTAATCCTAGAGAAAATCATGAATCAACAGTAAAAAGGATTTTTTGGTACTTACAAGGCACTATAAATCTTGGATTATGGTATCCTAGAGATGAAAACTTTGAATTATGTGCATACACAGATGCAAATTGGGCAGGAGATGTGGATGATAGAAAAAGAACCACCGGTGGAGCATTCTTTCTTGGAAATAGACTAGTTTCTTGGTTGAGTAAGAAACAGAGTTGTACATCTTTATCAACAGCAGAATCAGAATATGTTGCAGCAGCAACCAACTGTACATAGGTACTATGGCTTAAGCAAATGTTGAAAGACATAAAGGTAAACTGCAAGGAACCTATTACCATATATTGTGATAACACTGCAACAATTGATATATCTATGAATCCAGTACTACATTCTAAAACAAAACATATTTCTATCAAACTAAATTTTCTAAGGGAAAAAGTTGAAGAAAAGGAGATAAAACTAGTTTATGTGAATACTAAAGAACAACTTGTAGATATTTTTACAAAACCTTTGCCTAAGGAGACTTTTGAATATCTCAGAGATCAACTTGGAGTCATACCACCACCGGTAGAGACTTAGACAGTTGATGATTACAATCAACCTACATAATTAAAAGATAAATCTTTCACTCCGGTCTTTGATGAGGAAGCTACTTCTCAGGGGGAGTAGTTGTATATTGACTTGATTGGTATTTTGTATATGAACTTGGCTTTATTATAACTTTGGCATTTGATGTAAAAGGGGGAGAGATATATGGAAAAACACATTATCTTTTGGAGAGATTGGTATGGAAACTTTGGATAACACATGTTACTCCCAAGGGGAGAGATTGTTGTTTGGGAGAGACTATTACTCTCTGTATTTTGGTTATGATCTTTTTAGAGATTGTTGGTTTTTGGCACTTTGATGGTTTTTCCATCTTGTGTTGCCATCAATGCCAAAGGGGGAGATTGTTGGTATTTTGGTATGGTTTTCTCATTGATGTCAACACCTACTAAAACACTAGCACTTTAGAGATCCAGCAACATTCACCGGCAAACAAGTAACTATTGCACAGTTACTAGTATATGGTTCACCGATAGGATATAATGATCATCAACACTTGAAATAATATGGAAGACACTTGGTAATATCGAAGATATCATATGAACATCTTATCTTAATGAATTAATCATTGGTATATTCATATTTGCATATTTTCTTTTACCGGCAAATAGGTCCAAGGCTACCTAGGGTTACATTCGCAGGTTTATCTTTTCCAGATTAGCATCGCACGCTATAGAAATGATTAATTATTATTGTAAATGCATTAAGCCAACATGTTCAATCGGTTATTGCATCGGATATTATATTATTTGTAAAATGTTTCTATTGTAATATCTTGTAGAGTCGACCTACTAAAATTGGTCTTAGGTTATGGTATAAAGGTAAGATCTTATTTGTAAGATCAAGTGTGGAATGCAAAAAAGAATTGTGTGAAGGTATATACGAAGATTAAGCAGTGCAATACACACAGACATCATTTGAAGGTGAAGTTAGGTTTTTGTGAAAGCATATCAACATTACACCAGTACTGAATCTAGCATATGAAGATGCTATTTTGTGTAGCACATTCTTATTGGATTTAACCATCCAACTATAGTCAGTGTGACTCCCATTTTTTGATTGAGCAATGAGCTCTAGGCTGTTGGCCTTTTTGCATGTGTAGACCCCATTTATGTACACTTACTATCTGAAATAGTATCATCTGATTGTGGGTAAGGTTTCCCACCATGGTTTTCCCCCTTACAGGGTTTCCACGTACAAATTTTGGTGTTATGTGTTTTGTATGACTTTGTGTTTAAGTTTCATGCATTAATCTTTACCGATATAGAAATTAATTGTTAAAACTATCTACAGGCATACTTAACTAGTTTACCAGTAATAAGCATTTAGTTGGTTAAGTTGTTTTTGGTTTGAATTTATTTGACAACTGATTCACCCCCCCCCCTCTCGGTTGTCTCCAGGACCTAACAATGATATCCAGGGTGATGAAGAAGAAGGCAAAGTTGGGACAACTGCAAACATAGGACATTGTCGAATTGAAGATAGAGTTTGTTGAAGGTTGATGACATGGTGTCATCAAGGGTGCCTATCAGTAAGGATGAGAAATGGTAAGAGAGAAAAGAGGCTAAGTGATATGCTCCTACTTGATGAAGATGAGCATGCTATGGATATGCATGTCTAGTGACCGGTTAAGGTGTTCCACCGGCAAGCAACAAAGTGCAAACATGAGGGCAGACTGGTTAGGGTATAATCGGTAGGGTTAGTAAGCCAGTAGAAGTACCCGATAATGGAGTTGGTCACTGATCCTATCGAGACTGACACATATGACATAGAAAAGGTGGATGTCAACAAAGTGGCCATGTGGAGTTGAAGGGGAAAGCATGCACAAGTCAATGAATGTGTTTGTCCATGAGGTAGATGGTGGCAGGTCGATATTTATGTCGACTGCATGTTTCACGAGATGAGTAGCAGGGGTTTGCAGCTCGAGGTCAGACGAACACCAGAGATTCAACACAAATTGTTTGACCAGATAGAGGTAGGTGAAGGGGACCGCAAAACCATTCTTGGTGATAGACCAAGAAATTAGCTGATAGGTTAAAAGCATATTTATAAATATAGAAGGCATTTTTTGGAAGGCACAACAATGGCGAGACTGATTGATGAGTTACAGTTCATCAATAAAGGTGACCAGATCTAATAAGATCTTATTGGATTTGGTTTTCCTCGAGGTCAATGAGGAAATCCTAACTGCTTGAAGTTTGAATTAGTTTTTGGTGGGAAAACCAGTTTATAAATTTGCAAGCCAAAATCGTTGAAGGCTGCCGCTAAATAAGAGAGTGTTGCTGCATGTGAGAGGAGAAATTAGTCATGTGCTCACCAAGAAGAAGAAGAAGATAATAAGTGTGGGAAAGAGAGAATCCGATTTAAGGGTTCAATTGTCTTCAGTGAGGTTAGCCATTGAGTTTGACAGAGGAGTAAACTAGTGGTGACCATATCGACATAGAAGAGTTGTAGAAGATTGTAGTGAAGGCAAGCTTAGAACTGACAAATTATAGTACAGGTGGAGAGAAATAGTGTAGAAGAGAGAAGGGAGAACCAACAAAGAGAAGAACCAACAAAGAGAAGATTTGACAAAGAAGTAGAGGAGACTGAACTGACAACATTGTAGTAGAAGATAAGGTTACAACAGTGTGAGGGTGATCAGAGAACGGATAGTGAATTGGATAGAAGATTTGGTAGAGGGATTTTCAGATGAGTTACAAAATTCATTTGTAACAAGATTATTAATCTTTTTATTGAATATACTCATATTAGTCCACTGATTTGGAGCTCCTTGTGTTGGTGCCCTAAATCAGGGGTTGGTTATCCTTGGGTTGGTGCCCTAAATCAGGGGTTGGTTCTCCTTGGGTTGGTGCCCTAAACATTATAATCAGGTTTCATTGTGAGGCTAGATTTGAGTAGTAGACTCCAACAACATTTCTCAACAAGTTTTTTCCCATCTTGGATTTTCCTCGTATATGATGGTGTTATGTGATGTCCCTTTCATGTGTGATTTCATTTGTGTTAGTCTCCCCTTTAACTAGTAAGTTATCTTTCTGTTAGATTGGATAATCAGTATACACACATAGGATAGTTAAGTGCAAAAAAGTTTGGAAACCATTGATTGACCCCCCCTCTTAGTGGCACATTGTGTCTAACAATTGGTATTAGAGCCTAGGTTCCTGATTGATAAGCTTTCTCCAGCTTGGGTAGATTCTGGCTTAAGGATACAATGGTTTGTTTAGTGTCAATCCCTACTTCGGTATTTGATGGCTTAAACTATTCCATTTGGAGTTGTAGAATGGAATTTCACTTATCCTCACTAGGGTATGATGTTTGGATGTTTGTTGTAAATGGTTGCCCTTGTAATGTCAGTCCTCCCACCGACCTTGAAATAGAAAGAAGATCTAGGTGCACTGAAGAATCCATGAAGGATATATTCAGTGGTCTCTCTGGTGATGATTCTTCCCAGGTGGACAAGTGTAGATCAACAAAGAGTTTGTGGGATAGATTGAAGAAGCTCTATGGTAATGAGCTGACTACTACTTAATCAGATTGTGCAAGCAAGAATAATTGTACAATAGATACATGTGTAAGTGATGATGGCAAATTTGTTAGCAGCCACAACAATGATGAAGAAGGAACCCACCTTTTCATGGCTCAAGAATCATAAGATAAGAGACACACATCTGAGAATTATAATGCAGATCATTCCCACTGGCAAGATGTGTTTGGAAATGATAGTGAAGAAGATGAAGCAAGAATTGATCTTGAAGGAGAACTTGTAAGTGCACTTGAAGAACTTAGTAGAGTAAGGATTGAATACAAGATATTCAAGAATGCTGCAATTGTGGAGCATAACCGGTTGATTAGATGCCTTGAAGAATCTGAAAAATATGTCCCAGAAATGAAGAATCAACAAGATGACACCAAGGTGTGTCGGTGTAATGATCTAGCATTTGAACTAGAGGCAAAAGATAAATAATATTAATAGTTGGTTGGAGAAATGGAGATTCTTCGAAATGACCTTGAGAAATGTCAGGATGAGCTCAAGGTGAGAATCTGGTTTGATGGCAGCAATGATGCCTTGGAAAAAATGTTGAAAAAGAAAAAGCATGCCAAGGATACCATTGGATTAGGAAATGGTGCTGGTGAATGCTCAAGCAGCAAGAATGTCCCCCAAAATGACATTCTATTTGTCTCCTCAAATGGAGAGAACAAGGGACAAACCTTCACTGTTCAAAATACTCCCTGGAAGAAGATTGATTTAACCATAACTGGTGAAGACATGTAGACAAGGATGAAGACCAATGCTACAAGAAGGTGGAACAATGCGGATCCCAAAGGAAAAGGAGAGATGGGAGAAGACAACTTCACTGGAAACAAGAACATGAGAAGACCTCCCATCGGTAGAAGACAAGGAAGTGCTACTGCCCACAAGACAAGACAAGTGTGGAGGATGAAAGGTTCAAATGGAAGAACTGCTTAGCATGAACAACCCAGGATCCATCCTTAGAGAAAGAGAAATGGAGATGCCAAGCTAATAAGATCTCCCCATGCATGGCAGAATAAGTTTGTAAGTTATAAACCTTCCTTCTCTGGCTATTGCTTTGCATGTAATGGTCATGGCCATAAGGAAGAAGAATGTAGAAAGGGATCTAGAGGAACAATCTAGGATCTCATAGGTATCATACACATGAGAAAAATGTATCAAGGAGTAGAAACATGCATATTTCCTCTCCCGGTTATGCAAATAGTGTTTGTTATAACTGCAATGGATCTGGCTATAGAAGTTATGAATGCAGGAAGAAGGACTTGTAGTAATATGGAAGACAATATAACAACCATACTCAACATAGAAATGAATATAGAGCATATGGAAGTCAGAGACTTGCATGGAACCAAAGGAGAAATATCCCTATAGGATCAATAGGTCCACCGGTTTCCGTTGCTACTCACAACAACATAACCAAAAAAAGATGGTCTAACCAATATGTTAGAAGGTTCCCCAATCATGAGATTGGCATGGATGTTGTGTGCTACTATAGCAGTGCTTCTGGTTATGATGCATAATCTAGAAATGTAAGAACCAATCAGTAAAAGAAGGTAAGAAATTCTCCCAAGACTGAAAATGGGACGAAGAATGAGACCATGCAGGTATGGAGGAAGAAGCAAGAAAATGCAATCTTGGACCAACACCGTGCATTCAATGCATAGGTGATATCTCCTAAGGCTTCTAGGAGATGCATGATCTTAGGGGGAGTAGTACACTGACCTTATCATTCACCCCCTTAGTGGAGAAGGACACATGGAAGAACAACTGATGTCGGTATGAAGGAAAGAAATGAGAAGATAAGTGTGTGTAGTAGTTGCCTTGGCTACACACCTACAGATCAAAGATGGATTACTACTATGTGTGTCAAATGTTGGCATATTTATAATTGGCATCAGATGCAAATTGACACAAGATGTTAGGAGTTACATGAAGGTTCTCTGGTAGTGATGATGGACTGGTACAAGAAACCGGTATGAGCAAGATGTTACCGGTATGTATGCTAACAGGTACTTGCAGGTCATGTAAGATAATGAGGTTTGGGATCATTGCATTAGCCCTGGTAGCAAGGAATGAGGATTTTATGTCTTAGGTGGTGTTGTTGAAGGCCTGAATGACATATGTTGGCCCAGTTGTTGATCATGCAGGCATGCATTTTTTTCGGCTAACTGGTTTGATTTATGGCATGATGATGATATTGTATGGCATTGTGTATATCCAGGATCATGTCATAGGCTGTGGTGGATAAAATGGAGCTCAAAGATCATGGGTTAATCACTTGTGCACAACTCAACTAGTATAAGGTGTTGATGAGAATCCTGGGTTAGGACCTGACAGGAAATGAGGACCTGAGATGTATGACTCAGGAGGAGTTCAAGTGCTTATGATGTAGAACCGACATGCTTGAACTTATGGGCATACTAGCTTCTTCAAATGCAGATGATGGAAATTGTTGTAGGAATAAGCAAGAGAATTTCATGATTAAGGGTATCGAAAGGATGATGATGCAGTTTGACCAGTATTCGCTCCATCAATAGGAATAATAACTATAGTTAAAGTCTCAACCCGAAGTCTATCTCCATAACTGAAGTTCATTTGATTGTCAACCCAGGGATGCATTACTTGAAATGGGTATGCACTATATATGCACTAAGTTCTTGCGATAGCTATCCTACATTATTGTAACAACTAAAATCTATTTGGGATAGGCAAGCAAGAAGTAAAACAACTGAATGGATACAGGAAAACTCTGCATTAACTTAAAAATCACTTAAAGAAATGATAACTAAGCCCAAAGCTATCAAACAGGAATTACTCTATTTGCTTTGGCTATAGGAAAAGTCAATGGATCTATTTCCAGTGGCTGCAGGAATAGTCAATGCCAGGATGTCTACTGTGATAGAAAAGGAAAACTAAACTTAAAAAAGGCACAAGATCACTCACCAAGTAGGCCCCCTTGGATGAGTGTATCGAGGCTTCCAAAATAACTCTAAGTGCTTAGAATAACATAACTTTATTCATTTCTCTTCAAAAATTGATACATCATTCAGAATGAAAGAAGACTAAAACACTCTACAACTATATTTCTAAATATTCTTCTCTTTGTCCCTCTCTTAATTTTTTTCTAATCTTAGAGAAGAGGCAGAGACACTTATTTAAAAGAAAATTACAATAATTTCTTACAATTAAGATCACGTCGATGAGAAGAGGTAGATAACATTCATGAAGGAAAACAGTCGGAGTTAAGCCACTAAAAACATGGATCTACGCCAAACCACAACCAAGAATATAGTGTAGTGGTATTACAAGATTGATGCTCACTAAAGTCAGACATAAATGAGTCTTGTGCACCTTGCTACTCCTTTGTTGTTCCTCATGCTCATTATCCTCTTTGCTGATTTGAACCTTTAGTTGCCCCTTGAATATCTCAAACTGCCTTCTCGACGTGACATGATAACCTTCTCTACAACATCTCATTTATTCTTGCAATTGAAAAGAGAGAACATATAAGCATATACATATCTATTTTTATTATTCATAACACTTATTTGTTTCACACATGATATCACCTATGACAATCTATATGGCAACAAGAACAAATAACATGGCTACAAGAATAACTGGCATGGCAACAAGAATAACAGGCAAAGACAAAACATGATTTAATGGGTTCAGTTAACATCTGAAATGCATATAGTCAAACTTTAATACATCATAACCATCCCATTATACACTTAAAATGTGACAAAAACTTATGAGTTCTAGGAATAAAAGGAGCTAATATCTCAGCTCATCATGCCCCCAACTTAGTGTCTTGTTGATCTGCCAGCAAGAGGAAAGTTTCTAATTAGGGCACTAATTCTCAAGTCACCAATAGTTCCCTGTCCTATCCCTCCTGAAGCCAAATTCCAATAAAATCCCTTCATCTTTTCTAGTCTGGTCCATTTGTCTTCCTCTGTAGTTGCCACATAGGGTTTGTTTGTAATCCTACATCCCAACAATGGCCACATGAAGATAGGGGGTTGGAAGATCAAGGGTAGCCAGTCATTTCTTTTCATCCTACCCAAATGGATGTATTTAGGGGCTCTCTATATAGCTGCATGAAAATTTGATAATGAATGAGGCAGCTGAAAATAATGCTCACACAAGGCATCCTACAGCAATGTGTCATGGATTACAAGTTCATGGTGGATAGGATCTCCATCCATGACTATTTCAACTCACACAATAATTCCATAGCTAAGATTGAGGACCTAAAGTAATCCGTAGAACTAGAAATATTTGCTTGAAAATTCCTTACTTCTAGTTTCGGTGACAAAATGCATTGCCCACTCGTACCAAAGAATGTCTCATTAAAAAGAATGATGTTAGACAATCAAATCAAGTTACTGACAAGGATGAATAATTACTTAACTTGGAAATCAGACCATAAAACACCCCCCCAACTTATTATGACATGTGTCCACACATGCGGAAAGGACAGAGGGAAGTGTACACGGATTTGAAATAGGCAATAATCATAGTAAAATAATAATTGTATAATTAATAAAAAATAAGGTATGTACATACCTGCAGTCGTGCCAATAAATGTTGCATGAAATGTTTAGCTAAAAAGAAGGGTGAAATGAAATGATATGGCGTGAATGAAATCATAGACAAAGAAATGAAGTGGGATGACATGGATGGAAGAATTATTAATGAAGAATAATATTTCCATAAAACATGGAAATATCTTTATGAAATGATGCTTGAAGAATTTATTGAGTGTTAGGAATGTTCCCTGTAGAAGCTTCAGGAACCGCACCCTTAATGTTTCCTTTAGTTGTTGTAGGAACTTCTTCGGTTGCTAAAGGAACTTCTCCAATTGCTCTAGGAACTGATATTTGATCTTGACTGGTGAATTTCTGTAGGAACTGTTCTTTGGTTGCAGGCTTATGATACATGCGTAGTCGATGACCATTTACTAAAAGCTTGAATCAGATTGGATCAATAGTGGTCAAGCGAACTGCTCCATTTTTTAAAACTTCTTCTATCTCATATGGGCCTAACCATCTTGTCTGCAACTTTCCCATAGTATCCCTATATCTAGAATCATATAGCAGCGCCCAGTCACCTGCTTGAAATTTCTTCTCCTTTATGTACTTATCATGCCACTTAGCTCTCTGATTTTGAATAAGTTATGTTTGTTGGACAACCATCTTTCTCAGCTCATCCAAAGTATTCAATTGGTGAATGTGGTCTCTTTGTGCTTTAGAAAGTGTCATATTCAATTGTAGAGTTGTTCTCATAAATTTGTATTCAAACTCAATAGGCATCATTGCTGCTTTTTCATAAACCATTTCAAAAGGTGTAAAACTAATTGGTGTTTTCCATGTTGTTCTGTATGCCCAAATGGCTTCAGGAAGTCTTTGAGACCAATGTTTTTTATGAACAACTACTATTTTAGTATGAATGGCTTCTAGATCCCTATTTGTGACTTCTACTTGACCATTTACTTGTGGATGGTATGGGGTAGACTTTATGTGCTTGATATTGTATTCATTAACCAATGCTACAATCAATGTGGAAGTAAATTGTGGTCCTTGGTTTGAAACAATTTCTCTTGGAACCCCATACTTGGTAAATATTTCTTCATAGAGAAATTCAACCACTTTATTATCTCTTGCATGTGTCATAGCTCGTGCTTCCACCTATTTGGTGACATAATCAGTACATACCAGAAAATGAGATTTTCCATTGGAAGGAGGATCAATTGGTCCAACAAAATCTAATCCCCATTTATCAAATGGTGCAACTAATTTCTGTGGATATAATGGCATTTCATCAGATCTAGTAGGCCTACCCATGCATTGGCATATGTCAGATTTCCTTGTGTATTGTGTTGCATCCTTATATAATGTTGGCCAATAATATCCTATGCCCAATATTTTAAGTGTTGTTCTTTTAGCAGCAAAATGTCCTCCACATGGCTCATCATGGCATGCATGAAGGATATCATATGTTTCATCCTCTCTAACACATCTTCTCATGACTTGGTCAGGTCCAATATAAAATAAACAATTAGCAATCCATGAGAAATTAAAGCTTTTCTCAACTAACAATCTTCTTTCTTTAGGAGAGAAATGAATTGGAATTTTATTAGCAGATAAATATTTGGCAATATCAGTGTACCAGGGAGTGTGTTCTTTTATAAGGAACAAATGTTCATCTAGAAAAGAATCATCTATGGTTGTAGGGTCATCCAACAATTGAAGCCTAGAAAGATAATCTGCAACCACATTGGACTTTCCTGGTTTATCAGTAATTGTAATATCAAATTCCTACATCAACAGTAACTAGTGAGCCAATCTTCCTATAATTCAAGGTTTATTCATGAGATATCTAATTGCAGTATGCTCAGTATACACAAATATCGGATTTCCTATTATATAATGCCTAAATTTGTTGAGTGCATATATAACTGCTAACATTTCTTTTTCAGTGACAGTGTAATTAAGCTCAGGCCCCTGCATGTTCTTGCTGATATAATAAATTGCACTCTCCAAATTGTCAATCTTTTGTCCCAAAACTACTCCTATGGCATAATCTGATGCATCTGTATGAATATGAAATGGTAAGGACCAGTTTGGACGCTTAAGAATTGGTGCTTGGGTTAATGCTTGTTTGAGCTTCAAGAAAGCTTCGTTGCATGAAGAAGTCCAATTAAATTTCATATCCTTGGTCAAAAGAGAATATAAAGGACCTGCAATTTTGTAGAAATCTTTGATAAACCTCCTATAATATCTAGCATGACCAAGAAAACTACTTACATCTTTTTGCTTTATCGGTGTAGTGATATGATGACCGAGAACTATACCTTCCTACATCATCATGAAGCACTTTTCACTATTTAATGATAAATTATAGTCTTCACACCGCTGCAAAACTTTTGTCAAGTTTTTCAATGTCTCTTCAAATTCTAAGCCATAGGTTGTAAAATCATCCATGTAGCTTTCCATGTTGTCCTGGGAAATATCTAAAAATATGCTTATCATTTCTCTTTAAAAATTAGTTGGAGCATTACATAATTCAAAAGGAAGAACAAATTATGCATATGTTGACCAAGGACAAGTAAATGTAGTCTTTTCTTGATCCTCTGGGGCAATTTGAATTTGGTTGTAGCCACTGAATCCATCAAAAAATGAGAAGTATCACTTCCCTGCTAAGGAGTCTAATACCTGATCCACAAATGGTAATGAAAAATGATCCTTTCCGGTTGACAAGTTCAAATCTCTGTAATCCACACATACCTGCCATTTTCCTCCTTTCTTGGGAACTATCACTAAAGGTGACACCCATTGACTATCCGAAATAGGATAGATAAATCCAACATTTAATAATTTCTGCAATTCTTCTTCAACTATTTCTCTTAATGCATGATTGATTCTTCTCTATGGTTGTCTAAGTTGTCTACAGTCTTCTTTAATGTAGATATGGTGGGTACAAACTATAAGATCAATTCCATGCATGCCCTTGTAATCCCATGCAAAAGCATGTTTATGACATTTGAGCAAGTCCACAAGTGCTACTCTTTGGGTTTCTATGAGTTTACTGTTGATATTCAAATAATTGTTTGAATCAACTTCCACTTTGATAGTAAGATCAATTTGAGATACTTTAGAAAAATGAGAAGTATAGACTTCCTGCGGCAATAGAGTATGCAGTGTATCTATGGCTGCAGCAAAGGCTGATTCTGAAATATTTGATACTAATTCCTACGACTACTGCTCTTGTCTTAACTCATTTGTCAGAATTTTATAGATAATTGAGTCATCATCATGAAGTTGGATGAATGGTGCTCTATTAATCATCATAAGGTGATTGACAGAGTCAACTCCTTCAAATTATTCTCCCAAGTTAGGACAAATGACTTGTTGTTGATCAAATTGGAGCTGAGCAGGAGAATACAAAGCTAAAGTTTTAGTAGTATTTCCATCTAAGATAGTCATAACCCCTGACCAGAATCTAATATATGCATCATCTATAGCAAGCCAAGGTCTTCCCAAAATCATTGGATATCCTCCCAATGAGGCCTTAGGAGACATGATCATAAATTTTGTAGGGTATTCCCAAGAATCTAAAGCAACAACTATATCGTCAATCATACCATCAAGTCAAACTGTGGAACTATTAGAAAGTTGTAGGATTGTAGGTGTAGGTCTAAGACTAGTTATTTCAAGCCGCTACATAATATCTTTATCTGAGTGCCATTGATGACTATATTCACAACAGGGCTATGAGGATTAGCATACTTAGGAATTGAAACTTTTCCTAACATGATATCAGCCAATTGACCCATTACATGCACTATTTGTGAATCTTTTTTCTTTCTACCAGGCTTTTTTAGACATGCTTCCCTAAGTACCTTACTGTACACAAGGACATCCTTAATAGTTTGTAACAATGGAATTTTAACACATACGTGTTTTAGCTGATCTATAATATCAAAACTTTGTTCCTGTTCTGGAAGAATCTCTTTTGCTTGCAACCTCTAAGAAAATGGAGGTATTTTCTAATTTTGAGGTATTGGAATTCTTGGACTAGATATTTATTATTTTTTTGGCATCTTAGTTATAACCGGTGGGGATGGATTAGGAAAAGTTGTCCCAGATCTGAGGTGAATATCACTTATAGATAGAGAATAGGTTGGGTATTTGATTAGGATCATTTGAATAAAGTTGTTGTTGTTGCTGAGATTTTCTATTAGGATTCGACATTGGTTGAGTGGGAAATTGTGTGGATTTAGGTGGAACAATAGTGGCTGGAGGAGGAGGCATTATTGCAAGTGGTTTTGGCTATTGCATAGGTTTCTAATATCTAGAAGACTGATTTGTCCATGGATGACCCCCCCTCCATTGAGGAGGAGGTTGCCAATTTCCTTGAAATTGTTGCCATGGTCCCTGAGGTGGAGAACAATTTCCTTGTGGCTGTTGCCACTGTCGAGTTTGATTCGCAAAATGTTTCTCTTGGCCTTGAGGACCATAACAATTTGGATAACTACCAAAAGTTTGAGCATATGGAGATTGCCATTGATTATCTGGTGCATAGAAATTTCCACTATAACCAGAAAAAGAAAGTGGATCAGGAGGCATACCTTATCTTGGAAAATTTGGCCTTCTTTGAGAAACATAGAAAACTTGTTCATCATCACCTTGTATTGTCTTGAAATCAGGAACTTCAAGATTTGCAACCATTTTACATCCGCATTCTCTTTTCCTTTGTCTACAATGGGGGCAAAATTCTACAAGAACTACATCAACTTCCTTGTGCTTCTTCTTAGCTGAAAGTGTGTCTAGTTGAGTAGCCATATTGTTTATGATATCCTCCTTAAAATCCTTCAACAAATGGTTAAGTTCCATTCTAGAAACTCCATTACCAGATGTTGATGAAGAAACTCCTGGATTGAAATGCCTACTCTTCTTAGAAGCATATCTAGAATACTTCTGACAAATTTGTCCAATATCATTCCATGTTGATTGTGTTATGTCACCTCCTCCCATAAGATCCAAAGCATCTGTGCATTCATCACTAGTTCCTCTCAAGAATATTAGCTTGAGAGACTCTTCATTTAGAGTGGTATGCTTGGACTTTTTGACATTGAATAGAAACCTTTCCAAATAATCTTCTAGACTCATCTTTTTTTTGTGTCATTCTAAAAATATCATCCCCATGGCGGTGAGTGCCTCTATAATAATCCTTGTATTTTGTGAGAAACAATTGTTTCATCTCATCCCATGTAGTGATTGTGATATTCTGTAGACTCATAAACCATCTTAAAGATGATTCTTTCAAAGTAGCAGGGAATATTTTGAGTCTATGGGAATTTGTATTATAATCAAAACTCCTACAAAGGACATCAAACTCAAACAAGAATGTGTCAGGGTCCTCTGTCACTAATCCATAGAATTTAGGGAGAGAAGAAGTTGGAATGTTCTTGAGATTAGCATTATCACGTTGATTAGAAACAAGGAACTCAAATGTTGGTGCCACAGGTGGAGGTGGGTTATTCCCACCAGGGGGTGGATTTCCTTGCATTGGGATTTGTGGAGAATTCACTAAATGAAGTTCCTCTTCAAGAGGTCCAAAGAGAAAATAGAGGATGTTCTCAAGAAGTTCAAATTCAGGAGGGTTCAATTTTTTTGGGATTTGATATAGTGCAGCAAAAGGATTTACATATGGGGGGTCATATGGATTGAGTCTTATATGATTAGGATAGTTGGGAAGGAATCTACCTTGAGCATCTCTTCTTTGCCTATGTATGCAGATTCATAAGAATTACTTTAGACAATCTAGGCTATCAAAAACAACTAAACTGAAAACTAAAAAGATAATAACCATAACAAGTTCTTAGTTTGACACAATCCCTGGTAGCGGCGCCAAAAATGTCCTCTCCATCGATAGGAATAATAACTATAGTTAAAGTCTCAACCCAAAGTTTGGGCATTCACTCTATGAAGTTACTATCTCCATAACTGAATTTCATTTGATTGTCAACCCAGGGACGTAATACTTTAAATGGGTCTGCACTATATATGCACTAAGTTCCTACGATAGCTATCCTACATTACTGCAACAACTAAAATCTATCTGGGATAGGCAAGCAAGAATTAAAACAGCTGAATGGCTATAGTAAAACTCTAAATTAACATAAAACTCACTTCAAGAAATGATAACTAATCCAAAGGTGTCAAACATGAATTAATCTATTTGCTTTGGCTACAGGAACAGTCAATGGATCTATTTTCAGTGGCTGTAGGAACAGTCAATGCCAAGACATCTATTGCGATAGAAAATGAAAACTAAACTTAAAAAAGGCACATGATCACTCACCAAGTGGGCCCCCTTGGATGAGTGTATATAGGCTTCCAAAATAACTCTAAGTGCTCAAAATAACATAACTTTATTCATTGCTCTTCAAAAGTCGATACATCATTCAGAATGAACGAAGACTAAAACACTTTGCAACTTTATTTCTAAATCTTCTATTTTTTGTCCCTCTCTTTCTTTTTTTCTAACTTCAAATAAGAGGAAGAGACACTTATTTAAAACAAAATTACAACAACATCCTACAATTAAGATCACGCCGATGAGAAGAGGTGGATAACATTCATGAAGGAAAACAGTCGGAGTTAAGCCACTAAAAACGTAGATCTACACCAAACCACAACCAAGAATATAATTTGGTAGTATGAGAAGATTGATGTCCACTAAAGTTAGACATAAATGAGTCTTGTGCACCCTAATACTCCTTTGTCATTCCTCATGCTCATTATCCTCTTCGCTGATTTGAATTTTTAGTCGCCCCTTGAATATCTCAAATTGCCTTCTCGACATGACATGATAACCTTCTCCACAACATCTCATTTATTCTTGCAATTGAAAAGAGATAACATACAAGCATATACATATCTATTTTAATTAATAATAACACTTATTTGTTTCATACATGATATCGCATATGAAAATCCGTATGGCAACAGGAACAAATAACATGGCTATAGGAATAACTAGCATGGCAATAGGAATAACTAGCAAAGACAAAACATGATTTAATGGGTTTAGTTAACACTTAAAATGCATATAGTCAAACTTTAATACATCATTACCATCCCATTATACAAATTAAAACATGACAAAAACTTATGAGTTCTAGGAATAAAAGGAGCTAATATCTCAACTCATCAACTGACAAGTATGTTGTATTCACTGACACATGTGCCTTCAAGTGGTTTTAGACTTGTATATGCATTAAGGTTCCAATCTACATATACACTTGGTTTTTGTGTAATTAGTGTCAGTTGATGGTTGTGCCCTCCATCTCAAGTGTAGTGACTTGAGAAGATGTAATAAATGATGGTTGAAGGAGGAGATGCATCTGGTAGAGCAAAAGGGGAGAAAAATATCTGTCAGTGCCCGGTAGATACAAGGAGGAGAGAAATCCTGACAGTTCCCTTTGCCATTGTTGTCAAAGGGGGAGAAAGATTTTATAGTATACTGCATACTACATGTGTGAGAATCCTTGAATCACACAAAAGGGGAGAGAGAATATGTAGTATGTTAGATACTACATGTATTGACATCAATGCCAAAGGGGGAGATTGTTGGCATTATGTTTTCATTAATTTCAATAGGTATAGGATGGCTACCGGTATAAGAGATGTTTGTGTAGCACTGTCATTGATGCATACCAGATGTGATTTCTTTGATATCACCTAGTGTTGCAGATCACTGGTAAGGGAGAGAATATCATTTAGTACAATGCCCGTTGGAGTCACCGGTACACAAGTTAGTGTTTGACTTGTGTTAAAGATATGGACAGGAGACCGATATGATATAACAATCGATAAATGATTACATCTGCAAGAGTGCAAGATGCTTGGATGTTGATTGTGATGAAGAGGCACAATGTTATCAAGAATCGCATCAACACCAGAGGAGAAGTATGTACAGGTCACCGGTATGCTATGTGGATGTCAAACAACAAAACTCCCATTGGTAAGTGGAGCTTATCTCCTATTATGCATGGAATGCATCATAGTCCTCCGAGATAAGAGAGAAGAATAAAAGGCAGGTGATTGAAGGCTCAACCAAATGAACACATGATGTACATGAGATCAGGGGTGTGCATCAGATTAGCATGTGAAGACATGATGTACTATCGAGACAGAGAAGGAAGAGTATTGAAATGATGGATTTGTCACCTTGAGAAACTGGTTGAGATGATATTTGGGCTGATGAAGAAGAAGGCAAAGCTGGAACAACTAAAAACATAGGACATTGCTAGATGGAAGATAGACTTTGTTGAAGGTTGATGACATGGTGTCATCTAGGGTGCCTACCAGTAAGCATGAGAACTAGTAAGAGAGAAAAGAGGCTAAGTGATATGATCCTACCTGATGAAGATGAGCATGTTATGGATATGCATGTTTGGTGACCGGTTGAGGTGTTCCTCCGACAGAGCAACAAAGTACAGACATGATGGCAGACTGGTTATGGTATAACCGGTAGGGTTAGTAAGCTAGTAGAAGAACCTGGTAATGGAATTGGTTGATGATCCTATCTAGACTAACATAGATGACATAGCAAAGGTGGATGCCAACAAAGTGGCCTCATGGAGTTGAAGTGGCAAGCATGAACAAGTCGATGAATGTGTTTGTTCGTGAGGTAGATGGTGGCAGGTTGACATTTATGTCGACTGCATGATTCACGAGATGCGTAGCAGTGGTTTGTAGCTCGAGGTCGGATGAACAACAGTGATCCAACACAAACTGTTTGACCAGATTGAGTTAGGTGAAGGGGAACACAAAACCATTCTTGGTGATCGACCAAGAAATCAGCTGATAGGTTAAAAGCAGATTTATGAATATAGAAGACATGTTTTGGAAGGCACGAAAATGGCATGATTGATTGATGAGTTACAGTTCATCAATCAAGGTGATCAGATCTAACTGGATTTGGTTTGCCTCAAGGTTGATGAGGAAATCCTAACCGCATGAAGTGTGAATTGGTTTTTGGTAGGGAAACTAGTTTATAAATATGCAAGCCAAAATCGCTACCGCTAAATGAGAGAGTGTTGTTGCATGTGAGAGGAGAAATCAGTCAAGTGCTCACCAAGAAGAAGAAGAAGAAGAGACTAGGTGTGAGAAAGACATAATCAGGTTGAAGGGTTCAACCATAATTAGTGAGGTTACCATTAGTCAGCCATTGAGTCTGATAGAAGAGTAAATTGGTGGTGACCATACCGACAAAGAAGAGTTGCAGAAGATTGTAGAGAAGGAAAGCTTAGAACTGACAAAGTATAGTACTGGTGGAGAGCAGTAGTGTAGCAGAGAGAAGAGAGAACTGGTAGAGAGAAGAACTGACAAAGAAGTAGAGGAGGTTGAACCGGTAAGGTTGCATCAGGAGATAAGGTGTTGGCATTATGTGAACTAGTATGAGGACATAATGACATTGTATGTTGTCATTGTTGTCAATATGTTGCAGAGGTGTGAACTGGCATATGTGAGAACCAGTATAACACTATGAACTGACATTTGTGCCAAAGTGAAGTGGTGTGCTTGTTCAAGGTGAACCAGCATATGGTTATGGGAACCGACACATGGAAGCATTGTATGACTACTAGTTGGTAGTCTCAACTTTAGGGTTTCTGGTTGAAGTGCTTCACGCATGTGTGGCTCAACCGTTGACTTTATGCAATGAGTTAGCATGACAACAAAGAACAAGATCATGTTGCCACGTAAGCCTTGTGTGCCTAAAGGATCGTGCATGAAGAAGATCCACTAAAATATCAGGACAATGAAGGCAAAGAAAGAGCAGTATCTTACATCAGTCACACTCTGGTAGGCTATAAGATTAACTACACACTGATTGAACATGCATGTCTTGTTGTGGTTTTTACCTCACAAAAATTATAACATTACATGCTAACTCATAAAACTAAGCTTATTGCAAGGATAGATCCACTAAAATATCTTCTCAATAAGGCAACACTCATTGGAAAATTAGCTAAATGGGTTATGATCCTAAGTGAATTCGACATAGAATATGTGGACAAAAAATCAATTAAAGGACAAGCTATTGCAGATCAATTGGCAGATGCACCCATGGTTGATGATACTCCTATAACTTTAGAGTTTCTAGATAAATCCATTCTGGCGGTTACACACACAAAGCCTTCACAATTATACTTTGATGGTTCATACACATAGTACGGTGCGGGAGATGGCATCCTCTTTATCACACCTCAAGGGGATTCTATTCCTAAATCCTATCGATTGTCATTTCCCTGTATCAATAACATAGAAGAATATGAGGCATTGACAACAAGATTACGAATTGCAGTTTAGTGGAAGATCCAAGAACTTCATGTTTTTGGGGACTCTCAACTTGTAATTCGTCAAGAAAATGATGACTACGAAATAAAAGATGAAAAATTATTGCCTTATAAGAAAATGGTAGATGATTTTAAACAATAATTCACAAAGATAATCTTGAGTAGATCCCAAGAGAAAACAATCAAGCTACAAATGCCATGTCTACTATTGCTTCATTGATTGATTTACCGCAGAATGAAACCCATTATGAGTTCTTGGTGGACAACCTTTTGGTCCCCTCATATGAGATCACTCCTACCAAGATGATATGTTTCCTTCATCCCGATTCCCCCTGGTATGGTGCCATTTTTACATACCTTTGCAACAGTACCCTTCCTCTTGACCTATCCAACAAACAATGTCGTAATTTCATTCGCCAATCTTCCCACTATGTCATTTTAGTCGATACCCTGTACCGTCAAGGTCTAGATGGAACTCTTCTTAGATGTTTAGAAAGGGACGAAGCTCATATTGCATTACGAGAGGTTCATGAAGGTATATGTGGTGCCCATTCTAGTGGTTCAATCTTAGCCAAGAAACTCATTAGGACTGGATACTACTAACCTTGTATGGAAAAAGATTTATATCAGTTTGTCAAGAAATGTAAGCAATTCCAGATTCATGGATACCTTATTCATGTGCCAACTCAAGAACTTCAATCGATCGTGACTCCTTGGCCTTTTTGTTAGTGGGGACTTGATCTCATAGGCAAGATCTGTTGGTATTATGGATATGTTGCATTGGTTTTGTCATTGATGTCAACACTTATCAACACTTATCCTTCTAGAGATCTTTGGTTATGTTCACTGGCAAGTTCAGTGACTTATGCACTGTCATTGGTATTTGGTTCACCGATAGGTTATATTGTTCACCGGCATTAAGGATGACTTGTTATCATCTAGAGATCACTTGGTTATGTTGAAGACATGGTTTGGACACTTAGTTTTGGAGATTTGGTTATTGGTCTAATCGAGTTGACATATTTGTTGTTATTGGCGAATTGATCTAGGTTATGGACTAACATGCATTATCTATTCCAGATCAGAAAACACATTATGGAGATGGTTTAATCAATCAATATTGTTGTTGAGCCGACATGATGCATCACATCTTGACTTACTTGTAATAGATTTTATTGTATTATTCTTAGTAAGCTGACCTACACATTTGGTCTTAGGTTTTGGTATATATGTAAGATCTCAATTGTGAGATTAATATAGTGGTAAGATACAATAAGGTATTATAAGGTTGTGATATTCGGTATATGTGAATATAAGCAGAGCTACTCACGCAGACATCATTTGAAGATTCAAGGAAGGTTTGAAAGAGACAATTAGAGCTTAACTGGTATTGAATCCAACATTGAGATGCTACTTTAAGCAGTACATTATCATTGGATTTAATCATCCAATTGTAGTTAGTGTGACTCCCATCTTGTGTTTGAGCAGTGAGCTCTAGGCAGCTACCCTTTCTGCATGTGCAGACCCCATTTGTATACACATACTATTTGCAGTAATATCATTTGATTGTGGGTAAGGTTTCCCACCGTGGTTTTTCCCCTTGCAGGGTTTCCATGTACAAATCTATGTGTTATGTGTTGTGGATATTGTTTCTCTTTCGGTTTCATGCATTAAGTTTCACTGGTACTGTTATTAATTGTTAATATGTTTACTGACATTAAGTTTGGTTTACTAGTATTAAGCATCAAGTTTGGCTAAGTTGTATTTGGGTTGAAATTATTAGACAACTGATTCACCCCCCCTCTCAGTTGCCTCTAAGTCCTAACAATTGGTATTAGAGCAGCTTGGGGTCATAACCTCATCGATAGAGACTTAGATAGTTGATGCTTGGCATCAAACTGACAAAATTTACAGAGAAACCTTTTTCTGGCTTTGATGGAGGAGAGCTACTTCTTAGGGGGAGTAGTTGGATAAGTTGGTATTTGTAATTGGTTCTATGAACTAGTTGTATCTGGTATTTGTATTACTTTGGCATTTGATGTCAAAGGGGGAGAGATATCTATGGAAAAACACATTATCCTTTGAGGAGAGATTATTCATTGGGGGAGTGATTATACAAATGCAGAGATGATTTGTATTTTGATTTCTGGTATTGATCTATTTTGGAGATTGTTGGTTTTTGGTTTTTGGCATTTTTGCTTTGGCACTTAGATGCTTTTTCCATCTTGTGTTGTCATCAATGCCAAAGGGGGAGATTCTTAGTATTATGGATATGTTGCATTCATTTTATCATTGATGTCAACACTTATCAACACTTATCCTTCTGGAGATCTTTGGTTATGTTCACTGACAAGTTCAGTGACTTATGCATTGTCACCGGTATTTGGTTCACCGGTAGGTTATATTGTTCACCCGCACTGAGGATGACTTGTTATCATCTAGAGATCACTTGGTTATGTCGAAGACATGGTTTGGACACTTGGTTTTGGAGATTTGGTTATTGGTCTAATCAAGTTGACATATTTGTTGATACTGACGAATTGATCTAGGTTATGGACCGACATGCATTATCTATTCCAAATCAACATGACACATTATGGAGATGGTTTAATCAATCAATATTATTGTTGAGCCGATATGATGCATCACATTTGACTTACTTGTAATAGATTTTATTGTATTATTCTTAGTAAGTCAACTTACACAGTTGGTCTTAGGTTTTGGTATATATGTAAGATCTCAATTGTGAGATTAATATAATGGTAAGATACAATAAGGTATTATAAGGTTGTGATATTTGATATATGCGAATATAAGCAGAGCTACTCACGTAGACATCATTTGAAGATTCAAGGAAGGTTTGAAGGAGACAATCAGAGCTTAACTAGTACTGAATCCAGCATTGAGATGCTACTTTGAGTGGTACATTATCATTGGATTTAATCATCCAATTGTAGTCATTGTGACTCCCATCTTGTGTTTGAGCAGTGAGCTCTAGAAAGATGGCTTTTCTGCATGTGCAAACCCCATTTGTATACACATACTATCTGTAGTAGTATCATTTGATTGTGGGTAAGGTTTCCCACCATGGTTTTTCCCCTTACAGGGTTTACACGTACAAATCTTTGTGTTATGTTTTGTGGATATTGTTTCTCTTTCTATTTCATGCATTGTTTCATCAGTACTATTATTAACTGTTAATCTGTTTACTGGCATTAAGTTTGGTTTACCGGTATTAAGTATCAAGTTTGGCTAAGTTATATTTGGGTTGAAATTATTAGACAACTGATTCAACCCCCCCCCTCTCAGTTGCCTTCGGGTCCTAACAAGATCCACCCTCCTTCTTTCAATGGCCATTGTATACACATAAAAATGGCTGAGCAATTAAATAAATATTTTATATTTATTTAATAATTATTCTTCTATTAAATAGTTAATTTGAAAAGATTAATTTATTTAATTCATTTCATGTCCTTCTATTAATTAATTTAATTGAAATATTTTATTAATTAATTCATTTATCCTCTTCTTCTAATCAATTAATTAAATATCTAATATTTAATTATTCCTTAAATTAACTAAATATCTAATATTTAATTATTCCTTCAATCAATTAAATATGTAATATTTAATGGTTATTCTTCTATCCTATAGTCTCAATTATTAAATGATTTCTTAAATTATTTAATCCCTTTTCCAACTCACCTTCCATCTCCACTTCATCTTTCTTTTGCCAACTCATCCACCATGTGGCTAAATTAATTCAGTAAAATTAAAATAAATAAAACACTTATTAGCCACTTATCTTCAACTTCCAAATTTAATGAAATATTGTGTATGTACACATATTTCTTAATCTTCTTCTATATTCTCTCCAACATCACTACATCTTAGGAAGGACTTGAGTCCACTTGTCCTCTCATGCCTAAATCTTCTCCAACCATCCCTAGATTCCCTCAATCAGCAACCCAGTCAAGGTGAGATGAGTGACACTTGTCTTCTCCTTCCCCCTTTCTCTCAACCTTCACCTTTGCTCACAACCATCCAAATTTGCATATTTGATCATGACCATTGATCAGGCCACATCATCTTATCCTCTCAAAGTCTATAAAAATGGGAGTTTGAATTGAGAAAGAGCTAGTCTTCAAGTTAGTCTTCAAGTGAGTTTTCAAGTTAACAATTTTTGAAAACTTATGCATTCGTGAGTTTTTAATCTTGAAGCAAATAACAAATAGAAATTAGCAATTTAGCATAACCATTTAACATTTCTCATTTAGCATAATCATTTAGCATTGCATATCATAGTATCAGTTAACTATCAGTTATCAGTCCATTCTTCATATGCCATCTTGGAAGCTCTCAGTGCTTGTTTGAGAGCACATCATCTGCAACCAGGAATAGTGGAGTTAGGACACAATGAGACTTAAATCATGAAGGTAAAAATAGTGTTTTTATTTTAATATTCATTTCATTTAGTTTCATTGGTTGAGTTTGGATTTCCTATAGCATTTCCTTTGTATTTTGTGAAATTAACATGTTGTAGGTAGTATTTTGATGATGAAATTCAAGTCGACATATTTTGACGCCCACCATGGGCTGGAGCCTTGCATATATCTTTATAATATCTTGTCTAGTTCTTGCAAAAACAAATTTAACACATTTGTAATCCAGATTCATGCCTGTGTAAGTTATGACAACACTTTTATTTAATAGGTTAACGCTTTTGTCCTTCAGGTTAGCACATTTGTCATTTAGGTTAGCGCTTTTGTTTGCAAATCAATGCATTTAATCTTCAGAGCAACGCTTTTATCCTTCAAGTTAATGCATATGTTATTTTGGTTGGCACTTTTATCAGTGATTTATCGCTTCTTAGTCCATAGAGCAACACTTTTCTATCTCAGGTTAGCACTTTTGTATTTTAGGTTAGCACTTTTGAAGTGTAAGGCAACGCATTTGTTAGAATAGTGCTTTTATTTGCAGCTGACAAAATTTTTCTGCAGGTTTGAATGTCCAAGAACTGAAATTTTTAAACTACTGACATGTCTATGTGCAAGATTATTTTTAAGCAAATTTCATGCATTTCCTCACCTAGTTAATTAAGAATTATATTTTGGAAAGTAACACATCATATCTTGCTCATTTAGCTTAACTAAGGGGATAAATTGATAGCATGCAACTTGCATTTTGAGTGACTTCTTTAAAGTAGTTGCACATAGATTTTAGAAGGCTAAAATAAATTTGTTTTTTCAATGCTTGATGAAGTAGTAGGTAAGTATGCTCTCACCCTCATACGGTGATCATAAAACTAAACCTAATTTCTTTTATATGTAACCTTTAGAGGGCCAGCCTTCCCAAGTTGCCTTGAGGGGGCCAACGAGAGGGGAATGACCCAAAGTGGAAATGGGCTAATATCGAGTCCTTCCAATCCACTCTAAATAAATCATGTTTGTGATGAAAGTCACAAGCAACATGTGCTGATAAGTTCATACCGATATTATGTTTGCCCATAAACCCTATGGAGTGTAACCTCTATAGGTTGGGAACCTTTTGTATTTATAGAGCTAAAAGTGCCACATGTATGGCCACATGACCAGAAGCCTTTTCTAAAAACCACTTGTACTAGTTGCCAAAATCCTTCTAATTGTTGGCACAGGAGGTCAGACCTCTGAAGCGACTCACACACATATGGTTCTTAGTAGAGATATAAATTTTTCCATGGGGAGTTTTCATGGAAACTGGTGCTTGGATGCCCTAGAGAAGTGAGTGCTGAGGGTGGAGCCAGTGGGGTCAAGCATCTAAATATCCACTTTGAATAAGTGTAGCCTTGAGGGAAACCCCATCTGAGATTCAACAATTATTGTCTCAACCTATCATAGGATTTGTACTTGCTTATGCATTTTTTTTTTCAAACATTGTGTCTTCTATGTCCATGACATGCTCAAAATGGTAAAAAAATTGAAGAAAAACATCATCTAAAAATGAGCAAAAATCCAACAACTTGCTGAAAGATTTGAAAAGAATCCTTGAAACATAGTCAAAATAGTGCTTTCAAGCAACAAAATAGCACTTTTATCTCATAAGTTAACACTTTTTACCACAAAAGTTAGCACAAAGGCTTTTTCACATATGAAACAAAGCATATCAAACCAAAATTTCAAATTCATTATCAAAACACTTCTTGAGTAGTTTTGTCTTTAAACTATCACACATTTTCAAACTAGTTCGATAACTGGGTCACCAATCCAACAAGATATTTCCAAAAGGTTCCCATAAGAATAAAATATTCAACAAGCTATTGATTAAAACATTTTAAGTGCAAAAATCAACATCATTTTCAGTCTCTCATCAAGATATATGAAATCCTGTATCACGAAACTTGATCAATCCAACTTGTGTTCATTATATTGGATATATCTTTCCTATTTTGAACCTAGGTTGTATCAAAATTAGAATTGTGCTCACATTGGAATCAAACAAACTTGTAAACTATCATATGCTTATATGACTTTTAAGTATCACCTTAAGAAAAGAAAACCCAGTTATAAAGATACTCAGAAAATGATAAGATTCTTGTATATCAATCGCAAGATCTTATTAAAACATAGGACATTCCTACACCGTTTTTGTCACTATTACATGGTTGCGGGATAGAATTTGACGAAGAAATTTTGCAAGGACGTTCTTTTCAACAAAGAGACGCTTTATCATAGCAAACAAACAATAGTGGTAAAATCAACAAAGCATACCTTCCCAAACCAATAATTACCTATTGAGTTGTCTTTAGAAAACTTCAAAATTTTGAAACAATCACATGCCAATTTGGACTAGAGCTCAATACGAACAACTTAGAAAACAACAAAAACAAATGGAAGAAGAAGATAATTCAACATTCCACACTTTCAGGTATATGGTTGTTGATGAGGAAGTGGTCGATAACACCATTAGAGACCTTGAACAAGATTTCAAATTTGACAAACTAATGGAAAAATTATTAGCAAAGCAAAAAGAAAAATATCTTTTGATGTTGGCAAAATCAGGAGCTAAATTGCCACAAGACTTTAACATATAAGGCTTGAAACAAGATGCGGAGACAAGTAATACTCAAAACATAGATGATCCAAATAACAAAGATATAAACAAAGAAAGTCATGAAGAGATGAGAAAAGAACATGATGACACAAGAAGCGAGCGTAGTGATAGAAGAACTTACAAAGAGACAAGGAGAAACCGTATGGATAATTCATTGTTAAATCTCACTCAGTAAATGCAAACTCTACAACAATAGATACAAGACATGTAGAATAGAAAAATCTCCAAGAAGTATCCATTGGAAGATATTTTCATGTATCCTTTTGATAAAAGTTTGAATATGATACCATTTCCACAACATTGTGAGATCCCTAAATATGATAAATACGATGGAAAATCTGATCCTCAAGATCACATTAAGGAATTTTGTACTATGAGTATGGAATTTACACAAGATGGAACTTACCTGATGCATCTTTTCCCTAGGAGTTTAAATGGACAATCAATGGAATGGTTCTCAAGATTACCATCTGGAATCAAATCTTTTGAAGAACTCGTGAATAGATTTATTTCACAATACTCCTACAATGTAAGGAATGAGATAACAATGTCAGATTTATGCAATGTTAAACAAAAGAATGGTGAATCTTTTATGATCTTCTTGCAGCAATTGAAATGAATGTTTAATAGGTATCCAATAGAAGAGGACATATTCATTGATAATCTTATCAGTGAAATGAGTTATTGTCTAAAAATTCAATGTCCTCGCTCTTTCACCAAAATGATTGAGAATGGTCTGAAAATAGAATACGTGATGGTAAAGAAAGGAGAACTAAAACTTTACAATAATTCTTACAACAACCACAACAATGACAAACCCAAGTTCTGGTCAAAGAATAGGAATGTAATCGATGGATGAAATTATGACAATAATGCTACAAAACAACAACCAATCTTTAATCTATCGAGTCAGATCCCAAACAATAACAATCAAGAAAGAAATAAATCCAAGTCTTTCTTCTCCAATCCTCGTAGGAAATTCACAAACATTGGAGAACCTTCGGAATCATCTTTGAAAACTCTTTTTGCGAATAAACTGATTATTTTACTAGAAGCAAGAAGTTATGAACCATAAGTCAAACCAAATTGGTGGAACGATAATCATTTTTATAATTACCATCGGAATAAAGGACACCAAACTAATGACTGTTAGGGATTGAAACACCTTATCTGAAATTTAATCGATAATGGAACTATCACAGTGGATAGCCATAAGATAAACGAATCACACCTAGCCTTCAAAACTCCTCTTCCAAACTATGAAAAAGGTGAACAATCCAAATTAAAAGATGACAAAGGAAAAGTAAAAGTAAACTACACTTATACATATGATGATGTGGTAAATGTCATCATAGTTAAGCATAACACACCTTCAAAACCAATCAATGTCATTACGAGAAGCAAAGCGAAGGTCACATTTCCAAGTATAACAAATGAATCAACCTCCACTTCATGACAATATAACTTAGTGGAACAATTGCAAATAATACCTGCTCAAATATCAATTTTAGAACTTCTGAAAGTTTCCCCCATGCATAAGGAAATTTTGAAAAAAAGCTCTAATGGAAACAATAGTTTTAAAAGACTTGGATGTAGATCAGTTCCAAAACATAGTGGGACACCATATAGCCCCTCATTGCTTATCATTTTCTGAAAATGATGACGCATCCTTGCAACATCCTCACAATGCTCCCTTACATGTTGAAGTCACCATTAATAAAACTTGTGTCAAATGCATACTCATAGATGGTGGAGTTGGCTTAAACATTTGTGCATTAAGTTTAATAAAGACTTTGGGATATTAAGAAAATGTAGTAGATCTGAAGAAGAAAATAATCATTAAATCTTATGATGAAGAGAAGCGTTCTTCTAAAGGAATTGTGGTGTTGATGGTATAATGAAAGAATAAGTATCCGGTCAACTATTGAGAGGGGGGGGTGAATTAGTAGATAGAAAAACTGATACAAACTTCACCAATCTCAAAATCAATCTCTCAAAGTAAACTTAGAACTATCAATGTAATACCATTGTCAAGATAAAAACTCATAAGATAAACTGGTTGACTGTTACAACAAATTAACAGTAAACAACTTCAAACTCATAAACATCCAAATATTTTTCATATGTCAACAGACTTCATTTCTCAATGCTTCTAGTTATCATGACCTATCAAAGTAGTTAAGTAGTTAAATTAATCAACCATAAGAACATAACCACAAAAACATTCACCACTTGACACAAATATTTTTGACATGGAAACCCAAATGGGAAAAACCACGGTGAGATGAGACTCACAAGATAACTATCTGAACTCTTCTAAAGTTCGCCCTATTAGGAGCCTAGCCTATTAAAGCTTTACAAACGTCCTATTAAGAACTGATACTGTTAAGAACCACTTGGTTAAGGGATTGACTACAATGCCTTGTTAGAAGCAATACCCTGTAAGGAGTAACCTCGATAGAGGATTTGAAAATCCAAGCTAATGGACCACCTTGTTAGAGGATTTGAATAGCACCAAGCTTGTTAGAGCTTACCCAATTAGGGGATTTCAATTATGTTGTAATTGTTAGAAAATAATAGGAGTTTTCTGATCTGTTTGAATAGCACTACACTTGCTTGATTATATCCTTTTCATGCTCCTATTTGCCTTTACTCAAACTGTAGATACATCATCGGGTTTGACAACCACACACTCAACTGATCTTTGCCAACACTTTGCAACTCATTAAACTAAACAACTTCATTGACCTTATAAACAAATCAATTAGGTCAGTAACACAACAAAAATCTAATTCTCATAAATATTACAAACAAGTCAGTTTAAGTATGACCATTGGATTACATAGCAATTTCTGCACATCAATCAAGAAAACCTCGATCGCTCCTTGATCACTGCTTCATTGAACTTAGTAACTCATCATGCACTTTACATTATATGCAATATACTTGCTCATTCCCTAGACAAAAACTGTTACATCAATGCACCAAAATCACTTGAAATTGTCTTCATACAATAATCATACATGTCATAATCATTACCGCTAATCATTAGATCATAAACTAATATAACCAATTCACCAAACTTAATCGGTTAGGGTTTATCAAAAACAACAAGTAGGGTTTACCAGTTACCGGTTCAACTCACAAATTCTTCCTACTGGTTACAGTTTCCTTTACTTGTTCATCCTACCGGTTACAGAACAATATTACAACAATATCAACAATATCATTACCGATTAATTGACATCAATGACAACATAACATATCAATAATGCAATCTTCATGCAAATACCAACAATCTCCCCATTTGGCATTGATAGCAATTCAAATATCAATATCATTGATTGCTGTTGTGATTGCGAATAGGAATCTGGGTTTACATTACCAAGTATTCACCATGCTCTCCATGTCTTCAGCTTGTCACTGGTTCTACTCCTCAAAATCACATAATTATTCTCCCCTTTGACAGCAATGCCAAATTGAAAGTAAAACATGTAATGTCAAATTTTCACTATGTAACATCAACAACCTGCAACTTGATGCTCCTCCTATGGAATAACTCCACTTCTACACCAATCCTTCTGTAAAATTTTGAAAATAGCTCTGGGACTGATGCAATTTACATCATGCTTAACTGGCCTCATGAAGGGGTAGAACCCCTAGCTAACTTCTAAGATACTCATAAGTAGTCTTAGCCAAAGGTTTAGTAAAGATATCTACAAGTTGCTCCTTGGTAGAAACATGCTCCAAGATCACATCTTTACTCTGCAATTTTTCCCTTAAGAAATGACACTTCAATTCAATATGCTTGGTTTGTACGTGCAAAAAAGGGTTCTTGGAAATATTATGGCACTTGTATTATCACATAAGATCTTTATAGGTTTTGAAATCTTCATCTTAAAACCTTCCAAAATGTGCCTCATCCAGATAGCCTGAGTACAATTCATGTAAGCTGCAACATACTCAGCTTCAATAGTAGATTGTGAAGTACAACTCTACTTCTTACTACTCCATGAAACAAGTCTCCCTCCAAGAAAAAAGGCTCCATCGGTTGTTCTTTTCTAGTCATCAATATTTCCTACCCAATCTGCATCTGTGTACTCCTTCAAGTCAAAATTTCCTCCATATGGATACCATAATCCATAATCAATAGTACCTTTCAAGTATCTAAAAATCCTCTTGGTTGCTATCAAATGTGTTTCCTTAGGATTCTTCTGGAATCTAGCAACTAAGCCAACTGCATGAGCTATGTCTGGTCTACTATGAACAACATAGTGCAATTTTCCAATCATTGACTTATATTCCTTCTGATCAACAGATTTGGATTCATCTTCCTTAGACAACTTACAACCTGTAACCATTAGTGTCTCAACTAGTTTATAGTCACTCATACCAAATGTCTTCAAGACCTCTTTCACATACTTAGACTGTGTGATGAAAATACCATTCTTCATTTGTTGTATTTGCAAGCCTATGAAATTTTTTATTTCTCCCACTAAGGACATTTCAAACTCATTTTTCATTTCATCTACAAAATCATTGCTCATGTCATCATTACCTCCAAATATGATATCATCTACAAATACTTCACTGACCATTTTTTAATTGCCTTCAGATTTGAGATATATGTTACTATCATCACTGGTTCTCAGAAAGCCTATCTTCATTAGATATGTATGAAGCCTTTCATACCATGCTCTCAATGTCTGCTTTAATCCATATAAAGCTTTATGCAATCTACATACCATGTATTTATCATCAATCAAAGCATAACCATCTGTTTGCTCAATATATACTTCTTCTTCCAGTACCCCATTCAAAAATGTTGACTTAACATCCATCTGGTATATCTTGAATTTCTTGTGTGCTACAAATGCAAGTAAAGTTATGACACCTTCCAGTCTTGCCACTAGTGCAAAAGTCTCACCATAATCTTCTCCTTCCTCTTGTGCATAACCTTTGCAAACCAACCTAGCTTTGTTGTGAACTACAACACCATCTTCATTAACTTGTTCCTGAATACCCACTTAGTAGCTATCACATTTTTATTTATCGATCGGGGTACTAGGGTCCATGTGTTGTTCTTCTCAATTTGATCTAATTCCTCTTCCATATCTTTAACCCAATGATCATCACCAAATGCTTCCTTAGCAGTTCTTGGTTCAATAGTGGAGATCATGCAGGAATTCTCTCTGACTCTTCTTCATGTTAGTACTCCAACATCCTTATCCCCAATAATTTATTCAAGATTGTGATTCAGTCTCACATATCTTGGAATAACATGATCATTATCTTCAGGTTCAACTTCTTCATTAGCATCATCTTCTTTTGAATTTATCTATTCCGATTGAATTGGTATATCAGTATTTTCTTTGTTGGTTGCAGATTTCACGGTTTTTTGTTCCAAAAACAAAATGCAAGGATCTTCATCCTTTTTCTCCAGACTGGTTTCCTCTGTGACTTCAGGATATTCATCCACTCGAACATCAACTCTCTCAATAATTCTATGTGTCCAGTTGTTAAAACACTTGTAGGCCTCAAATTTTCTAATATAATCACCTCTCTTAATAAAACATTTGCTTCCAAATATCTTGAAATAATTAACATCAGGTGATCTTCCATACCAATATTCATAAGGAGTCTTGTCCTTACCTCTCTTTAGTAGAATTTGGTTTATAGTGTAGACAGTTGTGCTGACAGCTTCTCTCCAAAAAAATTTCGCTACACCTCCTTGTATCAACATCGTCCTAGAAGCTTCAACAATTGACCATTTTTTTCTCTCTGTGATACCATTCTTTTGTGGTTTCCTTGGTGTAGAAAGTTGTCATTTGATACCATTTTCTTCACAACACCTAGTGAATTCCTTAGAAGTAAATTCACCGCCTTGATCTGTCCTCACACACTTTATCTTCTTACCACTCTCCTTCTTAGCTAATGTCCTGAATGCCTTGAACTTACCAAAAGCTTCAATCTTATCCTTCAATAATGTGACCCACATCATCCTTGAGTAGTCATCAGTGAAGATCATAAAATATCTGTCACCTTGAATACTTTTTGTCCTTATAGGTCCACAAAGATTTGTATGAACCAAATTCAACAAATGTTCCGCTGAAAAAGATTTTCTCTTGAAAGTTGAGGATGTCATCTTTCCCAATTGACATTCCTTACATAGAGAATTAACCAAATTGTTTAGCTAAGGCAAACCTCTCACGGTCTTGGACTTACTTACTTTAACAATGTTATCAAAGTTTATATGATAAAATCTCCTATGCCAAAGCCAACTATCATCTATCTTTGCAATTAAATAGTTGCTAACTTTAGGATTAAGGTAAAACATGTTACCTTTAGTTTGATTCCCGATTACAATCAGTTCACCTTTGCTGCCATAGATTTCACAGATACCATTTTTAAACTCCAATGGGTATCCTCTATCATTGAGTTGTGCCACACTCAAAAGATTGTGATTTAGACCTTGAACCCAATAGACATCATCTGCACTGCTCTTTCCATTAAGAGAAATAGTTCCCTTACCTTTATCCATACAGGGTGAGTCATTACCAAATCTTAAAATTTTGCCATCAAATTCATTCAAAGAAAGAAATTTCCCCTGATCACCGGTCATGTGATGTGAACAACCACTATCAATGATCCAATCATCAGAGTTATCCATCCTGGATACTAATTCCTTCTAGATTGATATCTCTTCTTTAATAGGTATGAATACAATGTCTTCATTAGGATCACCATCAGATTCCTCATCAATGATACTGCCATCAACTGCAATAAGACAATCTCTTTTTCCTTTACCCTTATACTTCTTGAATTTATCTTGTTTGTGCTCATTATCACCATTAGGACAGTTAGCAGCTATGTGTTCAATCTTGTTGCATGCAAAACATTTCAAAGGTAATTTACCTCTATATTTACCAATGCCTCTAGGCAACTGCTTGGCCAACAATACTTCAAGCTCAACTAAATTGTCTTCATCATTAGATTCTTTGTTGGATCTGGATTCATAACTGTGACTGACATCTCTACTTTTTCTCATAGATGGGTTAGAAACAAAATCTCTAATTGCATACTCATATTTATGTACACTACCATCATAACCATTTAATTCAAAAGTAGTAAGCTTGCCAATGATGGAGTCAAGTGTTACCTTAGTTTTATCAATGGACTTTATCTCCTGAATAGCTGCAACTCAAATAGCGTAGACCGGTAGCAGGGTTCTCAATACCTTACAGATCACTGTACCATCTTCCACTTTACCTCCTGCACTCTTAATTTCACCAACTATCTCTTTTATCCTTTGACCATACTACTAGATATTCTCACCTTCAGCCATCTGCATGTCATCAAACTTTTCTCTTAGACTCTCTTCTTTGGCAATCTTAACATGTTCATCATCGCTATAATTCTCTTCAAGTTTTTTTCATACCTCATATGTAGTCTCTAAACCATGAACATCTACATACTCTGCATCAGACAAAGAACTGGTAATAGCCTCTAATGCTTGATGATTTTCTTGTTGCTCTTTCTTCTAATCATTAGTCAACATCCCAGTAGGTGCAACATATTTAGTGTTGACATGTTCCCAATACTGGCTTCCCAGACTCTTGATATAAATTTTCATTCTGTCATTCCATATCCTATAGTTCTCTCTATTAAACTTTAGACCTTCCTTCTTCATCATGATCTGCAATATCTTTACCTCAAGCTATTAGGCTTAGATCTTAGAGTACCTGATAAGCTCTGATACCAATTGATGGTATGATGAAAGAATAAGTATCCAGTCAACTATTGAGAGGGGGGGTGAATTAATAGATAGAATAACTAATACAAACTTCACCAATCTCAAAATCAATCTCTCAAAGTAAACTTAGAACTATCAATGTAATACCATTATCAAGATAAAAACTCATAAGATAAACTTGTTGACTGTTACAACAAATTCATAGTAAATAACTTCAAACTCATAAAAATCCAAATGCTTTTTCATATGTCAACAGACTTCATTTATCAATGCTTCTAGTTATCATTACCTATAAAAGTAGTTAAGTAGTTAAGTAAATCAACCATAAGAACATAACCACAAAAATATTCCCCGCTTGACACAAATATTTTTGACATGGAAACCCAAATGGGAAAAACCACGATGAGATGAGACTCACAAGATAACTATCTGAACTCTTCTAAAGTTTTCCCTGTTAGGAGCCTAGCTTGTTAAATCCTTACAAAATTCATGTTAAGAACCGATCCTGTTAAGAACCACCCTGTTAAGGGATTGACTACAATGCCTTGTTAGAAGAAATAACCTGTAAGGAGTAACCTCAGTAGAGGATTTGAAAATCCAAGCTAATGAATCACCTTGTTAGAGGATTTGAATAGCACCAAGCTTGTTAGAGCTTACCCAGTTAGGGGATTTCAATCATGTTGTAATTGTTAGAAAACAATAGGAGTTTGCTGATCTATTTGAATAGCACTACACTTGCTTGATCAGATCCTTTTCATGCTCCTATCTGCCTTTACTCAAATTGTAGATACATCATTCGGTTTGGCAACCGCACACTCATTTGTTCTTTGCCAACACTTTGCTAACTCATTAAACTAAATAACTTCATTGACCTTATAAACAAATCAATTAGGTTGGTAACACAACAAAAATCTAATTCTCATAGAGATTACAAACAAGTCGGTTCAAGTATGATCATTGGATTACATAGCAATCTCTGCACATCAATCAAGAAATCCTCGACCGCTCCTTGATCACCACTTCATCGAACTTAGTAACTCATCACCCACTTTGCATTATATGCAATATACTTGCTCATTCCCTAGACAAAGACCATTACATCAAAGCGCCAAAATCACTTGAAATTATCTTCATACAATAATCATATGTGTCATAATCATTACCACTCATCATCAGATCATAAACCAATATAACAAACTCACCAAACTTAATTTGGTTAGGGTTTATAAAAAACAACAGGTAGGGTTTACTAGTTACTAGTTCAACTCACAAATTCTTCCTACCAGTTACAGTTTCCTTCACTTGTTCATCCTAACAGTTACAAAACAATATTACAACAATATCAACAATATCATTACCGGTTAATTGACATCAATGACAACATAACATATCATTAATGCAATCTTCATGCAAATGCCAATAGGTGTTACCAATCAAAATAGGACCTATGGAAAGGAATACATTATGTCAAGTTCTAGATTTGAATCTCTCTTATAACATTCTTTTGGGAAGGCCATGGATTCACAAAATGCAAGCAGTTCCTTCTACATATCACCAATGTGTAAAGTTTCCTCATGAGGGACTAAAGGTAACTATAATTACAGACTCAAGCCAATATTGCAATAATCTGAAGCCAACACAAGATACAAGAGTTCCACATAATAGAGAATCAGTATATCCTACCAAAGAAATTCAAGAAAAGTTATGGGAAACCTTCGAGAAAAATCTCAAATTAAATGAGGAAGGAATGGGAAAATATTCTTTGCATAATTTTCCACTTTCACCTAAATCATATGGAAAGCCTACAAATATCCAATCACGGATCTCAAAAAAATCAAAAGAAATGTTTAATGGAGCATTTGTTAGAGCTGGAATACTTGCAGAAGAAATTGAAGACAAGGACATTATTGGTTGGTTTACAAAGATGAAAATGAAACTATAGAAATAGCTGCAGAAGTCAATATTCCCATAGAACAATACGACAATGGTTATAAGATCATACAAAAAATTTGATATGAAGGAAAAGGACCAATTGGTAAGCAACATCAAGGTATTTCAGAACCTATTTGTCCTCACTCGCAATCTAAAAAATATAAATCAGGACTTGGATATTCAAAACTAAATCAAAAGCACCATAATTATCAATAGCCAAAGTGGAGAAATAAATCAGTCTCTAAAGAAGAACAATGGAAAGAAAAACAACATCAAGTAGCAGAAATAGTAGCCAATAAGCAAAAATAAGAAAAATGTGAGAAACAAGAAGAAGAGCTTGCAATCAAAAGAGAAGAATAATCTTATAAACAAGTTCAAGGAATACGAGCAAATGCAAAATCTGAACAAGATATTCCAGAAGTAGTAAAAGCAAAGATGACAAAAATCAGAGAACTATTTGTACCATGCAACATTCCTGTATGGTACAATGGTGTAATCCTAGACAATGGTTCAGAGATAGATTCAAATGAATATGAATGGGGTCCAGATGTCTCATATGGTATATCAAGTGAAGAAAAAAATGAAGAGAAATCAGCTATCACAAATGAAGACTTGGCTTTTACCAAAAAAAAATAGAGTTAGAAAGAAGACAAGAAGAACTCAAAATCCAGAGAAAATAGACATATACAAGACAACAACAAAAAGAGAATGAAAAAGGCTAAGAAGTAACACCACAAGAAGAAAAAATAGATATGGATCAACCATCTGAAAATATAAAATTTCTATCAAATGAGGAGCAAGATGTACCAAGGTATGGCAGAACCATGGACGAACTAAGAGATAGTCAAGTAGGATTGACTATTAGTCCAAAAGAAGCTGAGTTTGAGAGAAGACATAAGCAAGAAAAATAATCCTCTATATCATGTCCACAAGTATGTCAACTTCAAAATACAAATGTATCTATTAAAAATAATCAAGAAGGAACTTGCAATATTAAAGATGTGTGTGTTGAAATAATCCATTCATTTAAGGGACAAACGTCAGACAATGAGTCACTAAAGTGTGAACTACAAATTACCAATACTGATTTTGTTAGAACTGATTGGAGAACACTTGGGAAAGACTATCCTCAAGATCATTCTATCTATGAAATCACCTACTCTATGCCAAATTATGACTATTATGTCATGAACCTTGAAATGCCTAACAATAACAATGACTATGACTTACCCCTTCTTCACCCAAAACTAATTGATTGGGAAAACCTAGAAAACCCTGAATTGGATGTCTTTTCCAATGACCATGACTTAGTTGTGTATCTTAATGTTGTCAAACCCATAATGCCTAAGATATCTTCCATCATGGAATTGAGTAACATTTCTTGCAGTCGGGAGAATGCCAAACTTTCTAGTCGCAAAATTGAAATAAAACAAGGAAAGAGACATAGTGCTAAAAACCATTTCATGGCAACACTAGATCAATCAAAAATAAAAATAAAGGATGTATCTAATGGTGAAAAACTCTTTGAGGTGCCAAAAGATGGAAAGTTTGACATCCTCCCTACATATGTTCAGGAGAGATTTGTTATTCTAATAGAACCAATAGAAGCAATAAACATTGGCACACCAAAGGATCCCAAGATACTTCATTTTGCTGCCTCATTATCAGATAAAGAGAGGAAAGAACACATAGAATTCTTCAGACAAAGACAAATAAATTTTTCTTGGTCCTATGCAGACATTCTAGGACTTAATCCATATCTTATCATGCATCATCTCAATGTAGATCTAAAAGTAAAACCAGTAAAACAAAAGCTAAGGAAGATGCATCCACACATCGCTCTTCTTGTAAAAGTGAGATAAAGACACTATTAGATGTGGGTTTCATAAGACCTATTGCCTATCCAGAATGAGTTTCAAGCATTGTGTCAATGTCAAAGCCAGATAAAAGCATAAGAGTCTACACCGATTTTAGAGATTTGAACAAGGCATGTCCTAAAGATGATTTCCCACTACCCAACATTGATGTAATTGTGGACTTATCAGTAGGACATGAGATGTTTTCATTAATGGATGGATTCTTAGGACACAATCAAATAAGAATCGCCCCTGAAGATCAAGAAAAGACAACATTCACTTGTGCATGGGGTACTTACTATTGGAATGTTATGTCATTTGGGCTTAAGAATGCAGGAGCAACTTATCAAAGAGCTATGACAACAATCTTCCATGATATGATGCATACATTTGTGGAAGACTATGTAGATGATATACTTGCAAAATCTGATACAAGACAATAACATTTGAACATCTTAGGTAAGATCTTTGATAGGCTTGAAAGATACTAGTTAAGATTAAACCCAAAGAAATGTGCATTTGGAGTAACCTTTGAAAAACTGCTTGGGTACATTATATTAGCTCGTGGAATTGAAGTAGATCCAAAAAAGATCAAATCTATCATGGAAATGGAGTCACCTAGGAACATAAGTCAATTGTGTTCTTTACAAGGAAGATTGCAATCAATCAGAAGATTTGTCTCTCAATTAGCAGATAGGTGTCATCCATTTACTCATCTTTTATATAAGAACGTTCCATTCAAATGGGATCAAGAATGTGAAGAGGATTTTATGCAAATCAAAGAATATCTCATGAATCCTCCAGTACTTGTATCACCAATCAAAGGGAAACCAATGTTATTCTATATCTCAGCAACAAATGTATCATTAGGCGCTCTCCTAGCACAACATGATGAAGAAGGAAAAGAAAGAGAAGTGTATTACATCAGTAGAACACTTGTTGGATATGAATTGAATTATAAATCAATAGAGAAGACATGCCTGGTAGTTGCATTTGCAACTCAGAAGTTGTGAAATTATATGTTGACTCATTCTGTGAAACTGATAGCAAAGATAGATCCACTAAAGTATTTGTTGAACAAGTCAACTTTGATAGTTAGACTAGCAAAGTGGGTTATGGTACTAAGTGAATTTGATATAGAATATGTTGATCGCAAAACTATCAAAGGACAGGTCATTGTTGATCAATTAGTTGAAGCACCCTTACAAGATGACATACCATTGCACATTGAATATCCTGATGTAGACATTCTAACAATAAGTACAAAATTTTGGGAATTGTACTTTGATGGTTCTTATACACAATATGGATCAGGTGCAAGAATTTTGTTCATCAGACCTCAAGGACACACAATTCCAAAATCATATAGGCTGCGGTTTCCATGCACAAATAATACTATAGAATATGAAGCATTGACTATTGGGCTGAAAATGGCTATTGAATGGAATATCAAGGAATTACATGTCTATGGTGATTCGCAACTTATCATCAACCAAATAAATGATGATTATCAAACTAAGGATGACAAGTTCATGCCCTACAAACAATTGGTGGAAGAGTTTAAAAAACACTTTGAAGAAGTATCATTCACTCAGATCCCAATAAATGAGAATAAAGCAGCAGATGCAATGGCTACAATAGCATCTCTCTTGCAAAATCAGGAGAATCAACAACATTATGAATTTCTGGTGGAAGATATCTTAACCCCTACCATTCAATCCCAGCACACTTACATGGTTTTCCATATATCAAGAACCAATCAATCCTTATATGGCCAAACTTATCAGTACTTAAAAGAGAATATCCTTCCTCCTGGCCTATCCCACAATTAGAGAAGAAATTTTATCTGTCAGTCATCCTGCTATACTATTATTGTTGATACCTTATATAGGCAAGATCTAGATAACACTTTATTGAGATGTCTCGAACAAGAAGAATCTGAGAAAGTTCTTAACGAAGTTCACGCAGTTATTTGTGGCATGTACTCAAGTGGATTAACACTAGCTAAGAAACTTCTTTGTATGGGATACTATTGGCCTACTATGGAGAGAGATTCATTCACATATGCAAAGAAATGAAAAAAATGCCAGATCCATGGAATCTCATTCACGCACCAACACAAGAATTGTATCCTATGGCAGGATCATGGCCATTTTCTCAATGGGGCCTTGATTTGGTAGGTAAGATAAATCCTTCATCCTCTAATGGACATAAGTTCATTTTGACTGATACTGAATATTTCACTAAATGGATTGAAGTAGTACCTTTAACAAAAGTGACAGGAAAACAAATATCATCATTCATCTTGAATTATATAATCTGTCACTATGGAGTTCCTATGACCATTATCACTGATAATGGATGACCATTTAAGAATAAAGATGTGAACGAACTATGTGAGAAATTCCATATCCAAAATAGGTTTTCTACTCCATATTATCCATAAGAAAATGGTCAAGTTGAGGCATCAAACAAGACTATCTTGAAAATATTGAAGAAAATAGTCAATGAAGCTGGAAAAGATTGGCACATTCAGCTAAATCCTGCTCTTTGAGCATACCAAACCAGCATTCACACACCAATGGGGGAAACTCCATATTGCTTAGCCTATGGATTAGGATACATATTACCAATAGAAGTAGAGATACCTTCTCTACAAGTTTCCTTGAAGGGTCTTATACCAAAAGAAGAAGAATGAGTCACTAGAACTTGAGTTGATCTAGGAACATCACCAAAATGCAATAGATAATTTGAAGATGTATCAACAGAGAATGGCACAAAGTTATAATCATAGAGTCAAGCCACACATTTTTCAAATTGGAGATATAATTCTAAGGGAGAATCCAAGAAATCAGCAAGACCGAGAAAAGAAGGGTAAATTTGAACAAAATTGGCTAGGTCCTTTTGTCATAATAGCAGCATATGGCTCAAGAGCATACAAGTTATCTACCCCTGAAGTTGATTGGTTTGATGAACCTATCAATTCTATTCATCTCAAGAAATTCTATGCTTGAGATTTAAAATCTTGGAAAAATCAATAAAAAGCATATAAAGCCCTGAAGAAATAAGTAAAAATCAGAACAGCAAAAAATCCCTAAAAAGCATAAAACAATAGAAAAGAAGCAAAAAAATTAAAATATGGAAAAAATGCAATAAATTTAGACAGTGAAAACCTGGTAAACAGGGGTTATCTAAAAAGTGAGTTCCTCTATCTATGAGATTGCTTTGCACACATATCCATTCCATCCTATTGCATCTATCGCTTCCATCTATCCTAGCTTATCCATTCCATCTTTTGCATCCATTGCCTTGAACCATTTAGCAGAATATATGCAGCTTACCTACAATTATCAATCTTTGATATACTTATCATAGTCATTGTCTTAGATTTTATTAGAATTAATCAATCTGCATTCATATCCCGCCATGGTTTGGATCTTGATCAATTCATACATCCATAATAAAGTTTTGTTTCCACTGGGGTGAAAATCCTAATTCCTTTTGCAAAGGTGATCTTTTGAATCTTTAAAAAATCCAAAACATTCAGAAAATTTAGAAAAACCAAAAAACATCTAGGGTTTTGAAACAGATAATGAGCAACAAAGCAACGAAGATCATGGCCTTTTATGACAACTGAATCGTGAAACTCGGGAAATGAACAATCAACCAGCAAGTAACAAAAGATTATCAATGATCATTCATCAAGATGATTATATCAGTTAATGACCATGAGAATATGTGAATGACATACAAGATTCATTGTTTATATCTTGATTTTATTGCTAATTATGTACTCTACACAACTCAAGGATGTCCATGACTAGAGAAGCTATGATGGGCATGATTATTTTCTTTGAATATTGCTTGTGGTTTATCGCTTACTATGGTATGTACCTATCTAAGGATATGATCAGAAAAAGATCAAGGAGGACGTTCCGAGTCATGCATGAAAGGAGATAATCCTTGTCTTTTCTACAAGAAATACTTAGGTCAACTTGATTCATTATATCAAGTTGCTTGTATTAACTTGCTATATCAAAATCCATGTAAGAAATACTTAGGTTAGCTTGAATCATTATGTCAAGTTGCTTGTATTTTCTTACAACATTTTAAAGCTCAATGATGAAATCAACCATTGTTACAAGATAATCATATGAAGAATGGCAGTATCATTTTATTTAGTTAAGATCATTTTAGATTAGCTCATTATTTGTCTGCATTATAAGCATTCATTGTTAGTTGCATTATAAGCATTTCATTTCATTCATAAATCAATGGTCATAAATAAAGATTGAGTATACTTGTACAAACAATTTTTTTTTGCATTTGATCATTATAGGTTCATTCATCTTTAGAATCATCATTGTCCATTTCATTTAGTTGCATTTCAATCATTGCATTAGTTTTCATTACATTAAGTGCATTTCATTAAATCATGTAATGTATCATCATCATTAGGATCATTAAAGCTTACTAAGATCATTTAGTTGCATCTTTGCACTTAGATTCATAATCATTATAAACATTACATATATAAAAATAAAAAACATTTTAATTACATATTACATCATCATTCATTTGTATTACCATATAGATCATTTCATTTGCACCATTTAAGTTAGTAATCATTCTCATTTATATTTTCAAAATAAAAAACAAAAAACATTTTTCATTACATCATCATATAGAACATCATCATCATAAAAGTAAAAAATAAAAAGAAAAGATCATCATCCATGTAATCAATGCATATTATCTCATCATCATATAGGGTAACATGCATAATAAAAGATCATCGTATAGAGTCCATGTCTGCATATAGATCATAAAACAATAAAAATTCTAAGTATACAATGATATCGAATAAAAAATACAAGTGTCTCATCAAATATAAATCAAGTCAAGGTTGTCCTATACCACTACCACCTGACTTTGTCTGTCTCTGTGGCTATGGGTGAGAAGATCCTCCAGATGCCTATCTCAGATGATCACCACTCCTCTAGGGAGCCCCCATGAATCCACTACTGCTAGTATCCATCCTCATAGTGGTATGATAGCTACCTGCTCTCTGGCAATCTATGACTAAATCTTCATATAATCATCGCCAATGCGATGTCTCCTTCCTGGCCTGAAATAGTGCTCTAACAATATTAGTTGAGAGAGTGCCCGATCCAACCTATTGAATATGATCAAGGAGACCCTGAGTATCCTATTGTCTCCTAATTGCCATGTCCCTCTCTATCATCAGTGTCTATACCTATGCTCTAAGTTGATCTATCTGTGCTCTCAGACTATCCAAGGTCTCCTACTCTAGCACATCCTACTAAGGAGCATGACCCCCAATCCCCTCATCTCCACCACCCTGTCCACCTACTGGAATCTCAAAACCCATCATCTAATAAGTGGAACATGATCCTTTGGATCATCATCCTCTCCACCATGAGTTGCAATAACCCTAGGGTCTGGTTGAATTTGACCAAAATCAATGCATCTCCTATAACCCTCTCCCTGATCTCATCCCTGCCCTGCTAGTATCCCTCCCAATCCATCCTACCTCTCTCCCACCCATAGGAAGTAGTCCCCCAATCCTACCAACCAGTCTAAATGATTCTCCATGGACTCTCAACCGGCCTCCTCTCCGTCTAGGTCTCCTACCGCCTTCACCTCCATCCCCTCCCTCATCTCCATCACCTCTGACCTCTTGAGTAGCTCTAAGCCCTTGTCTCTGTCTCTGTCTCCTAATAAAGGGATCATCTAAATCGTTATCCTCATCTCTTGAGCTCAGAGGAGGGTCTGCTAAATCGGTAATACAAGGAAATGGGTGTGCAAGTATGTACTGAGCATAATCTACAGTAACCCTAGGATCTAGAATGTGCAATCTCAAATCATAAGCCACCCTAGGAGTAGCCATAAACTCTGCACATGCTATCTCAAATGACAAAGAAGGTCCCCAATTTTTCCTATCCTTGTACCATTGTGCATATATTGTGACACCAGTAGGCATGGGCTAAATGATACCAAACTGTCTCAGAATGCGACTAATCAACTATCGCTCAACAATGTATGGAGTCTGACTAATGAGATATCTACTCTGCATAATAAATGGTAATGCATTTGCATCATCCATCCATGGCTCACAATCGATATAAAGTCTCCAAATAACACTATCTAGTGAATCAAGAACCCAACACCAATACTCCATCTTACCTAGCTTATGCTAAGTAAGGATACCTACATATAAATAAACATATGGCTGCCTCTCACCACGAACTCTATGATGAATAGGCTGTGTAATAGCAATGTGCTCCCAGCACCAGGTCTGTAACAGAGTGCATCCTATTGATAAAATAACACTCTCATAAAAAATAACCTGATGAAGATCATGATACAAATGAGTGAGCATACAAACACCCTATGCATATCGAGTTTGATACTGCATCATGCTTTGAAGAATCTCACCCCAACCAATAGAAAAACCTTGAGATCTCCTTTCTAGACAAATGAATCCCCCAATCAAACCTGCAAGAATCATGAGGATAGTCTCGTAATACATAATCATATCCTCCCATTAGATCTCTCCTCTTGAAATGCTCTCATCACCGAATATGGCTCTGCAAGCCTTTGTCCCTCCATGATCCTAAAAATCATACTGGACTAACTTACCGGTCACAGGGATGTGGAGAATCCTATACACATCCTCAAGCGTCGCACTAATCTCACCCGTGGGAAGGTGGAAAGTGTTATGCTCGCTATGCCATCTCTCTGCTAAAGTAGTAAACAATCCCCTATTATGGGTAATATCAGGCATGTATAACAAGTGGCGTAATCCATAGGCATCTATATGTCTAGCCTCAGCCTATGTAAGCTCTGGCCCTAAGTGGCACATAGCTAGAAATTTGTCCCGACACTGGAGAACATTGAGTTTCTCCTATTTACCAAGAGAATTTGATCAATCATCTATCTATCTATCAAAGAGATCGTTGATCTATCACATCAACAATTGGTACATATTTTCAAAATTAAGCAAATCAGGCTATCAAATCAATCTAAACCTATCAACCATGGTTTTCTATCAATCAATGAGCTCAATCAAACCCTGTTATGCTCTAAATTAGAAATTGCATCGGTTTCTTAGAGTTAATCTATAAATCTATCAATCAATCATTTACCCTATCAATCATCATTATCAAATCTTTATCAATCAAGTACCTATCAATCACAATTATGCATCAAAATGCCTAAATCTAATCATCAAAGTGAATTTTAACATGAACAACATCAAACAAATTCATTTGAAACATAAGTGATAATATTTTTAACAAAAGTGCTATTCTATTGAACACAAGCACTAAATCAAACAAATGCATGAACCTTTTTCGCACAAGCACTAAACCTTGGAACAAAAGCGTGAAACAATCAAAAGTGTTGCCCTATTCATCATATGTGCAAACACTCAACGCATAAGCGCTGACAAATCATATGCGCTAACCTACATCACAAATGCGCTAACAAAATGAGCATATGCACTAAAATTATCAGATGCACTAACTTTAAATGCAAAAGCGCTCACAAACAAAATGAAACCGTTAAAACACGATGTCAAAAATCAATTTTTTAAAAAAAAGTCTCATACGCGCCGAAAAACATGGAAAATCGTATGACAAGTTGCAAAACAACTTGGGTTAAGGTACATACCAGATACCCATAGTCAGGAGGTCGCTGATATCATCGAACATGCTAAAATCGATGGTTCTCAAACGGAATCACCATTTCACCACCTCACCAAAAATAACTTTCTTCAAAAGCTGACAAGGATGCAAATGAAATTAAAATTACCTTTGGTTAATTTTATATTTACCATTTGGAAGGGTAATTAATGCTATTAAAATGGGAAATTTTATATATTCTTCATAAATGAATTTAATTGACTGACTTTTTCAATTATCATGAGATCAATCGCTTATCCAAAAATTTCAACAATTTCACGACCAATCTCCCGAGGGGGCACACAATCAGGATTTTTATCTCCATTAGGCACACTATCAAGACTTGATTTAATCTTTGAAACAATGTTGTCTCGACATCATTTCAAAGAGGGGCAAAATGTATACACATAAAAATGGCTATGAGCAATTAAATAAATATTTTATATTTATTTAATAATTATTCTTCTATTAAATAGTTAATTTGAAAAGATTAATTTATTTAATTCATTTCATGTCCTATTAATTAATTAAATTGAAATATTTTATTAATTAATTCATTTATCCTTTTCTTCTAATAAATTAATTAAATATCTAATATTTAATTATTCCTTCAATTAATTAAATATCTAATATTTTATTATTCCTTCAATCAATTAAATATGTAATATTTAATGGTTATTCTTCTATCCTATAGTCTCAATTATTAAATGATTTCTTAAATTATTTAATCCCTTTTCCAACTCACCTTCCATCTCCACTTCATCTTTTCTTTGCCAACCCATCCACCATGTGGCTAAATTAATTCAACAAAATTAAAATAAATAAAACATTTATCAATCACTTATCTTCAACTTCCAAATTTATTGAAACATTGTGTATGTACCCATATTTCTTAACCTTCTTTTATATTCTCTCCAACATCCCTACATCCTAGGAAGGACTTGAGTCCACTTGTCCTCTCATGCCTAAATCTTCTCCAACCATCCCTAGATTCCCTTAGTCAGCAACCTAGTCAAGGTAAGATGAGCGACACTTGTCTTCTCCTTACCCCTTTCTCTCAAGCTTCACCTTTGCTCACAACCATCTAAATCTACATATATGATCATGACCATTGATCTAGGCCACATCATCTAATTTTCTCAAAGTATATAAAAATGGGAGGTTGAGTTGAGAAAGAGTTAGTCTTAAAGTGAGTTTTCAAGTTAACAATTTGTGAAAACTTATACATTCGTGAGTTTTTAATCTTGAAGAAAATAGCAAATAGCAATTAGCAATTTAGCATAATCATTTATTATTGCATATCATAGTATCAGTTAACTATCAATTATCAGTCCATTCTTCATATGCCATCTTGGAAGCTATCAGTGCTTGTCTGAGAGCACATCATCTACAACCAGGAATAATGGAGTTAGGACACAATGAGACTTAAATCATGAAGGTAAAAATAGTGTTTTTATTTTAATATTCATTTCATGTATTTTCATTGGTTGAGTTTGGATTTCCTATAGCATTTCCTTTGCATTTTGTGAAACTAACATGTTGCAGGTAGTATTCTGGTGATGAAATTCAAGTCAGCATGGCCATAAATTCATTATCACTGCTACAAAATATTTCACAAAATGGATTGAAGTCATTCCTTTCACCCAACTCACTTGAAAATAGATTGCTACATTCATTCTTAACTACAATATCTATCATTATGGTGTCCCTCTTTCTATCATCACAGATAATGAACGTCCCTTCAAGAACCAAGATGTTCATGAACTTTGTGATCACTCCCACATTAACCACCTCTTCTCCACTCAATACTACCCCCAAGGTAATGGTCAAGCTGAGGTGTATAATGAAACCATTCTCAGAATCCTCAAAATGACAGTTGATGATGCTGGCCAAAATTGGCACATCCAACTTAACCCGCACTTTGGGCTTATCGCACAAGTATTCACACACCTATAGGAGCTACCCCTTATTCACTTGTCTATGGTGTCGAAGCTATCTTGCCTATTGAGGTTGAGTTACCATCTTTACGAATCTCTTTTCATAATATAATCAGTGATTAAGACTACAAGGTCTCTCGCTTACATGAACTAGAACTATTGGATGAATGATGACAAACTGCTTTTAATCATCTTAAGGCTTATCAATAGAGAATGAGTCATAGCTACCATAACAAGGTAAAGCCTGACACATTTGAGGTGGTGGCTTAGTTCTCAGAGATAATCCTAAGAATCAACAGGACCAAGAAAAAAGGGGCAAGTTCAAACCAAATTGGCTTGGTCCTTATGTCATCACAACAGTCTATGGATCAGGGGCATATCAGCTCTCAACACCAGATGGAGAACCTTTGGAAGATCCTATCAACAACATGCACCTTCACGAGTTTTACACATAGCTCTTTAGAATATCCCAATATCAAAAATACAAAAAAATAAAAATATATATATATATATATATATCAAAAACACACAAAAAATCATAAAAATATAAAAAATGTTACTTGGTGAGAACCTGGCAAATAGGCACCTTGTGACACAAAAAAATTGAAAAAAAAAAGAAGAGAAATAAATTCATCCAACGGTGAAAACCACTTAGCTAGTGACTTGGTCAAGTACCATGGTGAAAAATGGGTTACTGGTGCCATGTGTAGAGACATTGCTCCTCCCTCCTTCAATATTCAATCTCATCCTTTCACCTTGCACACACTCACAACCTATCCCCTCATAATAATTTTACCCATTCCCATCATGGCTTGTTATTGATCTACCTAAGATTGGTTATCCATTCATAATAAATCCTTGCTTTTCACTTCTTTCCTTCTATAATAAATCAGGTCCAATCTATAACTAGGGCAAAATCCTAAATCTAGTGATGGAAGTGGTACCCTGAGCATCGCATGTTTTGAGGAGCATCATCTTTTCATTCCTCCTTCTTTTTGCACACAATCCACAATAAAAAGTCATTTGCATCGCCTATCTGCAATAAAGTTTCATTATTCTTCACAATAAAATATCAGTTTCATGGATTCATTCAGTTTCAGATGAGACACAAGCAACAATGGGCTTTCAACAAATCAAATCTTTCGGCAGATGTTGGCAACAACATGGTTTTCAACATGATTTGTCCTTTATCAGGATGACAACATTGTGACCAAATCAAACATGTGGAAAGAAACACAAATAACTTGAAGATTTCATTATGTGTTGGTATCAAGTCTTGGTTTTCTTTTGATTTTATATTTTGGTGACATGTCTTTTAGCTTTTCTAGGAAGTCTCTGACTAGAGATTATATCTCCAGGATGTCTTTGACTAGAAAGGTGAGGATGGGATATGTTCACCTATTGTTTTGTTGTTTGTGTATTGTCTCTTAGTAATGTTATGACTTGTCCAAGGCTATGAGGACACTATGAGTCTAGTGTGAACTATGGTATTCCTTGTTTGCAACTATTAGATTTCAATGCAAATGGGTACAATGACTTTCTGTGTCAAACCTATACCTCGATTGTCATAACCTATTTGCCATAATAAATCTCAATGATGATAAAGAACAAGAAGATCTTTCACTTCCATATCTTTTATCTTCCATCCCCCTTTCTTGATTGACCTTCATCATCCTTCCTCGAGTCCGTGTAGCCTGCTACCACATGACCGGGTATAATGACATGCCAAAAACATCTACATTTCATATAGTTTACACCTACATCATCACATGTTAGCATATCTCATTTCAGAAATACATATAGATATCATAATTGCATCACATCCTGCACACACCACTGATTAGCATATCATATCATTATTGTACATTCTCATCATGTAAATAATTATAACATCTATCTACATATAGCACATCCACATTTTCATTCTCATTATAAAAACATAAAAGAACAAAAATATATGGCATATCAACATGTACATATTTACATCCATAACATAAGATCATCATCATAAGTATCATAACATCATCATAAGCATCATATAATCATTATAGGAACATGCATACACAAACTATACCATCATCAACATATAGAAGCAACATATAGGAACACATGCATATAGCTACCACAAGGAATGAATCATCTCATATATATCAAAAAATAATAAGTGTCATGATACAATGATGTCAAAATCTCATATGGCTACAAAATTACCCAAAGGTGTCTACATCATCATACAAAAAAATTGATACAAAATAGGATCCAAGAGAGCTATGATGAAGACCCTCCCTAAGAGTTGGTTGGTCTCAAAGGAGTTTGAGCCCTCGAAGGTCCTTCTCTAGGATCCCCCCCTCTCTGTCTCTCCCCCTGGTGGTGTGAGTGGACCCACAACCCCACTATTGGATGCCTGTCATATGTCCCCTCCCCCTATGGTAGTCTGGGATTCTCTACTGAAACTCCTAGCCCTCAACTTAAGAGGAATAACTGCATAGTTTAAGTTTCTATAGTAGGCTATCTCCTCCCTTGCCCATAGGACATATGCATAGTCCACCTTCCCAATCTATGGTTGGGAAGTGATCATACTGTACAAATGAGCAAAATACTATCCATGTCCTCTCCCTCTGAAGTGCACTAGCCTTGTCACTACAATATGCTCATAGGACCACACCTGCAATAGAGTCACCCTACATCCTAACCTGCAACCACCAAGATACACAAACTGGTGCAGCTCATGATACACATGCGCAAGTACACATGGGCTACATGCATATCTAGTATGTTGTATCACCAATGTCTCCAAAGTCCACCCCCAACCAATAGCCATACCTCGTGTCGCCCTGTCTAGACATAGGTACCCACTAATCACCCCTCATAATACTATTGGTAGTCTGCATCTATTAGCTAGCATAATGTCCCAACTGACATGACCTGATCTCATCTCCATCTCTGGGTCTCCAAAACCCTCTAAAGTGACTAACATCTCACCAGTCAACAAATGAAACAAACAAGTCTCTGAGTACCATCTTTCTGTAAGAGCAGTCATTAGTCCTTTGTTCACCCGAATCTCAAGCAGATACATGATGTGTCTCAACCCCATACCCTGGACAGTTACTTGCTCCTTAAAGGTCAGCTCTGGTCATAGCCTCTATGTCACAGGAATCTCTCTCGTGACTCTATCATGGGCCAGCACTCCTGCATTCAACCAAACCAATCATGTCAATCTTAGTGGTACTCATGTTCATCACATAGTGCTACTCCTATCCTAGTGGTTATGTATATCACGTGGCACTACATCCTAGTGTATATGTTCATCACATTGCACTTGATCTCATTTAGAGGCCCCACTCGAGTGAATCCTCTCAGCAGGTTATCCAATTGGCAATGTATGTTCATCACATAATTGTCAATTCTAGCCTATCTCTTAGTTTTGTCTTTCCTAGAGCACCTGCCTGAGTGAATCCTCTCAGCAGCTTATCCAATCGGCAGCATATGTTCATCACATAACTATCTTCTTGTGCCCCCTAAGACACAAACACGTTTTTACAACACAGATGAGGTTTTTATCAACCTAAACATGATTTCTTGCCCTAGATGTGCCTAAATAACATAGACGTGCCATTGCTCTACCTAAACGCATCTTTGTGGCATAGATGTTCTTTCTACACACAAACAGGTCTCTACTTAACATAGACATGATTATATTCACAAACGCGACCATACTTGACCTAGACGCAACTATCTATCACAGACGTGCTGGGCACCAACCTAGACACGTTTTTAGTGCAAACACCAATTTTGCATTTTTGTTTATCTACTCTAAAATGCATTAATGACATCAATAAATAAAAAAATGTACAAAGTGGATTTGAGGTACTTATTGACTCACCCATGTCGTCTGGTCTCTGATATTGCCAGACTCGATCGAACCTATGAACTCTATCCATTGTCACTGACTGCTCTGACTGCTCTAAGCTCTTTCTCCGTACTATGATCTCTTAGGTGTGTGGATGAAAAATGAGGAATTTTTCCTTGTGGCCCTATCTTATAGGATGCTAGCCCTAGTCTCCTATGTTAGTTTTCTTCCCCGAGCTAGTCTTTTTCTTGTGTGACCTTGTCACCCTATCTTGGCAGTCCTCTCTAGCCTTTATTTCTTATCAAGAGATTGTCTGCGATCTTTTCAAACATTTTCATCCAATCTCTCGAAGGGGCATATCAATCCTATCATGGGGCAACTTTGTATTAGTTTATCTTTTCTTCTTTGAGCCAATGTGACAAACTGTATTGTTTCAAAGAGGGACAAAATGTAGACACCTAAAATTGTCCTGTCTTATTAAATAAATATTTTTATTTATTTCATTATTTTATCCTAAGTCTTTTATTAATTAAATAAATCTTTATTTATTTAATTATTTTATCCTAAGTCTTCTATTAATTAAATAAATCTTTATTTATTTAATTAATTCATTAATCCTCTTCTAAGCCTTTCCTCATTTAAGTAAATACTTTCATTTATTTAAATTGTCCTCTTCCTAAATTAAATAATTTTTTTTTTTATTTAATAATTTTATCCTAAGTCTTCTATTAATTAAATAAATCTTTATTTATGTAATTAATTCATTAATCTTCTTCTAAGCCTTTCCTCATTTAAATAAATACTTTTATTTATTTAAATTATCCTTTTCTTAAATTAAATAAATATTTTATTTATTTAATTTATCCCACTTCCTCTATTAATTAAATAAATCTTTATTTATTTAATTAATTCATTAGCATTTTCTACGCATGACACATGTCATTCGTCTCTTAATTCTTTTCTTACCTACCCCTTTTATCATTTAATTATTTCCTCTACCTACCCTTTAATCCTAGCCGACCATTTATCTTTACACCTCTTAATATTATCCCTTCATTTCTTAAAGTGTCTTCTATATAAGAGGGTACTCTCCTTCATTATCAACCCTAATCAATGCACCTAATAACTGTTTCAATCAAGCTATCAACCACATTTTCATTCTTTGTTGAGCTCTTTTGCACACATAAAATTTGAGAGCAAATATATAAAACAAGATCAATGGAGATAGGAAGAGATGGAGATTGAAACCCTACTAGACATGTGAATGGTATATTTGGTTTATTTTTGTTTATTTGCATGATCTTAGGTATTTCTATTGGTATTGGTGAATGTTTCATTGTTAGACTAGGGTTTTGTGGTTGATCCTTGTTAATCTTTCAATATTGTTGTTTTTATTATTCACTTTTCAACATATACATTTTGGCACGCCTGGTGGGACTTGTGTCCCTTTATTTTAACATCTTGTTTGCAGATTTTATGTTTTTCAAAGTTGTAGGTTCGACATTGCGACGACTTTGCATTTTTTCACGTCTGTGTTCTGTTTTTGCATCTGAGACTATTATTTTTGTGTTTCTGATTTTTTTGTTTTTATAAATTTGTCACCTTGAAATCGCGTCTGTGCATCTTATTATCATATTTTTGTCATAAAATTGTGTTTGTGTTGCATAAAGTTGCATTTTTGTCTTTATAGGGTTTTTGCTCAATTTTGTAGTTGCAAGTTCTGAAATTGCATCTGTGATCTGTCTTGTCACGTCTATGCTCAGATCTCACGTCTTTGTAGGTTTTTGTTGTGTCTGTGTTCTATTTTTTGTTTTTGCAGATCTCAGATCTAGGAAATTGCATATGTGTCTTATCATTTTGCGTCTGTGATCTGTTTCTGTGTTTGCGTCTGGTATAGTTGTGTATGTGTTTTCAGTTTTCCATTTTTGCTTTTGATTAGGGTTTTTCAGATTTGGTTTTGGGGACTAATCTCTTTTGATCCGACTAACAAAGTGGTGCAATTGTTTAAAGGGGAGAAAACATCTTGTCGAAGGTCCCTATTTCACAAAGTCTTTTGGATCTAAAATTTACCTAACTTGTGTACTTGCAAGAGGAGTATTATTTCAAAACTACTAATAAGTTTGGTGCAGCTTCTTTGGCAAATATTTGATTTTAATTTTTTTTTCTTTGTCTTCTTTAGTTTAGCAAACACTTCCATTGGTGCTCTAAAATTAACAAGTGTCTTTTGTGTCTTGAGCATTAGGCTCTTTTTGTGTTTCCTTTTAGAGGGCCTGCCTCCCAGGTATCCCATAAGGCCAAGTGATAGGGAACGACCCAAGTGGTAACAAGCTAAAGCCAAGCTCTTCCAAGACACTATAAATAAATGTGTTTGTGACAAAAGTTGCAAGCAATGAGTGTTGATTAGTTCATACCAACGACATGTCTCCCCATAAACCCTATAGAGTGTAACCTCTATAGGATGGGATCCTTCCTTAACAGAGCGTACGCTACCGCATGTATGGCCACTTGAATAGATGCCTTTACTAGATACCTTTTGTGTTAGAAGCCAAAAGCCTTCTAGTTGTTGGCACAAGAGGTCAGATCTCTAAAGTAGCTCACATTCCTATGGTTCTTAGTAAAGATACAGAGCTCGCCACAGAGAATTTTTGTGGGGACTAGTGCTTGGCTGCCCTGGAGAAGTGAGTGTCATGGAGAGGAGCCAGTGGGGTCAAGCACCTAATTATCTGCTTTGAATTGCATAGCTCAGGGTAACCCCCCATGTGAGATTAAACAACTATTGTCCCAGCTAGCCCTAGGATTTGTGCTTTCATGATTAAAACATTGGCATAATTTTCTAGATTTTTTATGCACATGTGACATGAGTCAAGATTGGAAAGCACATAGAAACCTTGAATAGTGGCCAAATTGGAATGCATTAAATGATGCATGGAAAGGTTAGGATTCCCCCCAAAAGAAGCAAATTCAAGCATGGTCTCACTGACGATGAACAATAAATGCAAGTGGATATGCTGTCACAAAAAATACTAGATTTATTTCTATCTTCATGCTTTCTAGATGAATGGTTAGAATAGGTTTGAACTCTAACAATTGTTGTGGACACCATTTTTTTTGGATTAGATATCAAAAAAGCTTTACATAGCATCAGCAAAAAAGACCGAGTTCAGTAGTATCAAGGGCACCAAGCGAAGGTGCATATACAAAATATATAGTTATCAGGCACCTCCACTATATTAGGAATGATTACATTAGATATACATAACTGTAGACAAAATTATCAGTAAAGAGACCTAAGCATCAATCTTAGGAAATTGAGATTTCAGCATCTAGAGAATTATTGTTTCCTAGTGGGGGTAGCCATGCCACCCACCCCATATTTCCATCCTACCATACTTCCACCCATCCATCAAGTATATCCTTTTTATGAGGATGGGAGGTGTGCTCACAAATCGGGGTCAGCCTCCTCCTGAATAATCTCCATGTGCATTTGTCTACGATCCAATTGCCTCATAAAGGCCATCAATGCCTTTTCAAAAGTTTCTTTGCTTGGTTCATCCCTCTTTGTGGACACCAGCACACATGGACAAAAAAAGAATTCCATCTTGAATTCTATGACAAATCTAAAGCGTTCATTTGAATTGAGAGTGACATCAACGACCCAAGTTTAAAAAGAAAAATCCAATACAACAAGGTACCAAATGAAAGTTGATGCATTCCAATTTAATGTAGAAAAGACTCAAACTCTAAAGACGGATCGAGTTTTAATGTTAAGAGCTAATAAAATCATGTTTCATTGCATCCTGAAGTTGAAGACTAACAAGGAATTATCAACTTGCATGGGGTTTCAACAATCGACAATGATCTAGGATCATTACCCCTGTGGCTAAAGTCTGAGAGTATGTCAATAAATCTTCAACAACCCAAGAATGTCGATGCAAGAAGTTTGAAGACTAGTGTGAACAATGCACATATGTCAGAATTATGGTTACTCATACATGAATGAAAGCATACATTTTGAGGCATTCTATGTTTGGAAATAGAAGGGACATGCAACTCGCACGAGTTAACCCAGTATTTGAGTGAACCATAGTCATGATGATGTGCAAAATTGATGGTTGATTGGTATCGCTTTAAAATTTGAAAGTGGAGACAATTAAATGAGATGGAAAATTAGTCACATCTAATGAGTGTTCACCAACAAGGCAGTTCCATTATACATAAGATAACTCACCAAGTCTTGAGCAATGCATATGTCCTCATAGATAGATCAATTCGAGTGAATAATTTTTTTGCATTTGTCTATAGAGGTTACAAAATGGAGTGCACAAATGATGAAGCAAGGTTTTCATATAAGGAAAGATGGTTTGATGATATTGGAGGAATCATGTTCGAGAGGATTTACAAAAGATTTGATATGAAGTAGACAAACAACTTATTTTGTAGCCAGAGGGGTATCAAAACTACAAAGGGTAGCCAAAGGGATATCAAAAGGCTTGAGTGCAACTACATGCTTCACTTGCAGTTGCAAATGGTCTCTCTCTAGCCACCAACAATCACCTCCCTCTCATGAAGGCAAGGGGTAAAGAGAGAGTTGGGAGGTCTTGATGACTGTTTTGACACACTCACCAATAGTCAGGTAGCCAACATGAACACTCACCACCTCTCTTTGAAAGCAATAAGTTCTGGTGAACTAATCACTCCAAGTTCTCTATAGTCGGGTCTTGACGATGATGGGAAGCCCAATGGTTGATGTGTTTGTACCTGTTAAGGGGCTTGCTGGTTAAAACTAAATCCAACTAATTGTTAATAAATTAACTTCTTTTTTTTGTATTTTTATGATTTTAAGAATTCTGGAAATAAATTGCAAAAGATAGGGAAACAAGAAAATAACAATGAAACTAATTAAATGACAACTTAATGAACTACTTAATTAGTACCCTATAATCCAAATATCATCAAATATTATCCAAATCAACATTCAATAATGGACCTCTAGTAAACCTACAAAGTCAACAAAATCATGGAAAGAATATCACCATAATATTGTCTATCGCAGTAATTCTCATATACCACTTAAGTGTGTAGCATGAGTCATACAGAAATAAATGAAAGATCAGAACATGTTGCTAATTTCAAACAATAGACATTATCGGATTACAAAGAACAAACTCATAGAATATAAGCATAGATTAGGCAATCTATAAGCTACTTCTTGTATTAATTTCAAAGAAAGTGTAAAAAAAAATAACTCGAGTTCATAGCAATCTGCAAAATAATCTAAAATTTCTAAGTTGGCCTCAAATCATCAATTTTTGGACCCTTACAAATGAATCAAACTCCTCAATTTATAGAGTTTTTTGCTCTACTTTCTATGAAATAAACCTAATCTAAATTAAGAACTCAAAAGCTAGGAGTCATGGTTCACTTGCAAGTTTCTGACTCTAGACTCCAGTTAACTACTATGAAACGGAGGTTAGGTGAGCACTATGAAGACCATGTTGTATGAACTGGGTTTTCGTAGTCATGCAAAATTTAGCTCAAAACTGGAACATGAGTTGGAGATGTAGTTGAAGTACTAGTGGGGAAGTCATGCAAAACTCCTCTCAAAAATCATGCTATCTTTAGTAACTATGAGTTTATCTTCTACTTATTTTTATAGGACTTATAATTGTTGATGATACATGCAACTACCTCAGCAGGAGGATTAGCAACATGCTTGATTCTGAATTTATACTTTTGCAAAACTTCCTCTGCATTATTTCTTTTCTTCTCCAACTCCTCTATTATTTCAGTTGCCTCTTGACATTGTGTAATTAAATAAGTATATCTATCCATCAATGTGACAGTGAACTGAACCGGAGGTCCCAAATGTTGGGCCTAATATGCATCCCACTGGTTGAGTACCTACTCTTCTTCCATAACTCTCGTACTAGTTATCCCCACCCTAAAAACTCCAAGTAACTGTCTTACAAAATCTCCATATTTTTCTACCACCTTGAGGAGGGGAATTCGAATGTCTGCTACATCCTTAACATACTATTGAAGTATTTCCATCTTCAGCTCCAAAATGTGTGTAAGACTGCAAATTCTTACAATTGTCTCCACCCAGGAGGTCCTCCTCTATGATTACTTCCTCACCTAGGTGTAAAACTAATACCCAAAACTATTTGCTAAAAATATTGAGCTTCTGCTCTCATTGCTGAGAGGAAGAAGATAAAGCTCTTCCTACCTGTACTGCCTCATTGTATTCCTTCATGGTATTTTGCAAAAATAGTCTAATTTTGGAGGCATTTATCTGTGCCCAATATTTTGTTGTGGCAACCAACTATCTTACCTCAAGCAAGGCTTTCACCTCTCCCTTTGGGAGTGATGAGGTTGAAAGTAAGTTATCATTTTTACAAGAATATAGAGGCTTTCTCATTTCTACCAACAACTACTTGTACTTCTCTAGTTGTACTTTGACCTCTCCATGGGAGGTGTATTCCTTCTCCATTTGCTCCCTAACAACACTGGTAGCCATTTCCAAAGTATTCAACTCCCCCCACTTTGTCTGCTTACCCAATTTTACTTGAGACACTTGGTACTTTGGGGAGCTTTGACCTTTTGCCTGTAGAGGAACTGCTACATCCGCAACCACCTCACCAGAACCTGTTCTTGACAAATGATGCACAGTCTTGGGCTTCTTAACTTTCCTTGGTTCCTCTATGATTGCCTATTGTAGTATAACCTTTGGTAACACTACTTTCCTCTTCTTTCTCTCGAAGGTGAATTCCAACCATTGTGGAACATCCTTGTCTTTATCACTTTCGTGAGGCACTATGTTGGTGGTCACGATGTGCACATCCAACTGTTTGTAATGCCCCGCTAGGAACCCTAAAGGAAAACAACACAACTAGGCAACTAAAGGGTGAAATAATTTATTTTTTTTGTTAAAGACTAAGTGCACTAACTAAAACCATTGCACATTTAATAACACAGCAAAAGTCTAACATATGTTTTCCTAAGGGTAACCAATGAAGATTAATTCATAGATTATAGTAACACCACAGTTAATCCAATTGTCTATTTAATTAGATAAACTAAATGCTTAAGTTTAAAACTACACATACATCCAAATCTCATAATGAAGAAATAAAAGTATTCCAACATATCTAATTTCCATAAAACATAAGATCAAAACAATAACATTCATTCCACTGACATAATATTGCAATATCCATAAATACATGGTTTCCAATAATGCCATTGGTTACAATATCAAGGTTACATAAAAGTCTGATACAATGACCACAAGGTCTCAACTGAACAATGATCTTGAACAAGAGCTGGTACATAAACCATGAACCAAGAAACACCAGCGAAGCCTTTCCTCGCCTGAAGACACAATCCATAATATCTGATGGGAAGTGGCACTACCACTCGACCATGTAATCCCGAAATGGAACCACCCCACCGTGCTAGGAGATAGTAGAAAACCCTCAAGCAAGCAAAGTAAGATAAGTACAAAAGGACTACAAGACTCTGCAAACATCCATGTAACTCAACTCACAAAACACTAGTGCCTCTAAGGAGAGAGTGTCATTGCATAGCTTGATGGTTACCATGGTACAACCTCCATAGGTCCCGGCCCCTGTCCTTGGGTTTCTCCTGGCAACCTCTCCCGAGCCTCCGGTTCCAACTAAGTCTCATGCGGACCCTACCAATCCTTTCATGAAGACAAGGTGGTAAGTTTGCGATTTCAGGCCTTCTCGTAGCATTTTGAGCCCTGTACAAGCACTACACCTATGCACAAAGTACATTATCTTAATTAATATTTATCTCACCCCCCCCCCCCCCACAAATATATTATTAGGTTATCACTTTTTAACTGAATTTCGATGGGTTATCCTGTCATCCACTTCAGGCACAGCCCCCGCTCGAAAGCCACTCTCTCTCATAGGACACTAGCAGGAAATGTCTCTCTACGAGAACTCTATGGTGAAAACATACAACCATAAACAATCCTGACAAAGCACAAGTGAAGGATACATAACCACTAACCCAAGATTGACCATTTGGACAAACACACACAATGGCTCACATCAATAAGGTTATACAACAACACCTGACCAAGGAAATATAACAACATAGGACACAACAACTCAATCGGAATTGCAACGAAATTAAGCTTGACTGCAAACACCATTTACACAAGATCCTAATACATGCAATCTTTTCTTAAAACAGCCAAAAGCACAAATAACTTGCAATTAAAGATTTTTCAGACAATAAGAAAATACAACTATATTAATACAAAGAAATCAATTTTGTCATTTATCCAATAAGGTTAAATCAATCACATAAAAATTAACCCCCTAATTATATGTTCATGATTAATTTACAAATAGACAGGATTAGATTATATCAATAATCTAAATTAAACTCCCAATTAAAAATTATATATAATAATATAATATAATTACATAAATATATATATTCTACGAATATAATATTATATAATTTTATCACATTTAAATATATAATAAAAAGAAGATTTAATTTTGAAACATCTTTCATTTCCAAAATAACATAATTAAAACCACAGAAAATACTATATACATAAATATATAATATTTTATTTATTTTTTTTTTTTTAATACAATAATCTAAAACAAGTAAATTCTATTTTCATGCAAAATTTATTTACAATCAAATTTAATTACACTAAAATTAATTAATACATAATATCTCCAAAATAATATAATAAAATAATTTCCCTTAACTTATAATACAATAAATTTAATTAATAATTAAATTTATTTCTATAATAACTAATAATATCAAAGAGTTCCATGCATAATAAAAATTTTGGCAAAATTTGTCAAAATAACTTTTCCCAATTTTCTCAAAATTTAATCTACAAACACCCAGGTAATAACTTCTTTCCACAAGCTAGAAATTAACTTCAAGAATGGACTTTAGCCAAGAACAAGAAATAATCAGACAGGATTTTAGATTTGACAAACATCTTAACACACACATCATTCAGAAAGAAGAAAGAAATGAAATATTTTCTTAAAACAACAATCAAAAGAAGCCACCCAACCTGGTATAGCTTTCCTGGAAGAAATATGTAGAAGAGCCTTAATCTTTTCAACAAGCTTCCAATAAATTTCTTCACCTAAATTTCCTAACCTGTTTCCTGTGTATCTAAAATAAAGCCCTATTCCCTATTTAAACTAAAATTCTAGGTTGAATATCTTTTTCAAAAAACCTAAATTTAGAATAAAAGTAATTTTATTTTCTATTCTAATTTTATAACAAAAGATAAGCCAACATGCAATGATTAAAAAATCATTTTTCTTTCTTTTCTTTTCTCATGCAAATTAATTAATTTTCTAAATAAAGAATTAAAATAATACTTTAATTCCAATTAATTAATTTTCTAAATAAAGAATTCGAACAATACTTTAATTCCAATTAATTCTTCTTCTAAATAAAGAATTAGAACAATACTTTAATTCCAATTAATTCTTTTGCTAAATAAAGAATTAAAAAAATATTTTAATTCTAATTAATTATTTTATTCATTTATTCATTTATTCTTTTATTCTTTTATTCTTTTATTCTTTTATTTATTTATTCTTTTATTTATTTATTCTTTTATTTATTTATTTATTTATTTATTTATTCTTTTATTTATTTATTTATTTATTCTTTTATTTATTTATTTATTTATTCTTTTATTTATTTATCCTTTTATTTATTTATTTATTTAAAATTCTAGGAAACAATAAATATAATTAATCTAATTTATTTTTCCACTAAAATTTAAATAAAATATATTTCTAATATCATGCAGCTTGCAACTTAATTTAATAATTTTTTTAATTAATTAAATTTATAATCTCAATGCATACATAATTCAACTATGAGATAATTCCATAAACTTAATTAATTAATTAATTAAGTCCACTAAAACACACACAATAGAACAAACTTCAAGCAAATACTCATAAAAAGATCAAATGACAAAATATGAAGGTCGAACTAACTAATATGAACCAACTGATGACACTCACAAGAGTGTAATTGAGTAAAATAGGGTCAACTACTATCTCCTCCACTTCCATCAGAAAATATAAGGCACGCTCAAACCTGTGAAGCCAAGTGGAGACGATACCCCGTACCTACCCGGTACTTGTACCTACAATAGCCTGCATCACCGAACCACACATGCATATATATACAATATAGAAAACACGGCATACACACCAATGAAGGAGAATCGCAACGTTCCCTGTCTCACCGAAATGAGAGAAGGAAAATCGTATCCTTGCATCCAATACACTCGCAAACACACAACATATAATTTCACATTGCATAGGTAAAGTAAAATGTTAGTACATAGCAATATAATTTATTTATTTATTTATCTTTTTATTTATTTATTTATTTAAATGTGATAAAATTATATAATATTATATTCATAGAATATATATCTTTATGTAATTATATTATATTATTATATATAATTTTTAATTGGGAGTTTAATTTAGATTATTGATATAATCTAATCATGTCTATTTGTAAATTAATCATGAACATATAATTAGGGGGTTAATTTTTATGTGATTGATTTAACCTTATTGGATAAATGACAAAATTGATTTCTTTGTATTAATATAGTTGTATTTTTTTATTGTCTGAAAAATCTTTAATTGCAAGTTATTTGTGCTTTTGATTGTTTTAAGAAAAGATTGCATGTATTAGGATCTTGTGTAAATGGTGTTTGCAGTCAAGCTTAATTTCGTTGCAATTTTGATTGAGTTGTCATTGTGTCCTATGTTGTTATATTTCCTTGGCCAGGTGTTGTTGTATAACCTTATTGATGTGAGCCATTGTGTGTGTTTGTCCAAATGGTCAATCTTGGGTTAGTGGTTATGTATCCTTCACTTGTGCTTTGTTGGGATTGTTTATGGTTGTCTGTTTTCACCATAGAGTTCTCGTAGAGAGACATTTCCTGCTAGTGTCCTATGAGAGAGAGTGGCTTTTGAGCGGGGGCCATGCCCGAAGTGGATGACAGGATAACCCATCGAAAGTCAGTTAAAAAGTGATAACCTAATAATATATTGGGGGGGAGTGAGATAAATATTAATTAAGATAATGTACTTCGTGCATAGGTGTAGTGCTTGTACAGGGCTCATAATGCTACGAGAAGGCCTGAAACAGAAAACTTACCACCTTGTCTTCACGAAAGGATTGGTAGGGTCCGCATGAGACTTAGTTGGAACCAGAGGCTCAAGAGAGGTTACCAGGAGAAACCCAAGGACGGGGGTCGGGACCTATGGAGGTTGTACTATGGTAACCATCAAGCTATGTGATGATACTCTCTCCTTAGAGGCACTAGTGTTTTGTGAGTTGAGTTACATGGATGTTTGCAGAGTCTTGTAGTCCTTTTGTACTTGTCTTACTTTTCTTGCTTGAGGGTTTTCTACTATCTCCTAGCATGGTGGGGTGGTTCTATTTCGGGATCACATGGTCGGGTGGTAGTGCCACTTCCCATTGGATAGTATGGATTGTGTCTTCAGGAAAGGAAAGGCTTCGCTAGTGTTTCTTGGTTCGTGGTTTATGTACCAGCTCTTGTTGGAGATCATTGTTCAGTTGAGACCTTGTGGTCATTGTATCAGACTTTTATGTAACCTTGATATTGTAACCAGTGGCATTATTGGAAACCATGTATTTATGGATATTGTAATATTATGTTAGTGGAATGAATGTTATTGTTTTGATCTTATGTTTAAATGTTTTATGGAAATTGGATATGTTGGAATACTTTTATTTCTTCATTATGAAATTTAGATGTATGTGTAGTTTTAAACTTAAGCATTTAATTTATCTAATTAAATGGACAATTGGATTAACTTTGGTCTTACTATAATCTACAAATTAATCTTCATTGGTTACCCTTAGGAAAACATATGTTAGACTTCTATTGTGTTATTAAACATGTAATGGTTCTAGTTAGTGCACTTAGTCTTTAACAAAAAAAATAAAAGTATTTCACCCTTTAGTTGCCTAGTTGTGTTGTTTTCCTTTAGGGTTCCTAGTGGGGCATTACACTGTTCCTCTGCTTCATCTTTCTCTTCTGCCTCTGTGTTCTTAGGACCTTGAGGTGATGCAATTTGGTGAGCATATTAGTTTGGAGAGCAATATCAACGTTCAACTGATGTTGCTTGTGGAACTCTCCCAACCTATCACTGACCTCTTCCCCAAATGTCATGTCATCCTTATCTGTTTCTCCCATACCTTGCTCGACAACTATCTCTTTAAGGAGATCTTCTTGGTCCTAAGGGGTTAATATTAATATTTCATTCAACAAATATTCAGCATCATTTCATTCTTTCTCCTCTCTAAGTGGTTGTTGTCCCCTAGTTGTTCCTCCTCCTGGTCAGAGTATTTCAATATTATAGACAATTATAGTTTCAGTGGTAGGCCTAAATGCCTATGTCTTGGGAGGCATTGTGGTTTCATCAATTGGTGGTGGCATAGGGGCATTAGTAACTAGGACTTTTGTTTTAGCTATTGGAGGAGGTTGAGTGGGTGCGCCTTCATTTGTGTTTCATTGTTCTTCTTCCTCCTGAGTGCCTTCTCTTGGATTTTGTCCAAGTGTTGTTCTCAGAGGAAGAACCTTTGCTAGTGGCACAACACCCAGTCCTTCTCTCACTCCAAAGTCTAAAGACTTCTTCAATAGTTCAGATTTTCTCATCTGCTCATGAAGTTTCTTCAATATTTCATCGATATTTTTTTCAGGCTCAACAGCTTCATCTAGGTCAGTGGATGTATTCTTCTGGGAACTAGACCTCATTTTGAGAGCACACTCCTTATAACCCCTTGATTGGGGAACACCTGAGGTAGATTCCTTCTGCTTCCCCTTTGAAGCACTTGTCCTAATCCTTAAACGGAGCCACTGTCTAGTTCTATTTATAAGCACTTGGGTTATTTAGTATATATCTATATCTTCTTGCACCGACCACCTTTTAGGGGAGAGAGGCTTCTTGTAAATTTCTTGTTCTTTATATATGGAGTCTAATAGTTCTCCATCATCCCTAAGCTCTTTGGGGAGATTGGTTTCTATTTCAAAATCCCTAATCTGTGGCACTGACAATCTATAATAATTCTTTTCTCTCGCCTCAAAACTGTCCTGGAGGTTTGCCCAAAAGTCTTCCAATCTAGGCTTGTGCCCCTCATATGCCTTAAGCATGGTTTGTTTGAGCTTTCCATAGGGATCATAATACTCCCTTGCATAATCAAATTCTTTAAGATTTAGATCTTGTAGCTCCTGCTGCATCATCTTCACTACTTGAATTTTTGAACAAGAAAAATAGCTATGTAAACTAAGAAGTCTATCCCTACCTTGTGTTTTGAGGACAACAGGGATTGGAGGCCGAGCATTTTCCTGAAATACTCTAACAAAATGATGCAGTCATTGCAATATTGTGACAATAACATCAGGTTCCCTATGAACCCACTAACCCTAATTTATGTAGAACATTGGTTTTGTATGAACCAGCGTGCCCATTCTTGGATGATGGCCATTGCTTTAGGGCTTATCCTATATCTTGTATCACCTATGAGTTTGATGATAATAGGGAAGAGGAAGGCATCATTGATTCTCTTGAAGTGAGCCTTTGCATTATCTAGAGGGAGTTGTGAGTAATACTCCCAAACTTTCTTCTATCCTTCCTCATCTCTGAGTTGATCTTCTACCTATAATCCTAGGAACTTACCTGCTTGGGTAGCCACCCAAATAACATAGGAAGTGAAAAAGAACTTCTTCATTTGATGTACTTCCATCATCTATTTATGGATGTTGTTGGAGAGGATTTGGGCCTAGTCAAAGTATTGCTTCCCTATAAGGATGGTGCTCATGAACTGGAACATCCAAAGATGGAAATGCCTTCAATCTAGCTTACCGAAGGATTTGCTTAGCATGATGATCAAATCTCTCTGTGGTTCCTTAAAGTCTTCCCTCAACACATATGTGGCTTTTAGCCCTATTTTTCTCTCCTCCTCTAGCCACTTCTCATTCATGTGTCTCTTATTTGAGGAAATATTACTATTCCATACTCTGAGGGCTTCTTCTTCAATGGTTAGGAGTACTTCATCTCTTGCAAGGATGCCAAACATAAATCCTAGCATTTCTGTCAACAAGTCAATTACCGTCCTACATTGAGCATATGTGCACTTCTTCTATCTGCATTGTAAAACTATGTAACAGTAATTATAAACTCAAGAGCTTGGACTAACTATGGGAAGATGGTTGCCTCCACTAGGGCTAGTCTCTTAATCCTTCTCAGCGGGGCCTTTGGCCTTGGTCATTCCAATTGTGTCTTAATATCCTCTATCTTGATGTGCCCCACCTCTCTATCTGTAACCCATTTAATATGATCATCCAACTTTAAAACATACACTTTTCCTTGATATTTATATTTCATTGTCATGAGAAGTTTGTCTATCTCCTTGCCTCTCTTGTTGGAAGTTGGGTCCATCTAAACACTCTGATCTGCAAGAAAGAATCAAGAATTAATCCATTGCATAGATAAAAATATTAATAAGATCATCCACCTCGAGACTTATAGAGTTATAGGGTGGATAACTTCCTTATAAACAAGTGACCTCGGAACCCCAGGGCTCTAGGGTGGATGGGTTTCAAAAACAAACTCCAGAACTCTGAGGTTCCGGGGTGGATAAATTGAACAGAGTCTGGAACTCAGGGGTTCTGGGATGGATGAAGCAAATGGAGTCTTCGGGGTAGGTAGAAAAGTTAATTTTGGGACCTCGAGGTTCCAAGGTAGATCAACAAGGCACCACGAAGATACTTACGGAACTTCGGGGACCTGGGGTTTTGGGGTTAAAACAATGGCCCGGTAAAAGGACCTCGAGACTTCAAGGTTCTGAGGTTAGGGGTATTTCTATCCAAAAATTATGAGCTAAGCTGAAACTTTAGGGTTCTGAGGTGAATAGGCATGACCGAAGGAACCAACCTTGGGACTCTGGGGTTTCAAGGTGAAGAAAACTACCCTACCCGAAACTTCGAGAGTCTTGGGTGAGGAAAACTAGGGCATGTGGAAAAACATGAAAAATGAGAAAAAACCCTAAAAGAAAATCTAAACAAGAAAACTAAAAAAACAACAAGATCTAAACATGAAATCACAAGGAGGGATAAAAAAATTCACCAACCTAGTGAAAAAAATAGGCAAGACACTTGGCAACACGGGGGCACGAAATCGAGAGGTCACAGCTAGGAGCTCTGAAAAACTTGAGTGCACAAATGAACTTAGAATAGTCCATTCCTCTTATTTATACCCCCCCTCCCCCAACTTTGTCTGTAAGATCACCTTAAACAAGACCTCGGGACTCCAGGGTTCTGACGTGACAAACAAAAGACAACAAAATTCACCTTAGGATTCCGGAGTTCTAGGGTTCCAGGGTGAATTACAAAAAACCAGCAAAATAAGAAAAAGACCTCGAGACTCTAGGGTTTAAGGGTTTTGAGGTAAAAAAGACACAAAAGACCTTGGGACTTTGGGTTTTCAAGGTAAATAGGAACAAAATGACCTCGGGACTCCGGGGTTCCAGGGTTGAAAGACAAGACAACCTTGAGACTCCGGGGTTCCGGGGTTGTAAGACAAAACAATACACAAAGAACTCGTAACTTTGAGGCTCTGAAGTTTTGAGGCTTCAACAAAAAAAAGGACAAGGCATGACTTTGAGACTCTGGGAATCTGAGGTTCTGAAGTTGTGAACAAGCAAACAAACACTTACCTCGAGACTCTGGGGTTCCGAGGTAGGACAAAGCATAAAACAAAGAGAGGAGACCTCATAACTTCAGGGTTTCTAGGGTTACGAGGCAAAACTACAAAAATAAAGCAACAGAAGAAAAAAGAGGGACCCATATTTTCAACACAAGGAAACTAATGGGGGTTAGGTATGCAGGGCATAACCAATGGCAACTATCTAGGAAAAATGACTCTAGACAATTTAGAACTTTAGAATCTCTGGTTAACCTGATGCCTAAGGTTGTTATCATTCAAAAGGATGTATAAGAGAAACAAGATGAGCGAATTAATGAACAAACAACCAAGTCCAGAACTGAACAGGATTAACTCTTAAGTGTGTGTGCATGATTTATTACTCCATCGTTTTTAATAATAAAGATAAATAGAGGAAACTGGGCCCAAGATACATAGGTGAAATCAACCAATGTGTTTTGTGCAAGGTCACCCTGGGCATAGCTTTGCTACCAACCAGGCATTCATAGCCTCGACAGAGATACCTCTAGTTCCCATCAAGCAGTGCTCCACTACTAGCCAAGCGTCCATAGCCCTAGTGGAGGTTACTTGAAACACCCAAGCTTAGTTACTTTAAGAGGATCATTTCTTTTATTTTCCTTTTCCTTTTTGAAAACATCATGGAATATAGAAGGACTCTTTCTTTAGTAACCTTTTAAGCAACTTTTCAAATATTGAAGTCTAATTACTAGGTTGGGAACCACGATGGATAACGTGAAACATGTCGACTTCTGATTTTTCACTTGGAAACAAGTTCATCTGATATCTTACAAAACTTTTTGATGTATCTTAGTGTGAGGGTAGTGTTGAGTTATCAACCTAGCCTTTTCCATTTGAAGGTTAAAAACTCAAATCATGTTTAAATCGTTATATACCACCTTGAACGAGTGTAAACAAAGGTTTCAAAATTAACCAAATAATAATGAAGTTGTAAATAGCAAAGAGTCGAAGTCTCTCAAAATTTGGCAACTTGTCATGCAAAGGACACCTTCCTTTTATATTTTTGAGAATAAATATATATCCTGATACAACAAAATGGAAACAAATGAAATGAAACAAAACAAACAAAAACAAAAGGGAAATAGGCATGCAACAAAGTGGAAACACAACAAACATGCGAACCCAAACAAACAACAAAGCAAATAAAACAAAAACAAATAATCTACTATATAGAATAGGTTAATCTTCACTGGGGATTAATCTAAATAGTGCTTGAGGAACTAACCATTGACGGGCAATGGTAGAAGTTATCCAGTCAAAGAGCTTAACCTAAAGGTGTTCTCTACTAAAATTTTGGCTATTTGGTAAGGACCTAACCAAAACCTTTCAAACTTATGGTGATCACCTTTCTTCTCCTTGGCCTTATCCCATAACAAAACTAGGTCAGAGATCTGAAAGGCTTTCACCTTGGCTCTTTTGTCAAACCACCACTTAACAACAACTTGGTGCTTGGCGAAGTGTTGTAGGGTATTAATCCTTTTATCATCAAGTTTTAACAGATTTAGGAGACGAGCCTCTACCTGATCCTCAATTTCAAGTTCTTTCATTAACTAGAGGACAGGTATTTCTACATGGATCGAGAAGACAAGATTTTGGCCATAAACAAGGTAATACGGAGAAGTTCCCAAGGTGGCTTTTACTATGGTTCAATCAGCCCATAGGGCATATCTCAACTGATTCTGCCAATCCCTGGGATTCTTCTCAAGTAGCTTTTTAATAACATCTAGGATATTCTTGTTCATGGATTTAGCTACTCCATTACCTTGCAGATAGTAATTAGATGAGAATTTTAGTATCACCTTATATTCATATGATCATTACATCAATTGTGCGGAAGTAAAAGCAAGGTCGTTGTCACATACCAGAGCGAATGGCATACCAAACCTGGTGACAATGTATTCTTCAATAAATTTCAAGACAACCTCCGCAGTAGCATTTCGAAATGCTATGGCCTCCGTCCATCGAGTGTAGTAATCCGTTGTTGTAAGAATGAACTTATGTCCTATAGACAAATTATAATTAATGACACCCATGAAATCCAGTGCCCATTGGGTGAATGGTCTTACCCCAAACACTGGTTGGAGTGGCATGGCAAGATTCCTCTCTCTGGAAGCTGTGGTTTGGCACGTATGACACTGACAAGCATGCTCATGAGTATCCTTAAAAATACTAGGCCAGTAATATCCAGCCTTCAAATTTTGATGTGCAGTGGCATCTGCTAACCCATGACTTGTACCATACTTTCCATGGAACTCCTCGATCACTTTACGAGCTTCTTTATGATCAAGACATCGAAGGTAAATACCTTCGTATTTTTTTTTAAAAAGTGTCGAATCCTTGATCATATAATTGGCACTTTTGAGCCTTAAATCTCATCTTTGCATGGTTGTCAACCCCTCAGGACACTTATTATTCAACAAAATAAAAGCTAAATCAGTGTACCATGGGTCCTGAGTGAATGACTGCAACATATATTGTTGGCACTAGATTTGAAGGATGTCAGTCACCATAGCTTGAGACAAACCCTAGCCTCTAACTAACTTCATTGGATGCATCTCCAAATCAAACTCTTGTAAAATAGCCATCCATTTCCCTTGACGTTCTCCTAGTTCTGACTGCAAAATCAGTGACTTAACCTCTTGATCAGATACAATCAAATATATTTTACTCCTCAGGATATAATGCCTAGATTTCTTGACTGCTCTTACCAAAGAAAAAGTCTATTTTTCAAGAGCAGAGTATCTCACCTCAACACTCTTTAAGGGGGAACTCATAAATGTGATGGGTTTCTCATCTCCTGCTTGCCTTTGTGTCAAAACAGTCATTCCTGAGTGTAACGAAGAAAAAGAATATATATAAAACTACAGAGTATAGTCAGGACTAGTTAATACGAGAGCTTCAGCGATGGATTTATTGATCTAGGTGAAAGCTTCTTTTGCTTCAGTAGTCCATTCGATCTTAGCATCCTTCTTCATCATTTCATTTAATGGCTTGACTATCTCTACAAACTCGGTGATAAATTTTCTGACAAAATTGATCTTCCCCAAGAAAGATCTCATCTCGTTTTTACTGCCAGGCATTTGTAGTTTCAACAACACTTCTACTCGATCTGGGTCTATAGATATCCCTCTTTCAGAGATTACATGACCAAGGAGATTTCCTTTAGCCACTCCAAATACACACTTCTTAGGGTTAAGGGAAATCCCATATCTTCGGCATCTCTCCAGAACTTTTCAGAGGTGGTCCAGGTGATCTTCTCTGACCTTGGAAAATATAGTCAAGTCATCCATATATATAATAATACATTTTCCAATCAGATCTTTGAAAGATGTATCCATTTCTCTTTGGAATGTCGCTCCAGCATTAATTAACCCAAATGACATCCTTCAGTATGCATATGTCCCCCATTTCATAGTAAACATTGTTTTCATGTGGTCTTCATGGTTCACCAAAACTTGGTTATATCCAAAATAACCATCTAAGAATGACATCATTTGTGAACCATTAACAATTTGTAATACCTCATCTAAAGAAGGAAGTTGGTAATTATCCTTTTTAGATGCCTTATTGAGGTTGCAAAAATCAACACAAAGCCAAATTTCCCCATTCTTTTTCCTTACTGACACCAAATTGGTAACCCAATTAGAGTGACGTACTGGGAAAATAATCCTAGCAGAGAGTAGCTTTTAAACTTCCTAAAAATCAAGGGTTTTGTCAGTGAATTAACTGGTCATTGCTTCTGTCTGAACAACTTTATATTAGGTTTCAAAGGTATAACATGAGTGATGATTGATGTATAAAAAGTTTTCAAATCTTCATATCCCCATGCTATAACATCAATGTACTCTTTTAAAATCTACAAAATTTTCTCTCTTTCACTGTGAGTACAAATCTTCCCAATGTACACTATCTTCTCTTGGGCTTCTGAACCAATATTATGTGGTTCGTATTTCCCAGCATCTGAATCCATTGTTAATATCTCTTTTACCCTGGGATCAGAATAAAAAATCCTCTCTAGGGTGACCATACCTTTGGAAATAATGTTTGTAGATAAATTCATAATTTCTTCGTCACCCCCTTCATCAAGATCATCTGATCTATCCTTCTCATCAATGATTTGTTCTTCAAAAGCCTATGAATTGGCAAGAAAGGCTAGAATGTGGGTATCATCCTCAAAAACTTGAAAGTGTTTGATGTTATTGGGCACAACAGGTGCGGAGACCAACTCTACAGAAAACTTCTTCAAAGGAGATTGGCTCACTGGTTCTAGTGTACTTGTTGCTATGGCCAATGCATTTGATATCCCATTTACTTTCTTGGGTACTAGCTGAATGTTGAAAGCATCAAAATCCTCAACCAACCCTCATACTCTATTCCTATATGTTGCTAACCTTTTGTCGTGGCATGCATATTGGCTTCTTACTTCATTAACCACCAATTCAGAATCTCCTTGCACTCTTAAGCATTTGGCTCCCTTCTTATGAGCAAAGAGTACTCCTCTAATTAGGGCCTCATACTTTGTCATATTATTAGTGCAAGGGAATTAGAGTCGGTAGGAGGCTAGAAAGGTTTTCCCTTTGGGACTTGTTATGCTCCACTGCCTTGCTTGGATCTAGACCCATCAAAATTTAAAAACCATATTTCATCTTTCAGTTTCTTTACATTCTTCACCTTATGATCATTGATCAGATTAGTTTCTAAAGGTGGTTGTTGTCCCTTGGGTTCAAGGTCTTGCAACACCTGAGGTTATTCAATTACAAGTTGAAAGAGTACTTAAAGGGTGTCAGGAGTGGACTATTCTACTTGAGTCTGCACTTGAGATTGGGTTTCTTCATCCTCCTGCTTAGGTGGGATATCCTCATTCTCTTGTTTACCAATATCAACCATGAATATCTCCTTGTTCCATTGTCACGGCTGGGAAGTTTCTTTTATAAGATCCATTGTTTGGGTAATTACTCCTTTGCAAATTGGAATTTGAATTTCTTCCATGTTGATGACATGATTAGCGTCCTCACATGGGACTAGGGTCATCAGCTTTGTAACCTTGTTCTGACATGGGATACATGATATCTCTGAGTGCTTCTCATGATGTATTCAACACAATTTTGGAAGAAACAAATCTTGTACTTTCATAGTATCCCCCAACAAATACATCCCTTGTTTTAACATTGTAATGAAACCTTTGACCCACCCTCTATATGTGGTCATATCTGCTTGACCTAGCTAGGGAAGGGCAGGTGCGGAGAAAGTGAGGATTTCATTTACCCTATAGACTCCTAGACTCACTTCAGCATTTGCCACCTCATTAGGAGCTCCATAACCTGTGACCAACTTCTTCAACTTGGGTTCACTATCAATTCAGATATGGTTACTCACCCCCTTCCATGGAAGCCATAAGTATGTAAAACAGGTTGAGAAATAGCCTCCCAAAGTTTTTGACCAATCCCTACTGAGGAGCATCCCATATACCTCTGGAATATCCACCACTTGAATGTCGATATAACAGTATATGTGGGGATCAGTGCCTAACTGGATGTATACATCTTTTAATTCTCCAATTACATTAACCTCGGTCTTGTATAGTTGTACCACCTTACTATTTGCATGCACTAGGTTGAGACCGAGCTTCTGAAATATAGAGTATGGCATTACATTTTTGGAAGCACCTGAATCTACCAAACAGTTGAGCAGATTCTTTCCACATATCCTCAAACTAAGTAAAAATGGTGGGTTCTCAATTGCATTGCTACTGACATTGGAATTGACTTCATTCAGGTCAGCCATCTTAACCTCATTTCTCTGAGACTCTAGTAGTTCCAACTTCTTAAGGAGAGCCTTCTTTTGTTCAAGGAAATATCTTAGTACCTCCATTAGAGACATAGTGGTGGCAGTCCTCTCCATCTCCTTGGTAACATCAAAAGATCCTTTCAAAACATATTCCTTCCCTTGAGTTTGTCTAGGGCGTGCTCCTTGAAAATCCTGAGGAGGGTGAGGATTGTTGCTTGCATTCGCATCAGGAGGTACAAATCCACCCTTTGGGTAGGTGGCCCTGTTAATGGAGCCTTGCCTTGACTCCTAATATTGTAATTATTTTTGGTCTGAAAGGCCTGAGCATCATAGAAATATGGTTCACCTTCAGCTTCAGCTTGAAACTCCTTGCATAGGAACGTGTCAACCAACATTGTGGTATTAACTTTCTCAGGTTCATCATTAGAGAAATCCTTTGATTAAGAATCAATTTGAGCAATCCTTATGATCTTTTCAAACTAGGCACAATTAACCTTAGAATGCGATGTTGTATCATGCAACCTACACCAATTAGACAATAAATTCATATCAGCAAGGTTAACACTTTGTGTGTTATTTGGGTTATTCGTCCATCGGGATAATCATGGTTCACCCCACCATTGTTTGGACTCATTTTCCATTTCCTATTGTATGGTTTGTTATTATACCTTTGGTTTTGGTTTTGATTGTTGTAGTTTTGTTGATTATTATATGATTGGGGTTGGTTATACCCTCCTGGGGGATTCATCTTCAACTGACTCAAATCCGAAGTAACTTGTGAGATCATTTTCTTTAATGCTTATACTTCAGTGGATATATGAGATCCTTGACTTTCAGGCATCATAGTTGGAGGTTGGCTTGTTGTGTGAGTATTACCAAATTGTTGATTTTCCCCTTGCACTTGACCAACATATTGTGTTTGAGTGGAGTGACATTGGTATTTGTTTTCCAAGTTAAAGCATGGGAAGGAAACTATTGATTAGCCTAAGGTTGAGAAGCATAGATTGGCACTGGGTTCATTGTTGGGGCCCCTATAGGTAAAGGCGAGGGTACCCTAGGGAGTTGGTATAGTTCCCTTGATTCACTTCTATGGGGAAATTGTATCCAATCCCCCCTGGTGTTTGGTTCAACTTATGATTCATGCTGATGGACAATGCATAGACCTTTGCCAAGGTATCCCTTTGATCTTGGGGAACACTCTTTTTGATAAACATAGTAGTCTATGGGTCAATAGCTCTTAGATACCAGTCAATCACTATGTTGGGTGCTACCTGATAAGGAGCTTGTAACCTCTTAAATGCCCTTTGAAAGCTAGTATTAAAAGTTGTTAAACATTCATTCGGTGACTTCTTGAGAGAGGCAAATTGATGGTACAATGTTCTGGGGTCTACATACACTCGGAATTGATTAATGAAAGCTTTATCCAAAACATCCTAGCTAGTGATATAATTTGCTTGTAGAGTCAAATACCAATTATATTCATTCTCCCCAAGTGAATAAGGGAAGAGTCTACATACTACATCTTGGTGTTCAATTTTGTTACAAACGATTGGATCTTTGAATGCTTCAATATGCTCATCAGTCGTCCTGCCCCCCAAATAATAGAATTTATTGTAAAATTTATGTGGGTTTCTAGGTAGGTCATGTATACCCCCTGGTATAGTTCCTAGTGGCATGCGGTCTTATTTGAAGTAGGCCATTTAAGGTGGTGATGGTGGATATTGAGCCACAAAAGGTGCAACGATAGGCTGAGGACTAGGGATCAATTGATCTTCTACGTTGAGTATGGATGACTGCACTGGTGAGGTTGTTGAAGGTTGTCTCTTAGCTTTGTTTCTCTTTTTCCTAGTCACAGATCCTAACTCTACTAAGTTGGATGGTGAAGAACTTCTCCTAAGGACTCTATGGAATCTCTTGGGAGAGAAAGATGATATACAATCATCCTTAATACCTCAATTTTTTGGTTGTGAAGGAAGTTGTGGTTTTTCTTGTGGAAGAAGTTTCCTTTGTGCCTCTGCTTCTATACGTATAGCCTTTTGTCTTTCATTGTCAAGAAATTGTTGTGCTCGCAACCAATCACTATAATCCCTTGTACTATCCCAAGAAAGATTGTATAGTTGGGTAACGATGTCATCTTGGTCGTAGTTGAGGTTGGGTTGTGTGAATGGTAAAAGTTCATCTCATGGAAGCACCATATGTGGTTAATAAATGAGGGGACTAGTATGGGGCCCTCCTTCTAGCACCAGTTTTTGTTGATGACTATTTTGACACACTCGCCAACAGTCAGGTAGCCAATGTGAACTCTCACGACCTCTCCTGAAAAGAAATAAGTTTTTGGGAACTAATCACTCCAAGGTCTCTATAGTCGAGTCTCAACAATGATGAGCAATCCAATGGTTGATGTGTTTGTACCTATTAAGGGGCCTGCTTGTTAAAACTAAATCCCACTAATCGTTAATAACTTAACTTCCTTTTTTTATTTTTACGATTTTAAGATTCTTCTAAAAATAAATTGCAAGAGATAGGGAAACAAGCAAATAACAATGAAACTAATTCAATGACAACTTAATGAACTACTTAATTAGTACCCTGCAATCCAAATATCATCAAATATTATCCAAATCGGCATTCAATAACTTACCTCCTGTAAACCTGCAAAGTCAACAACCTTACAAACTCATGGAAAGAATATCACCACAATATTGTCTATCGCAGTAATTCTCATACACCATGTACGTTCGTAGCATGAGTCATAAAGCAATAAATGAAAGATCAAAACACGTTGCTAATTTCAAATAATAGACATTACCGGATTACAAAGAACAAACTCGTAGAACACATGCATAGATCATGCAATCTATAAGTTTCTTATTGTATTAATTTCAAAGAATGTGTAAAAAAAATAACTCGAGTTCATAACAATCTGCAAAATAATCTAAAATTTCTAAGTGGGCCTCAAACCATAAATTTGTGGACCCTTACAAATGAATAAAACTCCTCAATTTATAGAGTTTTCTACCCTATTTTCTAGGAAATAAACCTAATCTAAATTAAAAAGTCAAAAGCTAGGAGTCACAGTTAACTTGAAAGTTTTTGCCTCTAGACTCTAGTTAACTACTATGAAATAGAGGCTGGGTGAGCACTACGAAGACCATGTTGTATGAACTGGGCTTTCGTAGTCATGTAGAATTTAGCTCAAAACTGGAACACGAGTTGGAGATGTAGTTGGGGTACCAGTGGGAAAGTCATGAAAAAACTCCTCTCAAAAATCATGCTATCTTTAGTAACTATGTGTTTTTTTTTTACTTCTTTTTATAGGACTTATAATTGTTAACGATACATGCAACTACCTTAGCAGGAGGATCAACAACATGCTTGATTCTGAATTTATACTTTTTCAAAACTTCCTCTGCATTCTTTATTTTCTTCTCCAACTCCTTTATTGTTTATGTTGCCTCTTGACATTGTGTAATTAAATAAGTATATCTATCTATCAATGTGATAGTGGGCTAAGCCGGATGTCACAAATATTGGGCCTCTTATGCATCCCACTAGTTGAGTACCTACTCTTCTTCCATAACTCCTACACTAGTTATCCCCACCCCAAAAACTCCAAGTAATTGTCTTACAAAATCTTCATATTTTTCTACCACCTTGAGGAGGGGAATTTGAATGTTTGCTACATCCTTCACATACTGTTGAAGCATTTCCATCTTCAGCTCCAAAATGTATGTGTAAGACTGGAAATTCTTACAATTGTCTCCACCCAGGAGGTCCTCCTCTATGATTACTTCCTCACCTAGGCATAAAACCTTACTTAATACTTGAAAATGTTTGCTAAACATATTGAGCTTCTGCTCCCATTGCAGAGAGAAAGAAGCTAATGCTCCTCCTACCTGTACTGCCTCCTTGTATTCCTTCATGGTATTTTGCAAAAATAGTCTAATTTTGGAGGCATTTATCTGTGCCCAATATTTTTTTGTGGCAGCCACTTGTCTTACCTCAAGAAACACTTTCACCTCTTCCTCTAGGAGTGATGAGGTTGAAGGTAAGTTATCATTTTTACAAGAATCTAGAGGCTTCCCCATTTCTACCAACAAATGCTTGTACTTCTCTAGTTGTGATTTGACCTCTGCATGGTAGGTGTATTCCTTCTCCATTCATCCCCTAACAATGTTGGTAGCCAATTCCAATGTATCTAACTCCCCCTACTTCATCTACTTACCCAGTTATACCTGAGACACTTGGTGCTTTGGGGAGCTTTGAACTTTTTCCTACAGAGGAACTTCTACATCTGCAACCACCTCATCGGAACCTATTCTTGATAGATGATGCACAGTCTTGGGCTTCTTAACTTTCCTTGGTTCATCTGTGATTATCTGTTGTAGTGTAACCTTTGGTAACACTACTTTCCTCTTCTTTCTCTCGAAGGTGAATTCCAACCATTGTGGCACATCCTTGTCTTTATCACCTTCATGAGGCACTATGTCGATGGTCACGATGTGCACATTCGACTGTTCCTCTGCTTCATCTTTCTCTTCTGCCTCTGTGTGCTTAGGACCTTGAGGTGATGCAATTTGGCAGGCTAGATTAGTTTGGAGAGCAATATCAACGTTCAACTGATGTTGCTTGTGCAACTCTCCCAACCTATCACTGACCTCTTCCCCAAATGTCTTGTCATCCTTATCCATTTCTCCCATACCTTTCTTGACAGCTATCTCTTTAAGGAGATCTTATTGGTCCTAAGGGGTTAAGATTAATCTTTTATTCAATAAATCTTTAGCGTCATTTCATTCTTTCTCCTCTCCAAGTGGTTGTTTCCCCCTAGGTTGTTCCTCCTCTTGGTTAGAGTCTTCTTCTTTACTATTCCATACCCTGAGGGTTTCTTCTTTAGTGGTTAGGAGTACTTCATCTCTTGCAAGGATGCCAAACACAAATCCTAGCATGTCTGCAGACTAGTCAATTACCGTCCTACCTTGAAAATCTATGCACTTTCTTGTATCTGCATTGCAAAACTGTGCAACAGTCATGATAAACTCAAGAGCTTTGACTGACTATGGGAAGATGGTTGCCTCTATAGGCCCGATCTCTTAATCCTTCTCAGCGAGGCCTCTAGCCTTGGTCATTCCAATTGTGTCTTAATATCCTCTATCTTGATGTGCCCCACCTCTGTGTATGTAACCCATTTAATCTAATCATCCAACTTTGAAACATACACTTATCCTTGATATTGATATTTCATTGTCATGGGAAGTTTGTCTATCTCCTTGCCTCTCTTGCTGGAAGTTGGGTCCATTTAAACGCTTTGATATGCAAGAAAGAATCAAGAATTAGTCCATTGCATAGATAAAAAGAAAGAAAGAAAGATCATCCACCTTGGGAATCTGAGGTTCAAGAGTTCTGGGGTGGATAACTTCCTTATAAAATAAGTGACCCCGAAACTCTGGGGTTCTAGGGTTCAGGGGTGGACGAGTTTGAAAAACAAACTCCAAAACTCCAGGGTTCTGAGGTTTCAAGGTGGATAAATTGAATAGAGTCCAAAACTTCAGGGTTCCGAGATGGATGAAGCAAATGGATTTTGAAACGTCAGGGTTTCGAGGTAGGTAGAAAAGTTAACTTCGGGACCTCAGGGATTTGAGGTAGATCAACAAGGCACCAAGAAGATACTTTGGAACTTCAGGGACCCAAGGTTCTGGGGTTAAAGCAATGCCCCAGTAAAAGGATCTCGGGACTTCGGGGTTCTAGGGTCGGGGGTATTTCTCTCCAAAAATAACGAGTTGATCTGGAACTTTGGGGTTCCGAGGTGAATAGGCATGATCAAAGGAACCAACCTTAGGACTCTAGGGTTTTGAGGTGAAGAAAACTATGCTGCCTGGAACTCTGGGAGTTCGGGGTGAGGAAAAATAGGACATGTGGAAAAACATGAAAAAAACCTTAAAAGAAAATCTAAACAAGAAAACTAAAAGAACAACAAGATCTAAACATGGAATCACAAGGAGGGAGAAACAAATTCACCAACCTGGTGAGAAAAACACATAAGACACTTGGCAAAATGGTGGCGCGAAGTCAAGAGGTTGCAGCTAGGAGCTCTGAGAAACTTGAGTGCACAAATGAACTTAGAAAAGTTCATTCCTCTTATTTATACCCCCCCAAACTTCATTTGTACGATCGCCTTAAACAAGCCCTCGGGACTCTGGGGTTCCAGGGTTCCGACATGGCAAACAAAAGACAACAAAATTCACCTCAAGACTCCGGAGTTTCAAGGTTCTGGGGTGAATCACAAAAAACCAGCAAAACAAGAAAAAGACCTTAGGACTCTGGGGTTCTGAGGTAAAAAAGACACAAAAGACCTTGGGACTCCAGGGTTCCAAGGTAAAAAGGAGTAGAACTACCTTAGGACTCTGGGGTTCTGGGGTTGAAAGACAAGACAACATCGAGACTCCGGGGTTCTGAGGTTGTAAGACAAAACAACATATGAAGAACTCGGGACTCCAAAGTTCCGAGGCTTCAACAAAAAAAAAGGACAAGGCATGACTTCGAGACTCTGGGAATCTGAGGTTCTGAAGTTGTGAACAAGTAAACAAAAACTTACCTCAGGACTCCGGGGTTCCAGGGTAGGACAAAGCAAAAAACAAAGAGAGGAGACCTCAAAACTCTGGGGTTTCGGGATCGCCAGGCAAAACTACAAAAACAAAGAAACAAAAAGCAAAAAGAGGGACCCATATTTTAAACACAAGGAATCTAATGGGGGTTAGGTATGTAGGGCATAACGAGAGGGAACACAAAGAATGTGAATTTTGAGTCAGGCACATTTGCCTAATCAAAACTCTCAATGTTCTCCCCTACCAAATGATGCAGTGAGATTCTTGCATGCCGCCACAAATGTATGATAGTGGTATGACTCAAAAGGTTGGTTTGCTTCTCCAACTACATTTTGGTTATTGCAAAAACAATATCATGACTCTTTCCATCATGTTCTAACGGTTTTTCTCTAGGACAAAGTGTAGGCTTTGGGTTTTTTACTAAGGGAATATTCTTTTTGAGAGTGGATGAATGGCAAATATAAAAACACCACTTGTAAATGACTGATAGGTTGTTGTATTCCTTGTTATTATTGTAGCATCATAAATTATCATCAAGCCAATTTACACCTCAGGTTTGTGCCCCTCCTTTAGTGCATCTCCCCCTCATCTCCTATCTGGGTTTGTTTAGTGCCTTAACTCTAGTTTTTATGCCTTATTCACCTAACAAATGATTCTTTGGAGGAGCATCCTCCTCTCTAGGCCTTATTTTTGGTCCTTGATTAAGGAGGACCAAAATGCGCAATGCCTTGGTCCTAAGACCAGAGCACCTAACTTCTTGGTCCCCCTCAATGGGACCCAATTTTCTAGGGAGGGATGAGAGTTACTCTCTAGTGAGAAATAAAATTGGTGGCTCTATACGACTATTGGAGGTCAACCTAATTGGAAAATTGACCTAGGATCCCCTATATAAAGGCATTTGATCAACCTAATTTCATCCAGGCATTTTAAGTTTCCATATCCACACAATCAAGCATTCAAGTATTGAAGTATTCATAATCAAGCATTTCTGAGATCTTCAAGGCTACATTTCCTTCATTCAACCATTGTGGAGAAAATTACATCATTCATATGCAAGCATGTGCGTGTGATTAGGGTTTTGTAATGTTCATTTCATTTCATACAACATATGTGATTACATTCAAGAAGAAAAGCATCATTATCAGTCATTGCAAATTTGAGGTATATCTTTCCATTGTTTATTTCAGTATTTGCAATATTTCATTCAAGGTTAATTATAAGCTAGGGTTTGACTTAGGCAAATCAAACCTACTTTTCCTTCTTTTTGTGTGTAGGAATAAAGTATGGAGTTGTGATCTTCAGGAATAGCTTTATTTATAAAGACAAACAAATTCCCCTTTGGATGATGAAAAGTGTAGAGGATCAGTGCAACGAGCATATTGGTCCCAACAATTCAAGAGCTCCTTCTGGGAATAGGTCCAAATACTCTTATATTCCTTAGATCTAGGTTTGTGGCTCAATTCAATGACTGTAGCTCACTATGCATGCATAATTACTTCAATTCTAGCACATTTACCCTAATTTCAGCATTTTCACAATTTAACTTAAAAAGAGGGTAATGAATTCAATACCAATGAATCCAATAGAATTCTTACCCTAATCCTTGATAATTTGTGGCTAGATATATTGGGTTTACCCTTATTTAATGTATTGGTCCCTAAGTCTAAAATTAGTGGTTTTTACTATATCTAATTATGGAAACCCTAATTTTTTACCAATACAATTATAAAAGGAATATCATGGCTAAGGGTTAGGGGTTCTAATTTTCATTCTGGTGTAACACAAATGTAGAGAAAGTGAATAACATAGATATAGGAAATAGATTCAGAGATGGCATATGCTTATGTAATAGTTTCATTTGGTTTTGAGTAAAGTAATGAAGAAATTGTAAAATATTATCCATAATGTATCTTTCATAAATGAATTAATATAACCAAGGGTACGTTGATTTGTCACTACAATTTTATTATAATTGAGTAATTTGTGTATGGGCTTCCTTTAAGGAAGAAATTAAATACTATATGTGAGTTGCTATGAATTTTAGGGGCATTGTGGATCAATAAGTAGGACTTTATAATTTCATATTTGAATTCATTTATGTAATGCATAAATTTTATTGTTCATTGAATATGATCAACTTTATTACATGGGTATGTTTAGGTTGTGAAGCTCAACTCTATGCTCTATGGATTAGGCACTAATCTATTGAAGCTGCTCAAGTTTGTTTCAAATACAAGTTCATGTTGTTGGGAGTAGGTTTCATGTTGTTGTGTTCTCTATGATGTTTTATGAAAGTGGGATTATGCATAAAATTTGTGAAATACAAACACCCATTATCTGTAAATCTGAGAACTATCCACTGTTAAAGGTTTGTACTTGCTATTTAGAATGAGTTTATGATATCATGTAGACCTATAAATTGGGAATACCCTCCTGAGTTTGGTGGAGATCAAAGTGAATAAGGCTTATACACCCTTTTAATGTTGCATTTTCTTGTCTTCCATCTGAGGATAAGGTTGACTATATAATCTAGATTTTTAATCCCATGATCTAGGTTTTATGATTTTTCCCTTAAGATTGAAGGTAGAAAAAAATATTGTCAACACAATATGATTCTACAATAATTTTACAATAATCAATTATAATCCTAATTCAACATTTATTAATTATACTATAATTATGACCCATTCATAGGCCTAGACGAGATTATCCATCTTCTTGCCCTCTTGCTATACAAAATAAGGAACAGTTGGAACCACTGGATGAAGGATGGATCAAGGTGAATTTTGATGGAGTTTCTAAAGGAAATCCAAGAGTTATAGGGGCAAGAGTGGTATTCAGAGATTGGAAAGGGAACAATATAGCATTGGGAGCTCAAAAGATGGGTAGGGGCACAAATAATGAGGTGGAGGCACAAGTTGCTCTATTGGCGGTTGAATGGGGCTTAAAATTTGGTTTCTCAAATCTCCATTTGGAAGGAGATTTTTTAAATATTATCAATGAAATAATAAAAGGCGAGACACAGACATGGATTTTAAATAATTATGTCAAAAATATAGAAAATGATTTTATTTTTTTAGCGATTTTAGAGTCTCTCATGTACGAAGGACAGGGAATGATGTGGTAGATGTGTTGTCAAAGTGGGCCACATCATTTGAAATAGAGAAGGAAACTCATATTGAATATTTTCAAAATCTTTAGACTGGTGATGTGGAGGTTGACGCTTAAGTTGTTGTGCATATCCTAGAAATTGGCAAGTATGGAGGAGGGTGGTGGACATGCTTAATGGCTAGTTGGGCAATGGATTTATTGTTGCCTTAGTAGGATTAGAATATTTTCAACATGTCAAGGACAATGCATTTATGATTTTGCATTGATGAGCAGGGTAAATGATGGTGTGCATAGGAGGAATGCTTTTGAAATGGCGACACATTGATAGATGCTACAACTTTTTAGATGTGGCTATTTATTCAGTAGGTATTTGCAAAGTTATCTACAAGCTCCTTTTCTCTCAAAGCCTGGTTGCAAAGAGGTTTGGGTGAGGTTGTGAAGGTGGTGGAACTATTGAAGTGGAAGAAATAGAGGCTAGTTTTACATTTAAAACTGAGAAGGGGTTGGTTCCCTTTGTAGGATGAGTCTTAGACAAAAGATTACAGGGCCTATTTCGGTTCAAGGATGAGAGGCTAACAAAGGCAGTGAAATTGGTTATGGGGGAGGAGATAAACTATATTAGCCACTGCTATAGAACAAATATAGATGTGTATTCATTATTGGTTGTGTGGGGTTTGGAATTTGAAGACTCGATTGATACTATGAAGAAGGTGATGAAGGCTCTAGTTCTTGAAGAATATTTGATGGGTATGGACACCATATTTGAATGGGCGGTTCCTGGAGAAGGCTTTGATTTGGCTAAAGGAACCAATGGAGAAATTCCTATAGACACTTTTCCATTTGTGTGATGGAAGGAAGGCACAGTAAAGGAGAGATTCAGGGCACTAGCAAAGCACGAGTGGGAGGCATTGAAGACCTTTGTGGACCTGATGCAAGTGGAGGCAGAATTAAGGGAGGCAATGGAGGAGGCTAGGTGGGAGGTGGGATGCAAGCTAAGGCCAAGAAAGAGGAAGAATGATGTAGATAGTGCACTACCCAGGTTATGTAGTGGTTCCGCCTGAAGTTACCATTTATTTTGTGCATGTTTATATGTCTAATGCAATGTCTGAACTGTGGTTTGTGTTCTAGTTTAAATGGTAGTTTTAGAATACTTTCAGAAGATGTTAATATGACTGTAATCGAACAAATTTTAGTCTCATTTTGAAGACTGTTTGGGTCTATAAGGGTGGTTTTTTATACATAAAGGATGTATGGGTTGTTTTTTGATGATCAGGGTGGTTTTCTGATTTGCGATGTAAGTTGGCTACTTTTATTAATAAAATCTAAATATTACTAACAAAAAAAAAATTATACTATAATTATAATCCTATTTAATATGAATTATAATTATGATTACCTAACATTAAAAATACTATAAATTCATATGGGAAGATTTGAAAGAACAAATTAAATTATTTTAGCTTTATTATTTATAGTAAATTCATGTTTTATATTATATTTATCAATTTAATTTTTATTATATTTCTAAATTTAATTAAAATTTAATCATTAAATATTTTTAGTTTCAAAATTTTAGTGATTTGTTAATTATGAGTTAAATTTTTATATCCATGTTTTAAATTTTAGAAAGCAATAGTCTAAAATTAAATTAATTATGATTTCTTTACTATTTAAAAAAAAAAGAGTATAAATATCAAATCAAACATTTAAAATAGTTTTGTATTATGTGTTGCTTGTGTTTTTATTTTTATATATATTACTACAACATTAATATAATAATTAAAATATATTTATAAATATAATCTGAATGATAAATTAGTAACAAATAATCAATATTTACACAATTTTATTATTTAATTCAACCAAAAAAGTTGAAAATAAATAACATATCATTGGTATACATACAAAATAATATACATATAATTTAATTAAGATAATAAATTACATATTATATATTATTATAATTTTAAAATAATATATCATTATATAAATCATAAATACAGATTAAAAAATATTTAATGACAAATAACAACATAATTTTTTACTATTTATAAATTAAACATTTTTTTTTTAAAAAGGGGTAAAAAATTATTCAAATCAATGTAGAGATTGCAAAGCCAAAGGCCACATGCCCAACCAAGGACACCTCACAAATAGAAAGAAGTTTCCAAGGAACCCTAAGAGGAACCCGCTACGTAGTCTTATCCTCCATAACCACATACTTTGGGGACAAGAGTCCTCAGTCATCCACCTCCTACCATCAAGATTCTTAGAGGTCCATTTAGCCAAACAATTTTCCACTCTATTCCACTCACAAGGGATATGACAAAAAGAAATATGCTCAAAAGAAGAACACAAATGTAAAAATTTTCTTGCCACCAAGGCTAAATGTCAATTAACACCATCCAATCTATGCTCATTCAACATATCCACCAAAATCTATGGGTTAGATTTATAGATGATCTATTTCCAACCAAGGGAACACCCTCTCTCAATTGCATGAAGGATAACTAGAGCCTCCATAATATTATTAGAATTTTGCTCCTTATAGGAAGAGAAAAAGAACACCACACCTCCATCACTAGCTCTACCAATGCCACCAATTCATGCATGTCCCAGATTTCCCCTAGAAGAACCATTTGTGTTAACCTTCAATAATCTTGCAAGAGGAGGAAGAAAATGCCCCTCTCTATGGATCTTTAGTTTGGAATGTCTACCTCATCTTCTTTATATATAGAAAACTGAGCCACTGGCAACTAAATTTATATTCCTCATAACAACCAAATCACTAGAATCTACAGTCCCCAAAAGGTCACATTTTGCTGAAATAGCCTATTGAAGTCTACTAACAATCTTTTGCCACAATTGAATGCTCACTACTTTTGAATCCCAAAATATCCTTCTATTCTTTTCTAACCTATTTTTTTAGATAATGATAATGTGGCCAACAATCCAAGCAACTTGCAATGTAGTGCCCATCCCTGATTTATCTTCCCTTTTTGTGCATTGATAGACTATATTGTTATAGCTTAGACTACTTTGTGATGCTTTTAATAGATTTTTGTGGATTTATTTATGATTTGGATGCTTCATTATTGATGCAAAGTATCTACACAAACTCAAACTACTTAGGGATATTTATTTCTCCCAACACACCTAATCAAAAAGGTGATTTCTCTTCACAAAGTGACAAGAGATTCACAAGGTTACTAATCCTCTCAAGTTGCCTCAACACACCAAGGACTCACTCCTATTGTCCAAACTTCCATCCAACCATGGTATAATTCTCAAATAGGTCATAACAATACATTGAGACCTGATACCAAACACTTCTACACCAAACACCATATATCCTCTATAAGACCAACAACACTAGGTCTTTCCCAAGTAGGCTTACTCACACAACTCACAATGACAAGTAGGCAAGCACCAAGCCAAAGGTTCCTAGGGTAACATCAATTTAATTCTTCCCCATGAACAAAACACAAGTCTCAACCCTCCCAACCACCCTAGGAAACATCATAACACCTTGCTATCTCAACATTGTTCATAGGGACAAAACCAACTTTTAGGACAATCATGTAAAAGACAGGGATAGTCATGATTTGAGGGACCATTCTTTGATCTCAATCCTTCAAATGAAAACAATTATGATGGATAACCTTACTACTACCCCTCTGATTTCCATGTTAGCCCCAAATCCACTCCAAAGTATGTAAAGTGTAGAAATTCAAGTCACTATCAAACTATGATAGTCAAGCATAAGGTTTAGGACAGTCAAGGGTATTTAATCTCTTTATCTTGTTCAAGGTCACTAATGTTGAGAAAATTTCCTTAGACTCTCCACAAACCCTCCTATGCCTTCACCACCCTTTCAAGGCTCTCACTTTACATTTAGCCTTCCAAGTCACCACCTTGATGTCTCATTTTGACCGAGACTCAGAAAACAATGACTTCTTCACACCTCTTGCACGTAATTTCCTTTTCATGGAGCCCTGCAAAGATTTTAAAATTAAGTTACATATATAAAAAAAAAATTCTACCCATTGGAAGCATTATTAAATGTGGAACTAAAATATTACACATTTTCCTCACTCTCGGTTTACCCTAGTTAGGTTATTAACAGTTTTTACTAAATCTGCAATAACTTTTCAAATATAGATCCAAAATTAATGAAACCAAAGGAAAATGAAATTATATTCATGCCACTTCAATCTAAAACCATTTCCCAATGCCAATAAAATTATTTGATGGTGGAAAACACGTGAAGAACAGACTACAATGTTCAGAAAACTGAGAAAGAGTGTAGGGAATTCATTAGTTTTAATTAATTTTCTCCAAAAATAATAAACCAACCCCCCACAACCCAAGGGAAGGTTTATTTAAATACTATTCAAGCCTCCAAATTGATATAACCAACTTTTTAAGTGGTTTTAACAACCACACCACTAATTACACTTTTCAACACAAAGTTGCTTGACAACTTTTGTGACAATATGAGCAACTTTGACAATTTATAATTCTAAACCTTCCTATGACCCAAAACTCATCAAAATAGGTCCAAATAGTTAAAAAACACCCTTAAATCACATTAAGCATAAAATTTGACCCATTGAGACACATTGTCCACATATTGACAACTTTTACAATTTTGACAATTTTTGAGTAACTTTGACAATTTGACCCAAACAATGACTTGATCTAACATCTAATGGTCATAATGACCTTATTACATCACAAATGGTCTCAAAAAACCTTATTTACACCTTTGACACTTCAAAACACAAAAAATTCATACTTAGCCTCATATAGCCTTGATGGCAAATTAGGTGCTCCTACACCAATTATTGATGATAGACATATAGTATTTGCAGTTGACATTATGGTTTTTTGTGGATGATGATATTTATGGATTATTATGATGATGGACTCTTATTTTATAATCTATATGTACTCATTTTATATGCATGGTTTATATTTGTATATGGTGATTTGATGGTATCTTATGATGTACTAACCCTATTTCATGATTATATTGGGTACGATGATGATTATGATAGTGTTTGGTTGTCATGACTATCTTCTACTATGTTTGTGAAAGGCACGATGTCATACCACTCATTATGAACATGATATGACATTGTGATTCCCCTTCACTTGTCTATTTATTTCATGATATATGTTGTTGTATATGTTGTTGTATAGATATTGGTGGTGGTAGGTTTGCACGTACCAAACATCGACTCCACCTGGCTTCACAGGTTTGAGTGTGTCTTTATCCCAATAGCAAGTTGATTGGAGATGGCATGAGTTCCTTCTACACACTCGAGGCTTGAGTTGTCATCCTCATCAATTTATGTGTCTTGGCTTGAGTCAAAGGTTAGAGTCTTGTGTGGCGATGTTGACCTAACCAAGGGTTGCCATGTGGTGTTGTGAGTATTCGATTACTTAGTCAGTAATTAATTCATATAGTTTATATAAATTAAATTAAAATATAGTATGATATTTAATTAATTATTGGGTGATTTATTAATATTTATTTATTGACTTTAGTGTTTATTAGATATTTATTATTTATTATTTTATTATTTTATTAATTGAGTCTTTCGAATTATTATCCATTTATATAGTTGATGCTTTAATATTAATTTGGAGTATTTGTTTATAATACCCTTGGTTATTTTATTATTGGAATTTTATATATAATTGTGCCCATGGTTTAATTTATTATGGGTTGTTTGTATTATTATTTCCCTTTTATCTACTGGGAATAATTAAATATTATATTTATTGTACCTATCCTATTGTGCTATTGGCTGCGATATTGGGGTAAGTTAATTAAATAATATATTTCATATTATTACCTTAGTTTTTGAGAGAGTTGGTATGAAATATATTTTTTATGCAATTTTATGATTGGTCGACATGTCTCTATAGTTTTTGAATAATTTTCTATGTATTGAGTTTTCTATGCATTCACCCTAGTTAGCTTCCTGGAATTATTTTCTGCGTATTGGAGATTTTTGTATTGCTTGGATTTGGCTTGATTGGGGCTTTGGATTTGGATTTGGCTCTTCATTAATTTACATTGCCATCACTTCTAATTTTCTAGGTTGGTTGTATTTTACTCATTCTTTGTAATTTTCATTCCAAAAAAGAATGTCTTCTCCGTGCCTATGTATGTTGTTTACTGGATGGGAGAAATATTAATATAGTTTATAACATTTTATTTGGAAAAAAGTATTCATTTAGATTATATTTAATTGTTGCTTCCTTGCAGTGAATGGCTCTGTGTATTCTTATCACTGTTGTAAGCTTCTTGAGTTTTTGATTTTAGTTTGTAAGAAGTTGGGAATCTATTATTAATGAGTCTATTTGGGATTGACATTGTGTGATTTTGGAGTCTCAGTTGCATCTGTGAAGTTTGGGCTTTCTGTGTATAGTCGAGAGAAGTAATTTTCTATGTTTTGATTCTTATTGTGTAAATAGTTAAGTCTTTTGATTTGTATTTGACTTTGCATCTCTTTCTCGGTCAATTTGAGACCTTTATTGTGACTTAGGTTGGTTTGATTTTGAATTTGTAATATCGAAGTCCATTTTTCTATGTTTTCTAGACTATGTTTTAAATGCACCATTTTTTGTGTCATATGCACTAGTTATTAGGTTAATTGCACCATTGTATCCTTTGAAAGCACCATATTATGTGTCAAAGGCATCACTGTATGTGACAAAGGTGCCATTGTATCAGTCAAAAGCACTAGAATAGGTGTCAGAAGTGTCATTCTGGGTTTTAGAGGCGCTATAGAATCTGTTAGAAGTGCTACATAAATTGTCATATGTGCTAATTTGTTGTATTTTATGATTGAGGCTATTTTGATCTTTAGAGTTTAATTTTATGAGTTTGGTCCTTGTACTAGAGGCTATTTTATGTGGTCATCTATATCCTGAAGTTGCCCTGGGATCGATTTAGTGATTGTATTATTAATTTATATTGATCTTTTGTATTTTAAGTGACTTATGTCTTTTGGAAAATTAAGCAAGATGTGCTATGCCTTATTATGATATTGGGGCTCATTGGATTACACCTAGCATTGTGACTATTGGTTGTTATATGGTTGTATGATGTGATAATGGTATTGATTTACATTCATTATTGATTATCTTGTAATGGAGACCTTGGTTGTCCAGGTGATGTTGCATTGAGAGCCTTTGTCCGTGTTCTTGTTGTGTATGTTTACCATAAGGCTTAGGATCATGATTAGGGGAAGTGGGCTTCCATGGGTTGTCAAGGTCATGAGGAATGGATTACTAGGATTCCTTGTGTCATGTAGTCAGGGTATAGGCCATTGGGATAGCTCATTGGAGGTTTATTGTAATAATCAAGTGATAACATAATAATTAATCATGAGTGGGTTGGGTAGTAGTAACTCATCTTAATAAGATAAGAAATGTATATGTGGTACCCCATCTCATGTCTTGGAGTGCAAGTGCAGATTGGAGTGAGGTATGGGAATATTTGGTGACCAGATAAACCAAACTCCCTTGATTTCCTCAAAGGTGAGGTAGTTCTGCATGTGTATCACAAACTTCATGACTGAGTTCTAGGATATCCTTTGATGGTGGTAGCATGTGATGACACTTTTCCCTACATGAAGTTCCTAGATCTATATGTCTTGTTGTTGTGATGCCTTTAGATAACTGATATGTGTAAGGTCTTATGCCTTGTGTTTTAAGTATCGGGTATCATTGTGCGTTGTTATATCTATTTGGTTTTTATGTGTCAACCTAGGTCTAGAGTGTGTGTGGGACCTTATGTCATCTCCTAGCATGGGGGGTGGTTCCTTTGGTTCTACATCGTCGGGTGGTTTGAGGTTCCGTTGGGATGTTTTCTATTGGTTTCTCTTGTGTGTGGATGTGGATTCTTATTGTTTCATCTTATAGATGGATTCTTGTAGAAAATTGATGTAATATGATAGATTTGGCATTTATATTAGTAGGATTTATGTGGTGCTTGCATTTGTAGAAAGATAACCATGTATCTTGATATGGTGAGCTCTTGTATTTATATGTAATGGAAAGATGTAATCATTGTGATATGATGTTGTAATCATTATTGTATTATGATGTATTTTGGATATTGTTCATCAATGGGAATAATGTAAATGGATCTATTGATGTGCATTTAGTGTTATGTGAATGCCAATGGTGATTAAGGAAATGGATTAAGAATATGGTAGTTAGCATTGAAAATGGAATAATGATGTTGGGGCATTGAGTAAGTAAATGGGATTAGGAACATTTGGATTGACGCCCTTAAAATGAACCTAAGGGGTCTAATGGGATTTACATTATTAATGGTTGTAATCATGATAGATAGATTAGTGAGATATCTTATGTATGCATGAAGAGAAAGGTTAGTTGAGTTAGAATGCATTGGTTATGATAGTAATTTATGATGTTATGCTTATGTAGAGATGTGCTTGTATGGATATGCTCTTGATGATGTTTTAATTAATGATGTTGAGATACCATAGGGATAGTTGTGGTGAGTCGTATTCCTTTCCACTTGTGTATAGTTCTTTTATGTTTATGTTCATGATGGATATGTGTATATCTTGTTAATGGATGTTAAATGCATGAGTAGATAGTTATAAGTGTTGTATTAATTGATGTTAAAAAAATTATTATCTCTATTGTATGCTAGTTATCTTTATTTCTCTAGGGTATTTTGGTGAGAATTACATGCAAAAATGAAGCCTTAGTTGGAGGATGCCCCAAAGTTCCCCAAAACTCAACTAAAGAAGTGGCGTGGATACAAGCATGATTCCATGCTTCCCACCAAAAGTGCCAAATCTCCCTAGAGTAAGGACATTGAAAAATATGTGAAATACATTCCTCGCTATTTTTGTGAAGAATACAAATAGAAGGCCCATGAAAACCTTTCTTTCACAAATTATCATGAGTGAGACACTTATTTTGGGCCACAAGCCATAGGAAAAAGTTGCATTTAGGCCAAGAGAATTTATTCCATGCCTGTTTCTACCAAGGAACATCATCCTATCCATACAACTGTTTGTCCAACTCCAAGTAACTTGAGGCAACAATAAATTCACCCTTTAGATCAAGACTCGAAGCCAAAGTATCCCTCTATTTAAGGGAGCTACAAAGGATATCAGCTAAGATTCCAACTAAGTCTTGATGATCCTCAATAGTACCATTCAATGACCAATCTTGGAGATCCTTCCAACAAGACATCTCTAGCTGCCCCTTGACCCTAATAGTCTTAAAATCCTCCACCTTACTCACCCAAATTCAGTCAAGACATTACAAAGAGACTGAAGATGATGAAACTTAGAAATAATTGGGGATGGCCATTCCAAGAATCATGCCAAAAAAGAGCATCAAATCCCTTATTGCAAATCCAAATAAGACCCTCCTTGATGAGCTTTGCCCCTCTTTTGAGAATATCCCAAATCATGGACCCCTTCCCCTGAGGCACATCCAAGTCATCAACTCCTTAGAGGTACTTATGAGTAATAATTTTAGCCCAGTCGTGATTTCCAAGCACACCACCTCCAATATAACTTGGCCAATAAAAATTGACCAATTAGACTAGTAGGTCAAAGCCCAAGACCACCCTCTTGCTTAGGCCTACAAAGAAAATCCCACTCAACCAAACTCCATTTCGAAGCAATTAAATTCCCAGACCAGAGAAATTGGCGGGAAAGAGCATCAAACTCTTTAACAAAGCTAGCAGGGGCAACTTGCACAAAGCATCTATAAATAAGAAGAGCTTGCACCATTGACTTCAAATGGGTCACCCTTTTAGCAGAGGAAAGCCATCTACAAGTCCAATGGCTAACCTTGTTTCAAAACTTATCTAGAATCTACTTCCAAATTCCTCTGCATTGAGATCCCACACTAAGAGGGATCTCGAGATAAAATTTATAAATTAAACATGTAACTATACTACTCTACTTTTGTTACAAAATGCTAAAAAGACAAGTATTGTTTTAATTTCATTTAAATGTTTAATAAATCTACATTATTTTTAATTTTTTAAATATCAATAAAATTCTATTTTTTTAATAACAAATTTAGAAAATAAAATAAAACAAGTGCCACGTAGTGGCGAGTATTTGCCATGTATTGTAGTAGAAGTCACAAATATAGTAGTAGAAGTAATAAATATAATAAAATAAGTATATTATAGTAGAAATAACAAGTATATTGTAGTAGAAGTAATAAATATACTAGAATAAGTATTGAGTAGTATAGTTGGTTAATTCTATAATTTATTGAATTAATCTAATAAGAGTTGCAAACTTTAATTTTAGATGCACATCAAATTTGTAGTCATGAAAATTAGTTATATTATAGAAAATATTTTTTAGTTCAAAAGTATTTAATTCATAGATTTTTTCTTAATATATATCAAATCTAAAACTAAACACTTGTAAATTATAATAATAAAATAATTCTAATTGATTTTAAAAAATATAAATATATTACAATTAATTTTTAAAATGAAGTAAACAATCTAAAAATTAAAAATATATTAAATTTTAAAAAACCTGTGGCTAAAAAGGTAATAAAAAGAAGCTATTTTATTTCTTATAATTTTACAAAAAAAAATGGTATATTATAGTGAATTGAGAGGCAAATTATTTTGACTCATCAAATAGTCATAAAAAATTTTATGAAAAAGTTGAAAAATATACATATATATTTTAAAAACTTAAATTTTTTAATAAAATAAAATAAATACAAATCAACTTGCACAAATCAACTTGCACAAAATATATACATTTTTTTAAAAAAACTTTATTTTACATTTACCACTCTATGCAAATGGCTAAAAAGTACAAATATACTCAAATTACATTTGTGTATGCAAAGTTATTGGTGCATTACATGACATAAAAACAATCAAATATTGAGTTCATAGTGTAGACACTTAAATTAATTATTTTTATTTATTTATTTAAATTCCTCGTATAATTAATTTATTAATTGTGTCAATTCTTATTCCTTCTCACTATTAAATAAATATAATTAATGTTGTCACTATAGTCTATTGATTGATTTATTTAATAAATCAATCTACCTTTATTCTTCTAAAATCCCTAAAATTAATTCTCTCCAAATTCCTCCTTTTAATTATTAATTTCAATTAGTTAATTAAACTAGGTGATTCCTACAAATCACCTTTTTCCTAATCCATCGTTAACCTAATGAATTGCTCTAGAAACCGCCTAATCTCACTTATCATTATTCTTCTAATTTTTAATTCCCTCCACTCTTTCTCTCTCTTAGTCAAATCCTCCTACAAATCTCATTTGTCCTAATCCCACCTAATCATTCTTCTAATCCCTCTCCTAATGAGTTGCTAGTGGCTAATCCTCATGATTAGCCACAAAGTCAACTCTTTTTCCCTTCCATCCAACCACCTTCCTTAAATGCCATTTTCCTAGGTGAATGCGAGATTTTTAAAATCTCACATTCCTTTAGACATCCCCTCCTCCAAGGAATTTTCAATTCCTCCTTATTCCTCCAATCCCTATGATCATCCTATTTGAAGAATTTTTAATTCCTCATCCCCATCTCTCAAGAATATTTTATTCCTCTCTCTTCCCTAGGCACATTGGGAAGTCTTCCCAATGAGCTTTGAGGAATGTGGAGACAAGAAACACCTTTAAGGCATTTTTCTTGGTCTCCACACTTGTCTTGTCACCTCCTCTTGGGCCATGTGTGGGCTCACATGGAATCCTGACCCTTCATCTTGGATCAATCCTAGCCCTCCATTTCTTCTCCTCTTCTCCTATAAATTGATGACTCCATCCCCTTATTTCACATCTCCAAGTTAGCTAAGTTTATGTTGTCAAATTGAGTTTGAGAAATCATCCATAGCACCCAAACTCTACTCAACTTTCCACTCATCCATCACTTAGTCAAAATTCATCATCCATTCCATCTAATCATCTTGTGCATAATCTTGGAGAGCCATCCATATTCAACAAAGGAGTCAATCCAATCAAGTCAAGGAAGGGCGCATCTTTGGCTTCATCAAAGGCTCAATATGAAGGAGAAGGTATAAACTTACAAGGTATAAACAATTTGTTTGTGTTTTCATATGGTTTATTGATGTTTTCATGTTTTTTATGTTTTTGAATGCTTTGTTTGCATACTAACCACTTAATCTCACCTTGCTAGTTTTTTCCCTCTTCATTTTGGCATGCCTGGTGGGACCCATGTCCCTAAAATTTAACTTTTTTCAAGTTTTTGTAAGTTTTTTTGTCACAGGTATCGGAACAGCGCGAGTGTCTGCAAATCAGCATGAGCACCACGAGTTCAGCGTGAGTGATAGGAGTTTTAGCATGTGTGCAAGCGCTTTAGCATGAGCATTCAGGATTTAAATTTTTAACCCAGCTTTTCTGCAGGATCCCAGAATAGCACGACCACCACTGAAACAACATGTCCGACAGGTGTAGTTTCACATTTCTTTTTAGTTTAATATTTTGGTTTATTTCCTATTTTTATTACCTAATTAATAGCAAAAAATTCAAAAAAAAAAATCTAAAAAAGAGAAAAAAATCTGTTAGTTAGCATAATTTGTGCAATCTTTTATTTCAAATTTCTGGTTCAGCGCAGGTGCTTTAGTGATTTCGCACTCATTTTCAAAATTCAGACTTTACATCAACGCGACCTCAGGTATATTATGTTATTTTTTATTTTTCATACAGTTCCTGCAGTTTTTAATTTTTTGCCTTGTTTAGCGCGTACGTAGGCATTTCAGCACCTGCACAAGTGTTTGTAGAACAATGCGAGCACTGTTTCTACAGATCTTTGCCTACTAATCAAAATTTTGAGGTTTTTGTAGGTTTTTCGATCAATCCAAGACATCATCCTAGACTACTAACAATTATTTTGTAGCTCGCTTGCCAAAGAATGCATTGATTAAAAAACTATTAATCATTTTGTTTTGTAGGTTGCCAAGGAGATAAAAACAAAACTTGTGTTTGTTTTTTTTATCTTAGGCACCTAGATTTAATTAGGAAGGTAAAAGAACTAAAGTGCTGGATTTTTTTAGGGGAAAAGTGTGAAAGTAGGAGAGTATGCTCTTGTCTATCTAGACAATCAGAAATACCAACCTTTGGCACTTTTTCTAGTTTGTTGAGTGCTTTCCTTTAGCGGGTCTTCCCTCCCAATTTTCTTAGGCATTGGTGAGAGGGGAACGACCCAAGTGAGTACAACCAGACCTAGGCATTTTGACTCACTATAATTAATAGGCCTCTTGAGATGAAAGCTTTGGAGGACGGAGCTATTTGGGAATTCACTCTCATATTGGGCATTTTATAGGGCCTTTAGGTCTTAATCACGCTTGCATGACTACATCTTGATTGGTACTTTGTAGGGATATAGGCCTCAATCGCGCTTGTGCGACTACAAGGAGTAGTCTTTGAACAAAAATCCATATTAAGAATTCTAGGATTAGAGGCCACTCGATTCACCTCTGAAAGGTGGATAATCTGTGTGCAAGGGAGATAGTAACTCCCCCAAGAGACTTGCCATATCGTGCCCCCATTAGCATTTGGAGTTGGCTAATACAATGTTGGGAATCCATTGCGTGAGACCTAGTGACCGTATTCTAATTAGTTATTGGGTGTGTACCTAAGTCAGCAAGCAAATGTTTTCCTCCTTAGCCAATTCCTTAGGGTAGCTTGATATACTTGATGTGCTTATTTGAATTAATGTCCAATGTGTTTTCTTTGTCTTCTTGCCAAGAGTAGAATTAGTCAACATCCTAGTCATTATCACCAAATTCAAATCTAGTCCATGTCATATTCAAGGTCATTTCCTAGTCACACAAAATTTTGAACCATCAATCAAGTCCAAGTCATAACAAACCCAAGTCTTCCAAACAAGTCCCAAACTACATTGGAGCTCTATACATCTCATGTTTAATAAGCCCAAGTTGTATAAGCATCCCAAGAAGTTAATTCACTGACCAATCAAGAAGAAGAAGCTCACACAAGCACAACTTATTATACGTCAGAGGTTTTGGTACACAAATCACAAGCTCTTGATTAAACATAGGGCCTTTTTGCACCATTACCATGATTATATCCATGGTCATAGCAATGAGTTTGATGCTAGTGGTGAATTAAGAGTCTGTTCCCTCCATCAAGGTTCAAGTTTGTCTTTTAACACCAACTATCATCAAAATCAGGGTGGTCGCATCCCTTCATACAACTTGCCATCTGAACCAATCATATATTGAGTCATGTTCATGCCAAGGATATCCTAGTCATCAAATTTATTCTAATCATCACTATCATCTCTCTATGATCAATCATCCTGAATCTTTTCCTAAGGACTTAGCACATCAATTGATCACAAATCAATCATCATCAATCATCAAATCAATTCTCAAATCCAAATCAAATCATCCTTTAATCCAATTTAACCTCACATTAAGGTTTTATGCCTTGTGAAGTTTTATTTAGACCTCATCCTTAATCAATCAATCATTTGGCTTTGTGCTTGAAGAAGAATCCTCTCCAAGTACCTTTGCCCAATATTTTGAGTTGATCAAGACTCTTATCTCACATCTTTACTTTGTTTAGGATCATTAGTCAATCCTTAGTAGAAGAAAGACTTTGATCATCATCCTAAGGTCTAAATTTTACGCAACTTGGTCATTACCTTGATTGTGGTTTCATCAACATCTCCTACCTAAAATCCTCATCCAAGGACTAAGGTGCAATCTTAATCAAACCCATGTCCTAATCCAAGGACTCTACCAATCAATCAAATCCAATTTAAATCCATGATCCAAGATCCTTGTTAAGTCTTTTCATCAAATTTATTCTTCCTCTAATCAACCTTTCTAACGCTATTCTTGTATGGTCATAACTTTATCTCAAAAGAAAAATATGGTCTAACAACATAAGATTCTAGACATTAGTGTCCTATATGAATACTCTACATAAGATCCTACACAAAGTGTGCAACCCAGCATTCAAAATCAACCACAAGACCCTAATATGGTTGATCAAGATGAACTCTCTCTGGAAGTGTGAACTTTCTTAGAAGACTCTTATAATCAAGAAATGATGGAGAAATTTATTTGACATAATCCTTGTGTTCTTCTAAAGACTCTCCTTGAAAATGGATCTCAACTCCACCCTGATTTCGATAGATCCATTCTTGGTAAACAACCACAAGGAGACCTTGCTCCTACTCATACCATCACACTCATTCTTCAAACTCAATCAATTGTTCCCCCGCCCATCATTCAACCCCAGTCAATAGCGCACATGACATCTATCCCTGTGGTCTCCATTCCACCTTCTTCCTTCTTATCATCTATGCCAATATCAAATCCGATCTCGTCTCTTCTCCAACATGCTTATATGCCATCTTATTCTACCAAACCATATGTTTCTATTCCATAATCCTCTATTCCTCTCAATAATGTTGCTAACTTCATTCGAGCCTCACTTCCTACTGTCACAACAATTTTTGGGTCGCAACCAAATATCACTCAAGTCCCTGTGACATTGATCATCGCATCTCACATCCCCACTTCCTCATCATATCAATACATTCATGGTGGTGGTCCACCTTCCATGACTCATCCGATTCTAGGGGAAAACACAATTCATCATGTCCAAAATCCACAACAAGACCTCATTAAAGAAATCCAGGACATGAAAAACATCATCAAAGACATGAATGAAGGGACCAACAAGATAAAACCTTACTTGTTTGAGGAATTGTGTCCTTTCCCTTATGACCCATCTATATCAGTTGTACCATACCCACCAGGGTTTGAGGTGCCTAAGTTCATGAAGTATGATGGCAAAGGGGACCCCTGAGACCATGTTTGTGAGTTTCACCTTATGTGAAGAAGTCTCCTATAGTGACTTATACCTTCAAAGTCTCTTGCCTAAGAGTCTCATAGGAGATGCTCTTGCATGGTTCTTGTCCTTACCTCAAGGTTCTATCACCTCCTTCTCAGACTTAGCAGAGAAGTTCGTGGCTCACTATGCCTACAACATTGCCAATGATGTTTCCATGATGGACCTTTGTAACACAAAACAAAGGCCTGGAGAGACTTTTGCTAACTTCTTGCAAAGATGGAGACATCTTATCAAGAAATTCCAATGGGACATGCTAGAACAACACCAAATTGAATTATTTCAAAAGAATCTAGTGCCTAAACTATCAAGACCTTTGACATCTCAATGTATCAAATCTTTCCAAAAAATGACTGACAAGGGCCTAGCTCTTGAACGTGTCTTGTTAGAGGAAGGAACCTCAAAACATTACCAAAAATCGTGTCAAAATTCTTCCTCTTACCGTAATGATAAACCAAAAATTTGGTCCAAAAACAAGAATATAGTCAATGATGGTGTGATTGATGCAAAACAGGTCTAGACTATGGCCGCTCCTCCAAATCCCACCACCACCAATTGCCAATTCAACAATCAAAATAATCAAAATCAATCTTAAAAACCCCATAACAATGTCTTTGTCCAGGGGTGACCACCTCGATCCAATAACAAGACTATAAGAGACTTTACTCCTCTCGTTGAGCCCATTGAAGTGGTGTTTCAAAAGCTTGTCCAAGCAGGCACAGTGTTCTTCCCAATAACTCGCCCGTTCAACCCCAATCAACCCAAACCTAGGTGGTATAATGAGAATGAGTATTGTGAGTATCATCGCATTAATAGGCATGATACACAAAAGTGATAGTTCTAATACTAAATGTTAAGTATAGATGCCAAGCTAATAAGATGAGAGGGGGGGTGAATCATACAAACTTACTCTTCCATAAAAACAACAGATTCAACCTCAGTAACATATACTTCAGCAATATAACCAAAACTGCTAAACATGCAAACTCAAAAGCATATGAACATCATAACACCAAATTTAACGTGGAAACCCAAATAGGGAAAAACCACTGTGGGATTTCGAACCCACTAAGAAATATACTCTTCTAGAGTATGCTCGGTTAAAAGCAAATCCTATTAAAGATTACAAACACATTGCTAGATGTGACCCGGTTAAGGGATTTCCCTCATATCTGTTAGGATCTTCACCTTGTTAGAAGTGACCTTGTTAAAGGATTTCAAACACTCAATCAAAATGTCACCTTGCTAGAGGGTTTTACAAATAAGACTGTTAAGTCCACTTAGTTAAGATATTTTCTATCACTTTACAAAATAACAGTAATAAAAATCTATTTGCAACTTCACATCCAAAATGGTAAAGTAGATTCTTTTTTGCTCAATACAATATAGACATATAACTAATCTTGTCCATCTGCTGGGCACTATACTCTATTATTCAAAACAAGACTTCAAGCTTCTTTGCTCGGTAATCACTATGTAGCATCCTTGTGCATACACTTGCCCACATACATTGTTTATCAACAGTTCCTTATTTATAAACAATAGCTAACCACTTAATCTCCTTGATCACATTTCCCATGATCAATCATAGCCATCAGATCTTCAAACTTTGACCAGGTTCAATGTATCCTTCGATCTGAAAATGTTTTACCCTACCTTGGAACTTGTGCTAGGGTATTGCGGTTCAATCTGAGCTGTAGATCTTCCTGCCGATTTTCCTTTGCCATAGATTCTTTAACAAACTTCACTCAAAGCATACCAATCATTTAATCATAGCAATCTCATCAACTTCCTTCATTAAATAATGCATGTAGTCATTTAATGCATTCTGTTATTACTCAGTTGCAGCTCGGTAAATAATAAACTTCACTCGATAGACATTTCGCCTTCATTAACCGATAGCGATAACCTTAGGGTTTATCGACTAGGTTCTTTGCTTGGTAACATAGTGTAGTATTAACCTTACGATTAATAACATATGTATGATATCAAAACAATCTAAACATCATGATCTCATCATTGTCTAACTTGGTAATAGTTGCCCATTGAATAACTTATTTCTCCCCTTATTCATCATATTCTTTCTGTGTCTTTTACCGACATCTTTATACTCATCAAATCATACTTCTGAAGATATAGCAACATCATATTGAATTAGAAAATCAATTTCTTGACATCAATGACAAAATAATAATATTAAGACAATAAACATCCTTAATCAGTTATATCCATAATCGTCAACAACCTTCTCAATATCCTTATTGAAATGCGAACAATCTCTCCTTGTCTATTATAATGCCAAATGCCAACAATCTCCCCCTTTGGCATTGATGGAAAAACCAATTGATTTGACCTAATTGATTCGGATTGCTATGAGATTCTAAAATGCTGAAATGCTCTCCCCTTATCATCAGAATTCTCCCCCATACATTAGTCTTCTCTTCTTTTCCCTTCAGTCTTGCTTTGATTCAGTCTTCTCCCCCTTTAACAACAATGCCAAAAAGTAAAGAACTAAACATAATTTCTTCCTGTATGAAGTGATTTCCTACTGTTATGTGTCAACTTAGTCTCGGTCAGAGTATTTATGTCTTCAATTCCTATTTCCTGTATTTGTTTCCTGCACACCTTTAGAAAACCTCCTAAAGTGTGTAAATCAGCATCAACTCCTAAAAGATATTTTGTAGAGTCATCAAATTGATGCTTTCACTGAACTCAGTCAGTGAGTAGAAGATAGGGGTAGGACCCCTAACTTACTTCTGAGATACTCAAAAGTGTCCCTTGGTAGTGGCTTGGTGAAGATATCTGCTATTTTTTCCTTTGTGCTAACATACTCCAACACCACTTTCTTCTCTTGAGCTTCTTCTCTAAGATAATGATATTTGATAGAGATGTGCTTTGTCTTAGAGTGCATGACAGGATTCTTTGAAATGTTAATGGCACTAGTATTGTCACAGAATATAGTTATTGGCTCGGTAACTTTCTCATTTATACCTTCCAACAGTTGTTTGATCCATGCTATGTTGGTGCAATTCAATGTTGCAGCAACGCATTCAGCTTCTACTATTGACTATGAAACACATCCTTGTTTCTTGTTAAGCCAACTCACTAGTCTTTCTCCTAAAAAGAAAGCTCCTCCACTTGTGCTTTTCCTATCATCAATGTTGCCTACCCAATCAACATCAGTATAAACTTTTAAATCAAAGTCATTTCCTTTCTGATATATTAAGCCATAATCCTCAGTGCCTTTCAAGTATCTGAAAATTCTCTTTATTGTTGTCATGTGTGTTTCCTTAGGATCTATAGAGAATCTTGCAACTATACCTACTGCATGTGCTATGTCTAGCCTGGTGTGAACAACATATTGTAGCTTTCCAATCATGGATCTGTAAAGTGTCTCATCAACAAATACAGATTCATCATTCTTTGATAGTTTACAGTTGGTAGTCATAGGAGTACTTACTGGTTTTGAATCCTCCATTCCAAATTTCTTCAAGATTTCCTTTATGTACTTGGATTGACTAATGAAAATCTCATTTTTCATTTGCAGTATCTATAAACCTATAAAATACTTTATCTCGCCGATTAATGACATCTCAAATTTTTTGCTCATTTCATTTCCAAAGTTCTTACATAGAGAGTCATTTCCACAAAATATAATATCATCAACAAATATGGTTGAGATCAGTATTCCATTTTCATCATTCCTCATGTACATGTTGTTGTTTTCACTTGTTCTTAAAAAACCAATCTTGATCAAATAAGAGTGCAATCTTTCATACCATGCTCTAGGTGCTTGTTTCAAACCATATAAAGCTTTGTTCAATTTACATACCTGATCTTTATTCTTGTCTTCAACAAATCCTTCAGGTTGTTTAATAAAAATTTCTTCTTCTAATATACCATTCAGAAATGCAAATTTGACATCCATTTGATATACCTTGAAATTTTTGAAAGCAGCATATGCCAACAATGTTCTTACTCCTTCTAGTCTTGCCACAAGTGTAAAAGTTTCCCCATAATCAATTCCCTCTTCTTTAGCATAACCTTTGCAAACTAGTCTAGCATTATTTCGAATGACCTCACCTTTTTCATTCAACTTGTTTCTAAAAATCCATTTTGTACCGATTACTTTTTTGTCCTTCAGTCTTGGGATCAGTGTCCATGTGTCATTCTTCTTGATTTGATCAATCTCTTTTGTCATAGCATTTATCCAATCTTCACTATTAAATGCCTCTTTCACTATTCTCGGTTCAAATTCAGATATCAGACATGTGTTTTGTCTTAGTTTGTTCCTTGTCATCACTGGATCATCCTTATCTCCTATAATCTAACTTGATGCATGATGTCTTCTAACATACTTGGCTAATATAGGCTTGGTAGGTTCTGTATGATCTTCTTCATCACTCGGTAACTGAATATTCTCTTCATTTCCTTCAACAGTTCTCTCGGTAAGACTTGTTGGTTGAACATAGACAAATTCATCGTAATCTTCCAGTTCTTTGGAGTTTCCTTCATCATTTCTTTCTGCAAATTCATCAATTTTCACATTTGCACTTTCTACTATTTTTTTAGATGATTTGATCAGACATTTAAATGCTTTACTTCTAGAGGAATAACCAAGAAATGTTCCTTGTTCACTTTTCTAATCAAACTTGCCATTTCTATCATCTTTGTGTACATAGCATCTACTTCCAAAGATTTTAAAATAACTTACGTTAGGTTTCTTGTCATACCAGATTTCATATGGTGTCTTCAAAGTTCCTTTCTTCAGTTGTACTTGGTTCAAGGTGTAAACTGTTGTTCTTATTTCTTCTCTCCAAAATGTTTGTGGCACTTTCTTTTCAATCATCAGGGTTCTGGCACAATCCACAATAGATCTGTTTCTTCTCTCAGCAATTCCATTTTGTTGTGGAGTTCTTGGTGCAAAGACTTATCTTTTTATACCATGATCATTGCAGAATAAGTTGAACTTATTAGATGTGAACTCTCCTCCTCTATCTGATCTAAGACATTTCAGTTGTCTTCCTGTTTCATTTTCAACTCTTGCCTTGTACCATTTAAACATTTGAAAAGCTTCTGATTTTTCTTTTAAAAACATAACTGACATCATCCTTGAGTAATCATCCACAAATAATATGAAATATTTATCACCATAATAACTTTGAACTTTCATAGGACCACAAATATCAGTGTGCACAAGATCTAAAATTCCCTTAGAAGTGTAGGACTTACTTGTAAAGCTTGATCTTGTCATTTTACCCATCTGGCATCCTCAGCACATAGCATTCTCATGTTTTTCTAAACTTGGTAGACCTCTTACTCGGTGCTTCTTGCTTATTTTGATCAGATTATCAAAATTTACATGACAAAACCTTTTATGCCATAACCAGGTATCATCTATCCTTACATACAAACATTTATTCTGAGTTGAGTCAAGGTGAAATGTGTTACCTTTTGTTTGTGTCCCAGTAGCAGCTAACTTTCCATGCTTGTCATGAACTTTGACAATTCCTTTCTAAAATTCTATTCAGTATCCTGTATTGTTTAGTTGTGCTACACTCAACAAATTATATTTCAAAACTTCAACCCAATAAACATCATTGCACTTTGCATTGTCAAGAAGTGTTATGGATCCTTTACCTTTTACCAGACATGGTGCATCATTACCAAATCTTTCATAGCCTCCATCATAGTCTTCTAACATAACAAACTTGTGTTTATCACCTGTCATGTGATGTGAGAATCCACTATCTATGATCCAAGAATTATTAGTATTTATGTGAGATATTAGGGCTTTTTCTTCATACCTTTCTTCATATGATCCCTTTGATAGCCACATAAACTACTTCCTCTGTATCAATTTCATCTAATTTATCATCATTGGATTTTTCATCGGCTATTAAGCATGACTTTCTATCTCTTCTTCTGAAGTCTCGGTGTCCTCTGTAATGATTATCTTTCTGTCTGTCATCTCGGTAATCTCTCTTTTCCATAGAATCTTTGTTAGGACAGTTAGAAGCCATATGTCCTATCTTATCACAATTGAAACATTTCAAAGGTAGTTTCCTTTATACTTACCTTTGCCTCTCAGTAACCTTCTGGCTAATAGTGCTTCAAAATCTTCTTGCTTTCTGATTTCCTCATACAGTTTGTGTACTTCCTCCATGTTCTTACGAAATCTTTCACTTGCTCCACTGTGATCTCCTTCAGAGTACTTATACTTTCTTTCATTGTAATCATTAGATTCATCAAGATGAAAAGAACTAAATGCAAATTCAACTTTATTTACCAAAGACCCACTATTATCAAAGTTACTCAACTCAAATGCATGTAGCTTACCAATAGTAGCATCTAAGGAAACTGGCATATTGGGTACAGACCTTAATTCATTGATTGCAGAGACTCGGATTGCATAAGCTGGTAGAAGGTTTCTTAACAACTTAATTGTTATATCCTTTTCTTCAATGGTTCCACCTGCTCCTTTGATTTGATTGACAATCTCCTTTAGTCTTGTACTATACTGGGTTATGTTCTCACCTTCATTCATCCTCATAGATTTAATTTGTCCTCTTAGACTATCCACTTTTGCTCTTTGAACATGTTCATCTCCTCCATACATAGATATGAGCTTGCCCCACATTGCCTTTGCATCATTGCAGCCTTCTAGATCATTAAACTCTGAATCAGTCAATGTCGATGTTATTTCAATCATTGCTTGGATATATTCTTGCTTTGCCTTTATCTCTTCCATTGTCAATGGATAGGTGCTCAGTGTGATGAAATCATTCCCCAGGTAATATACAGCATATTCTCCAACTCCTGATAGGTGTAGCTTCATCCTTTTCGACCATGTAGAGAAACTTGACTTGTTCAACTTCGGTGCATCCCTCTTATACATCTTTGCATCTTTTGCCTCAAGTACCTTTAAAGTTTTTCTTCTGGAGTCCAAAGCTCTGATACTAGTTGATAGTTCTAATACTTATTGTTAAGTACAGATGCCAAGCTAATAAGATGAGAGGGGGGCGTCAATCATGCAAACTTACTCTTCCATAAAAACAACAGATTCAACCTCGGTAACATATTCTTCAGTAATATAACCAAAATTGGTAAACATGCAAACTCAAAAGCATATGAACATCATAACACTCATAACACCAAATTTAACGTGGAAACCCAAATAGGGAAAAACCACTATGGGATTTCAGACCCACTAAGAAATATACTCTTCTAGAGTATGCTTGGTTAAAAGAAAATCCTGTTAAAGATTACAAACACATTGCTAGATGCACCCGGTTAAGGGATTTCCCTCAGATCTATTAGGATCTTCACCTTGTTAGAAGTGACCTTGTTAAAGGATTTCAAACACTCAATCAGAATGTCACCTTGCTAGAGGGTTTTACAAATAAGACTGTTAAGTCCACTCGGTTAAGAGATTTTCTGTCACTTTACAAAATAATAGTAATAAAAATCTATCTACAACTTCACATCCAAAATGCTAAAGCAGATTCTTATTTGCTCAATACAATATAGACATAGAACTAATCTTTTCCATTTGTTGGGCTCTATACTCTGTTATTCAAAACACGTCTTCAAGCTTCTTTGCTCGGTAATCACTATGTAGCATCCATGTGCATACACTTGCTTGCATACATTGTTTATCAACAGTCCCTTATTTATAAACAATAGCTAACCGCTTAATCTCCTTGATCACATTTCCCATGATCAATCATTGCCATCAGATCTTCAAACTTTGACCAGGTTCAATGTATCCTTCGATCTGAAAATGTTTTACCCTGCCTTGGAACTTGCATACATTTCTTGGAACTTGTGCTAGGGTATTACGGTTCAATCTGAGTTGTAGATCTTCCTACTGATTTTCCTTTGCCATAGATTCTTTAACAAACTTCATTCATGGCATACCAATCATTTAATCATAGCCAGCTCATCAGCTTCCTTCATTAAATAATGCATGTAGTCATTTAATGCATTCTATTATTACTCGGTTGCAGCTCGACAAATACTAAACTTCACTCAGTAGACATTCCGCCTTCATTAACCGATAGTGATAACCTTAGGGTTTATTGACTAGGTTCCTTAGGGTTTACCGACTAGGTTCTTTGCTTGGTAACATAGTGTAGTATTAACCTTACAATTAATAACATATGTATGATATCAAAACAATCTAAACATCATGATCTCATCATTGTCTAACTCGGTAATAGTTGTCCATTGAATAACTTATTTCTCCCCTTATTCATCATATTTTTTCTGTGTCTTTTACTGACATCTTTATACTCATCAAATCATACTTCTCAAGATATGGCAACATCATACTGAATTAGAAAATCAATTTCTTGACATCAATGACAAAATAATAATATTAAGACAATAAACATCCTTAATTAGTTATATCCATAATCATCAACAACCTTCTCAATATCCTTATTGAAATGCCAACAATCTCTCCTTGTCTGTTATAATACCAAATGCCAACAAAAAGTGCATGAAGCTTAAAATCTATATACAAGATCTTATTGATAGAGGTGAGATTGAGGTAGCAAATTCAAAACTTGGTAACAACAATGACAAACTCAAAATGTACCAGGAATCCTTCCCAAAAAATGATAAAGGTAAAGGCTCATCATCTAATATTGTGAACTATGACTATACTAATCATATAATGAGCTTTGACTTTTTAGGGGGTCGCATTGATCTTGCAGACAACCATGTCAATGTCATAACTATCCAAGGAGCTAACCCTCCCCCTTTCCAAAGCAGACCTAACCCTGCTAAGATAGTCATTCAAGGTGCTACACCTTCCGCTTCCCACTCTTAGAATAAATATAATGTAACCACCTACCGAGGCAGAGTCACTGTCCAAGGAGCCCCTCCCCCACCAAACCCTCCTGCCATGTCTTCCACCAACCAATATGACCTCCTTGACTAGCTTGGGAAGACACTCGCGCAGATATCCATCCTAGAACTTCTCAAGACTTTCCCTATCCACAAGGAAATTTTGGAACAAGCCCTCCTTGAGTCTTGCATTCCCGATAATATCAATGTTGCCCAATTTCAAGCTCTCATTGGAAATCTTGCTGCCCAGCAACACCTTGTGTTCAATTCCAATGGTGCTCCTATAGATGAAGACCATAATAAACCTTTTCACATCAAAGCCCTTATCCAAATGCACAAGGTCAAACATATCTTGATACACGGTGGATCCAGACTCAATTTGTGTACATACAAGTTAATAAAACAATTGGGGCTTTATGAGGACCTAGCAGATACATCATGAAGAATCACAATAAAAGCATATGATGATGTAGAAAGAGTTTCTAAAGGCATGATCACCTCACCTCTTCAAGTGGGCCCATGGATTCATTCCTTGCAGGTCATCCCCTCCACTCATCATCAATGCATCAAATTCCCCTTCATTGGAAGAGAGGTCATTATTAAAGGTGATCCAAAACCCTTTCAATATTGCAAGCTCTTAGAGGGGAAGCATCCATACCATTTCCCACTAAATAGACCCTCTCCAAATCCTCCATCTGACACATCAAACATCACCTCTACTTCATCCCAAGCAGAGCCCAAAATCAAGATCCTGGATAATGATTGCGGAGAATACAAACTTGAGGATGTCTTATTAATAGGCAATCTCCCCTTATCTCCCAAGTCATTCGACAAACCAAAAGAAATTAAAAAAAGGTCAAAAACTTGTTATACAATGTAAAGATACCACCTTTCAGCAATGGGGTCCACTTGATGAGGAGAGCCTTGAGACATACGTCTCTTCATGGTTGTACCGAGAAGAAGATGAAGACCCAACAAAAATACCTAAAAAAATGTATCCAAAAGCATCAACTATAGTAGAAAAGATGGGTTACAAAGGACACGGCTTGGGACTAGAGGAGAAAGGAAGAAAAGCACCAATAAATCCTATCTCATACAAATATAACAGAGGCTTGGGGTACACTCCATTGCCTAAGATCACTATCACTGGGGCCCCTTAAATTCCTTCTTTGGATGTCGAAGACTCTGATGAAGAGGAGTTCCATGAAATGCCTTTTGAATACAAAGATGACATCTTCTTTGACACCCACATCAAAACCATCACTCCCATAACCCCTCCCATTCCACATGAGCTACATCTTGTCCATCCCAAACTTATAGACTAAGGCCAATGAGACAAAACCACTTTAGACATTTGCGCTGATGATAACACTCTCATAACTCTCTTGACAATGTATAATTTGGAAGACTGCAACAAAGTGCTCGAGATTCAATTGCAAGAAAAGGAATACTTTGGTAGTCAGGTCAATGCCCTTAGTCACAAAAAAGATAATAAAAATAAAAAACATGATTCCCTAGATGAAAATCTCTTTGAGACACCTTTGGATGAACAACAAGTAAAAACAAAGGGCGTATCCAAAAGTGAAAACCTAGAAAAGGCAATTGATGATGAGGGAATTGACCTCCCTACCATTGGTCATCTTCCACAGGACAGGTCAAACTTGTTAATAGAGGAAATAGATAATATCAATATGGGCACCGAAGACATTCCAAATAACGTGATCATTGCCAAATCCCTCACAAATCAAGAGAAACGGGACTTCATCAGTTTCCTCACAGAGACAAAAATTAACTTTGCTTGGTCCTATGTTGACATGCCAGGTCTAGATCCTGACTTGGTGGTTCATAATCTTTCATTTCATCCAGATGCAAAACCCATAAAGGAGAAGTTACGTAAGATGCATCCACATATTGCACTCCTGGTCAAAGCGGAACTCTAAAAGATGTTGGTTGTAGAATTCATCAAACCAATAGACTACCCTGAATGGGTATCTAGATCTGTACTAATTTCCAAGATCTAAACAAGGCTTTCCCTAGGGATCATTTCCTTTTCCCCAACATAGACATGATTGTGGACCTCATAGCGAGACACGAGATGCTATCACTTATGGATGAATTTTCTGGATATAATCAGATCAGGATCATAGAAGAAGATCAACACAAAACTGAATTCACAACACCGTGGGGGACTTTTTGTTACAGGGTCATGCCTTTTGGTCTGAAAAATGTTGAAGCTACATATCAACATGCAATGAAAATAATTTTTCATGACCTCTTGCACAAAATCATGGAGGAATATGTGGACAATCTTCTAGGCAAATCAAAGACAAGAAATTAGCACATCCCTATCTTAAGGCAAATCTTTGAAAGATTGGAAAAATACAAACTGCGCCTCAATCCTAAGAAGTGTTTCTTGATGGTATGATGAAAGAGTAAGTATCTGGTAGATTACTGAGAGGGGGGGTGAATCGGTAAACTAAAAAACTGGTACAAACTTCCAAATCTCAAATTCAAACTCGCAAAGTAAACTTTCACTATCAAGATCAATACTCATAAGAATACTCAACATCAACCAGTTAAATGTTATGACAACTTAACAGTAAACAACTTCAATCTTGTAAACAAAATGCTTAATCATATCTCAATGCTTCTAGTTATCATGCCTTATCAGAAGTTAATCAAATCAACAAATAAGATCATAACCACAAAAACATTCACCACTTGACACAAATGTTTATACATGGAAAACCCAAATAGGTAAAAACCATGATGAGATGAGACTCACAAGATAGCTATCTGAACTCTTCTGAAGTTCATCCTGTTAGGAGCCAAGCCTGTTAAAGCTTTTACAATAAGTCTTGTTAAGAACTGATTCTGTTAGGAATCACCCGATTAACGGATTTACAAAATGCCTTGATGAAAAGCAAAATACCCTGTTAGGAGTAACCTCAGTAGAGGGTTTGCGAATCCAAGCTAATGGACCACCTTGTTAGAGGATTTAATAAGTAACCAAGCTTGTTAGAGCTTACCCGATTAAGGGATTTCAATTCTGGTGTAATTGTTAGAAAACAATAGGTTTTCTTGATCTATCTGAATAGTACTACATTTGCTTGATTAGATTCTTTTAAGCTTCAATCTGCTTCTACATAAACTGCAAATCCATTCTTTGGTTAGGCAACTACACACTTAACTGATTTCTGCCAATCTTGCCAACACTTTTTCAAACAACATCATCAACCTTAAATACAAATCAATTAGGTCGGTAACACAACAAAAACCTAATTCTCTCATAGAGATTACAAACAAGTCGATTCAATATTGACCATTAGAAATCATAACAATCTCTTCACATTCTTCAAGAAAATTCCAACTGCTCCATGATCACCACTTCATCAGACTTTGTAATGCATCACGCACTATGCATTAGATGAAATCCACTTTGCTCATTCCCTAGACAACAAACAAACATGCCAAAACAATCTAAACTTATCCTCATACAATGATCACACATGTCTCCATCATTACCACTCATCATTATATCTTAAACCAACAAACTTGATCGGTTAGGGTTTAACAAAAAACAACTACTAGGGTTTACCGATTACATTGCATAGAAAAGGGTTTAACCTTATACACCAGTTTACCGGTTCAACTCACAAACTTAACATACTAGTTTACAACATCTTCCACAAAGCTCTTCCTACTAGTTACAAGCCAATATCAATAATAACAACAATATCAACAATATCATAAATACCATTACGAGTTCAATTGACATCAATGACAACATAACATATCATTAATGCAATCTTCATGCAAATATCAACAATCTCCCTCTGTGGCATTGATGGCAATACAAATATCAAAGCCTCTGATTGTTGTTGTGATTGGTGAATAGGAATCCTAATTTACATTACCAAGTATTCACCATGCTCTGTCTGTCTTCAGCCTGTCACTGGTTTCCCTTTGCCAGTCACATAATTCTTCTCCTAATCACATAATTCTTCTCCCCCTTTGACAACAATGCCAAATTGAAAGTAAAACATGTAATATCAAAATTTCACTGTGCATCAACAATATACTGCAACTTGATGCTCCCCCAGTGGAATACATCCACTTCTTCCTCAATCCATGTAAAATTTTGCAAGTTATTCAAGGACTGATGCAATTAGCATCATGCTCAACTAATCTCATGAAGTGGGACAACCCCCAACTGACTTCTAAGATACTAAAAAGTAGTCTTAGGTAGAGGTTTGGTAAAGATATCTGCAAGCTACTCCTAGGTAGAAACATGCTCTAAGATAACATCTTTACTTTGAACTTTTTCCCTCAAAAATTGATACTTCAATTCAATGTGCTTGGTGTGAGCATGCAAAATAGGATTCTTAGAAATATTAATGGCACTTGTATTATCACTTAAAATCTTGATAGGTTCTGAGATATTCATCTTAAAACCTTCCAAAATGTTCCTCATCCAAATAGCCTGTGTGCAATTCATATAAGTTGCAACATACTCAACTTCAGCATTAGATTGTGAAGTACAACTCTGCTTCTTACTACTCCATGAAACTAGCCTTCCTCCTAGAAAGAATGCTCCACTGGTAGCACTTTTCTAGTCATCAACATTTCCTGCCCAATCAACATCAGTGTCTTATTACTACTTACTAAGTTGCCATTAGTTTTATGTCCAAAGTCATTCTATATACTCTAGTCGATTACTACTACCGAAATATTCAGTCGATAAGCACAGAGTAGTCGGTTATAGAAGAAAGTAGTCACAGAGCCTAGTATACACTGAGCCATCTACCGAGTATCACTAATGTGTCTACTGAGCAGCAAAAATGATATATCGAGTTAACACACACTGAGTGAAACGTGTTACCAGATTCATTGAACCTAGACACACATGGGAAACATGTTACAAGATCAAGGAACAAAGAACCGTTATCACATTAGAAATTGCACTTAAAGATTTTGTATGATCTTGAGGTCATCTATCCAATGAAATATCTTGTATGGTTATTCATTCGATAAATCATGTTTGTAAGATCAAAGCAATGAACCAGATCACCAACATAAGAGATCTATTTATACAACATGAATTGGGATCAGATATAGGGATATATGAAGCAAGACTTGTATGATAGATAAGGAAGCACTGAGTATTATGACTATCAAAGACATAGAGGTCACCAAGAAGGATTTTAGAGAATAGTCAAGGAATAGAGTAAACAAAAGGGTTTACCGAGTTACTTTATGGATTACCGAGGTATTCTATAAGCAAGGTAATTTCATTTTGAGCACATAGAATCTGCTATAACATTTCAGATGTGAAGTTGAGATATTTGTAAAGATTTTATTGTAATATTTTGAGTTGTAAGAGAAACCTCTAATAGGGTAAAAGACTCTAACAAAGTCTATAAATTGTAAAGCCTTTAACCAGGTGCCGCATTTAGATTAAGTGTTGTAAAATCCTTTAGCAAGGTAGATCTAACGATCTTGATACTCCTAATAGGGTAAGCTATCAGAAATAGTTGAACATGTAGCTCTAACCGAGCAACCTTTATTATTGCAGTAGTGAAGTTGTGGGTGCCATCCCCACCGTAGTTTTTCTCTCTAACCAAGAGTTTCTGCGTAACCAAAATATATGTGTTACGGAGTGAATCATGTATGATTATTATTTATTTGTTTTAGCATTATATTATGTTACAACAGTTTTTGGTTTATGCATAACAGTAAAGTTATTGTTGAAGAAAGGATTTGAAGTACTGATTCACCCCTCCCCTCTCAGTATATTAGCTTTCCATATTGGGCCTAACAATTGGTATCAGAGCTTCAATCTTGGAAAAGGGTTTAACAGCTTAAAGAGAAAGATCTTATCAATGGAAGGCTATAGACAATCTCGGAGAATTGTGAATCTTCAAAATGAATTGGATCATGCTAATCAAGTGATTGTTGACATGCAGAAACAAATGCAAAAATCTCTTAAAGTTAGAAGAAGATTATCTGATGATTTACAGGACTCTCAAGAGTTAGTGGAACAAATTGAAACATCATCTAAGAACAGTATATCTAAAGAGACTGAAGAAATGATTGAAGAACTGAAGGAAAAGAACAAAGCACTAACTAATCAGCTAAAAGCAATGAAAAGAGGACATGAACATTTTAGCACACAAACGACTGAAAATCTGGATGCATTGAGGACAGCCGAGGATAAAATAAGAGATCTAGAAAGAGAAAAACAACAGCTTGAAGAATTAGTATCTGAAACGAATGATGAAATCACAAGGTTGACTGTGATTCAACAAAATCTATCAGATCAATTGGGTTATGCACATCATGAAGCAAATCTGAAAGATGATGAGAATCAAGCATTGAAACTTGAAGTATCAAGGTTGACTGATGAACTTGAAATAGAGAAGAAATCCAAAGAAACACTGAAACAGAGTTATGAAGCATCAAGGATGTTGGATGAGCAACTGAATACAAAAAGACCCAACAAAGTTGCAGGGCTCAGTTACAAAGGAAAAAACTCTACCGAAAAGGGAATCCACACTACCAAGAAAGGAGAATCGTCAAAGCAAGCTGGAAACAAGAAGAACATCAAAGGAAAGAAGCCTATTTGCAACTACCGTGGAAAACAAGGACATACTGCTAATATGTGCCAAATCAGAAAAGGTAAGCAACTGAATGTCACAAGGTCTAATGGTTATTGTCACAATTGAAATAAATATGGTCACACATCTAACCAATGTAGGACAAAGTCTACTAGCAATTATCAGAAGGCAAAATTCAAAGGATTTTGTAAAAACTGCAATAGATATGGACATAGTACTGAGAAGTGTTGGTTTAAGCAAAAGAACTATATGTGGTTTGCACACCGAGCAAATACTAGAGGCTACCGAACTCACACAAATCCTAACCGAAAGCATTCTGCAGTACCATGGGATTACAATACAAGGATATGGTGTGAATATTATGGAAGATATGGATAGATAAGTGCCAACTCCTTTATAAGGTTTGGAATGAACAACCGAAGATCATGGATAAATCCTGGTATAGCATGTTTTCATTGTCACAAAGTTGGACACTTGGCTAGAGATTGTAGGGATCAATCTAGAGGAGACACTGAGGAAATAAAAGGCAAATTACAGATGATTTGGAAAAAGAAGGAAATTGTGTCAAATGAAGAAAGCACCTTATCTACTGAGTTAGGTGCACCTATTCCAAATTAATCGATGAAGGTATGAAGGGACTGCATTCTCTCAAAGGTTAAATCTTAACAATTCCTATTTTATCATGTACTTAATTCAAAATTTGCATAACTAAAGATGCATTAGCGAGTTTGAAATTCTATCTAGTCTTTTGGAGCACTAGTCAAGTTGGTAAATATAGGAAGCCTATCTAGTCAGTAAATACAGGAAGCCTATCTAGTCAGTAAATACAGGAAGCCTATCTAGTTAGTAAATACAAGAAGTCTGGCTACTCGATAAAAGCATAAAAAGGAAGTGGTATCGAGTGCATTTAATGTTTTTGACCTAACCGCACAGAGCCCAACAAGGTAAAATATGTACTTAAACCACTTACCAAGTTTTCAGAGAGCAGAGCAAAGTGATTCAAAGGCGATCAAACCTCCTCCGAAATGAAATTCAAGGTATTTACACATTGACCTCAAGCATTTATAAGAGTTAGCTACTGAGAAATATCAATGTGATTATCTGTTTTATATTTACTAAGTGAAAGCATTTGTTGGTTAAAGTTTTCAAACCCTAAGGATCTTTTGTTAGTATTTATCCAAAATCTGCAATGGCACCTAAGATCTAGAAGCCCGTTGTTGTTGAGAATATTGAAAAGCCCTCACTGAAATACTCTCTAACTCCCAAAGTAGCTTCTGAACCAGATGATAAAACTACATTTTCACTCATTCCAGATAGGGTTTTACTAGTTGAGGATGTCAGATTCTTCACTAAGTGTCATGTTGAGGAACTAGGTCATGTTGAGATCAAGGACACATATGATGAATTGTGTACTGATGGGAAATTGGATAGCAAGTATGAACACATTAAAATCAAGGGATTGAATGAAGCCCTAACCTATCCCCGTGTCTTCAAACCCCAATGGGTCAAGTTTGTTATGAGCAGAGTTCATGATGATTTCATGTGGTTAGAGGAGAAACCATTCAAAATCACCAAGGAAATCATCCATTTGATCACTGGTTACCCTATTTTTGATCATGCCCGAGCTCAGAAAATGATATCACAAAAGGAATTGATCACTTTAACCAGAGTTGAATCTGATTGCAGAGGACTAAAATTGAACAATGTCACAGATGTAGAGCTGAAGTTTGCAATTAGAGTCATAGGTTATTGTTTCTTTCAATCAACAAGGGAAAATAGTGTACCCTATGCAACAGTCGATTTAGCATACAAAATTGTGAAGAAAGGAATGAAAATTGATCTATGCAAAGTATTGTTGAAAAACCTATTTGAGAATCTAAACACCATAAGGAAGCCAAAGAAGAACAACTTGGCTAACACACTAAAGTTTGGATCACTTTTGGTATGCATGTTTTTCTATTTTGAGAAATTCTTTCCATTAGTCGGAAATGTAGTTTGGGAGCTACACCGACCAATCACCCATCAAATCAATGACTTCATCAAATGACTAGGTGATAACTTTAATGATATTTTGGATGATTACTTTAGCAAGTTTCAAGAAAAGATGCATAACAGGTATAGAATTCCACCCCAGTTAGTAGAGAAATACAAGGATGGCATATGCTTTGAAGTAGACACCGACTACTGCTATGTCAATATTGTGGAACCAAGAACTCAATCTTTATCACCTATGGGTTATGAGATTGATTTTAACATCACACAATAGCAGATAGATTCTTTTCTTACATTACTAAGGCATGCTACCAAGCTGAGATATGGTACATATGAAGAAGTTAAAGAGAAAGTTAATATGAGTATTGTAGTACCCAAGGCTACAAGGAAAGCAACAAAAATGATCAAGGCATTAACAGAGAAATTTGGAGAAGGTTCTTCCTCCACACCTATCAAGGGCACTCTAGTCATCACCGAGGAGGAATCTGAAGCCCAAGAGGCAGCTATTACATTGAGCACCGAGTTACCTAAAGTGAAAGTTTTGAAAAGGAAGAAACAAGATACATCAAAGGTATCACTAACTGCTTCAGTAAAGCACCAAAACACAAGATCATATGCAGTGTCACCGAGTAAGAAATCAAAGAATGTTGCCACACCAAAGGTAACAAAAACTTATAAGAAATCTACTCAGAGACTCATTTTGACTAAAGAGTCTAGTGACACCGAATCTGAAGACAAAGTAAATTTCAGATTGTCAAGAGTAAAAAGGAAGATGTACATAGTGTTGATAATTTTTGTGCAAATCTAAAATAATATGGTGGATTTGGATCATTTAGATATGTTAAGTATGAATCTAGAAATGATGATGAAAAGAGACGAATAGAAGAAGTTGTCATCTGCACACTTCTGAAATTTTGATTGGTCCCATTGGAAGTATCTAATTCTCTTCCAAAAGAGTTGTATTTGCATATTGATAATAGGTGGAAGTATGCTATGGACTTAGAGAAATAGATGAGAGAAAGAAGTATGAAATATCTCTTCTGAGACATGTTAGTAGATGAGATCAATGAACATTTGAAAAACTACCACACAAACTTCCTAGTCAAGCAAAGAGCCTTGAAATTGATGAATGGCCTTTATTTGGATGTAGAGAATGATACCAAAGAAAAGTGGCAGGAAATCTTTCGAATCAAGAATGTTGGTGAGCAATTTGAAGTTGAAATAGTTGATGTCACCGAGCAAGATCCCGATATCACCAAGCAAGACCCTGCTGACACTATACAAATTGATGAGGATATCATGGACACCGAGGCACAAGAATAGGAAATGATAGAAAGGAATGCTTATGCCAAACTGGTATCTAGTGAGTCAGTTTTGGAACAAGTTCAATCCTATCCTCGGGTCACTCAACCTATTTCAACCGAGGCCCCTCAGGATACTGAACAAGGAACAGAGGGTCACAAGTCTACAGAAGGAGAAGCTACTTCTCAGGCCACCAGAGAATAGACTTCTCAAGCTCCTTCTAGCACTGAAAATATTACTGTAGCGTCCTAAAATTGTGACACTTGCAATTTCAACTGCATTTCGGTCTTCACGATGGCAACGCAACACGGAACCTGAATGGAGACCCCAAAACTTGTCCACGACACCAAAAACTGCATTTTCTTGCACCCTGGCCTGATCCTCCTTTGCACCCTACTATCTCGAGAGGTGGGACCAGAGCGCCCAACGCCCTGGTCCTTCAGGACCAGGGCGTGCCCTGGTCCCCCAGGACCATGGCGCCCAGCGCCCTAGTCCTTGGCCCTATTTTTGGGCCCGGTCTCCTATGGGGCTTTGGGTCTTTTTGTTTGCAATTTGGAAAATAACATTTCCTGGTCAGCCTAAGGTCGGGAAAATCAGTCTATCAGCCCTAATTGACAAGTATATAAACTACATTTTCCTCTCCCATTTGAGGAGAAAGGACATATGTGTACAAGCGTGGAAATGATACTCAAACATTCAAGCATTCAAGCATTCCTTCAAGCAATTGATCATTCCAAGTCTCCATTCAAGGCTAAGTGTTGCATTCAAGACAAGGATTCAACCATTGAAGAGGAGATCACATACTACAACATACAACAATACAACAAACAACAACATCTATACCTTCGCACATAAGGATACAAACATCCTTACAACAAGGTATTAGTACTTGTTTTACATTACAATCATTTACATTTACAGCATTTCTCATTTCTTGGTTAATTCCAAAATCGAGGTTTGACCAAAAGGCAAACCCCTAATCCCTAACCCCCCAATCGTCTTCGCTTTTCTATGTGTAGGTTGCAGGTACGCGCTTGAAATTGAAGATCTGGAATCCTTGTGCAGAGACAAACAGATCCCCCTTCGTTTCGTGGATTTTTCGGAGGACCGTGTGCACGTCGGGCGCCATCGTCCTGTCAACTTTTGCTCAAATTTGTAGGACAGTGCCGTATCAACATTTTACTGCTAATTCTAGGTCCGCAGCTTCATCCTATATCCCTATCTCAGTTTATAAGCGAATCTTTCTCACTTTCTATGCATTCCTAGCCTAATCATTCTATCTACATTCTTTACAAAAGAGGGTAGCCTTGCTGTCTTAACCCTTGAAACTCATTTAGAATCCAATCTTGCATTCTGTGGGATTGGATCTTGTGGATTTCAACCCCTCTTTTGAATGTAAAGTCTCCCTAAGTGAAAACCATCAACCCTAGCAACCTCCCTTCTCTCTCCTTAGAGTTGGAAGAGGGGAGAGCAACTAGGGTTCGATCAATTTTCCGCTTTACATTTTGGTGAACCTGACATGAACATCCTTTCTGATTTTTCATGGCTAGATCTGAAAATTGGATGCCTTGATTACATTTCCATGTTTGATCTTTTGCAAAATTTTAGAGGTTAATTGCATAAAAACCCTAAATTTTCTTTTTGAAAATTGAACTTGTGAAATATTTAATTGTTAATGCTTGTTTCAGATCTGTCCTTCTATTACAAATTATCAATTCATATTTGTGCCTTAATTTTGAAAATTAAGTGGTTAAGTGTCAAAACCCTAATTTTTGAAACCCTCTTGATTCAACCTTTGTCCGACAGTTTCACTGATCAAAACATCTCCAAATCAGCTATAACTTTGGATTCCGCAATAAAATCACAATATCTTTCATCCCTGAAAATTTGGAAAAAAGTTGCGAGGACCGTGTGCACTCCGAGCGCCATCATCCCCGACATTTTTTCTGAAATTTCGGGAGCCAGATCTTACTGTATTTTTCTGCTAAAATCCAGAATTTTGGCTGATTTTATCAATTATAACACTTTCAAAATTGCAGTCAAAGTTGGTCTTGTGATTGCTTGGTTTAGGGCTTCTAATCATTCAAAAATTGTTGAAATTGAAATTTTGTGTCAAAATTGTGTTCTTATTGTCCTAAATCTGAAAAGCGTGTTTGCATTCATTCAAAATTTCAGTGCTTTATTCAAATCCTTGCAACTTGTGACTTTTGAAATTAAGTGTTTAATTACAACAACTTTGATTTCCGCTTTCAAAATTGAACTTTGCGTGAAATTGAGTCAACTTTTGAATTTCAAAACTTGCATTTCTTTTGACATTCCCTCTAAAATCATAAAATTCAAAATTTCAGTTTCCCTCTCTTTTTTAAAATTCAAATTTTGCATTTTTCGACAATCTTGGTAGGGTTCAATTTTGAGATTGCAACTTTAATTTGGCCTATCTACAGATCGTATAATCACTCAATTTTTTTCAGATTAGCTTTAAAATCATCATAACTTTCATCCCTACAAATTTCGAAAAAAGTTGCAAGGACCGTGTGCACTCCGAGCACCACGGTCCCGGACATTTTTTTCGAAATTTCGGGAGACTGTCATGATTGCATTTAACAGCTTAAATCTAGAAGATTGGCTGATTTTACTGAAATTTGCTACCTCTAAATTCAAAATTTTCTCTCCCTCTCTAGTGCATGAGTTTTACAACAATAAGCCCTACTTACACTATTCCCGTTAGACGAAGCCGTAGAATTAAGTCTTTCCGAGGTTTAACTACCGAGGAGATGGAACCTAATTTGAATAGCCTTTTTAACGAGGACATGGGTAATTCCTCTAATCCTCCTAATGATGAAGAAGCTCTCCATGAGGTTTCTGTAGAACAACTTTTGAAATTGGATAACCAATTTGATGATTTTCGACAATGGATGTCTCAAGAATACCCCGATAGTCAAGCTCTTCCTTTAATTGAGGGTCTAAAACATATGCTTCAAAGTGATAAGAATGGAATTTATATTTTGCATGGTATTGCACACATTGTGGATTCGAATGTGATGCCTATAAAGAGTTGTGCCGAAACTTTAGGTTATACACAACCTCCCACTCAAGTCAATCATTCTATTCCCTTGACAACTCCTATTGCTAGCATACCTACCTTTACATCAAACATAATGGCTACTTCTATACAAGACATTTCGCCTATGATTACCAGTCATGGGGGCAATCCTTCCTCTTCAATTAACCCTCTTCCTTCATTTAATCTGACTTCTTCATTTATTCCTTCAATGAGTGTCCCTATTACATCTCCACAAATGAACATGACGCAAGGGGGCAATTCGTTTAACCATTCCATTCCTCCTTGTAGTGTTCCTCCTTTCCAATCCTCTCCTATGACTAACTATCATAGTGTCCCACCACCTTACTCTTTACCTTCTTTCAATAACATAACACCTCCATCTCAATCTAACACATCTAATATGAACTCTTCGACTGAAGCGACCATTAACAATCTTGCACAAACTATCTCTTCTTTACAGCAACAAATTGCCTCTATGAATCAATCTAAGTTTAGTGTGCCCACATTTGATGTTGCGAGCCCACTTTCTCTTGACATTGTTCGAGCTATCCCTCCTAAACATGTTGAAATCCCGCATTTGGAGCTTTACAATGGTAAAGGTGATCCTCTAACACATGTTAAGACTTTTCAAACAATATGTACTGATTTTGCTTATGACCAAAGGTTGCTTGCAAAACTGTTCACTAGATTATTAAGAGACAAAGCCCTACAATGGTATTGCTCGTTGCCTTCTTATTCTATTACTTCTTTCGAACAACTTGCAAATGCTTTCATTCAACAATTTCAAAACAATATAAGTCCTAAAGTTACTTTGATTGATTTAATGCATTGTAAACAAGGTGTTAAAGAAAAAGTGACTAATTTCATTGGTAGATATAAGCATTTGTATGCTCAAATTTCTTTTCTAGTGCCTGACAATGATATTCAAAGAATCTTTATTTCTAATTTACAAAAAGATATTCGAGACAAACTTCTATTTTCTGAGTTTACTTCTTTCCAACAGTTGTGTGCAACTCTTCACAATTATCAACTGACTGTGAGTCAAATGGAACAATCACATCCAATGGCTTTGAGTGATAAGGGTGATAGCAGTCAACAACCATTTGGGAAGTTTAAACCGAACAAAGATTCTATCAAATTCAATGAAAACATCATCAACAACAATGTGAATGCAGCATCAGGTGTGCTTCCTATTTCTAAGTTTTTCAAGAAAGAAAGAAAGTATACTCCTTTGAATGAATCATTGCATAGTATTATGAATAAGTTATTGGAACAAAATGTGCTTACTCTTCCTCATATAAGGAAAATAGATCCTGCAAAGATTACTTCACCTTATTTTGATAACAAATCTTTTTGTCAATTTCATCGTCAGCCTGGGCATGATACTGAAAAATGTTTTTCTTTAAAGGGTAAAATTCAAGATTTGATTGATAATAATACTATCTCTGTTTCCGAAGTGAATGATAAAGGCAACACATCTGTAGCTCCTCCTAACCAAAATCTTTAGATTTTTACTGATCCATTACCTTCTCATACCTCTAATGCGATTGAGACTAATGATTCTTCTCTCTCATCTGATGGTCTTGTGTCTATGACTCCGAATGTGATTAACTTTGTAGAGCAGCAAGAAAACCCTAAAGAACCTTCCATCACATTTGATTCTAGTGAAACTATCAGGGCACCTAATGGTCCTTTATACATAGTTGCAAAAGTTAAGAATACACCTTGTCGTGGAGTGCTTATTGATCCTTCATGCATGGTTAATGTTATTACTGAGGAATTACTTTTTACTTTGCAATTGAATCAAGTGATCTATGACAAAATAGATGTGATTGTGAAATTATTTGATGCATTTTCTTCTCCTGCAATTGGTTCTATTACATTACCTATTGAGGTCCATAACAAATCCCTTGATGTGAACTTTGCTATTATTCCTTCATCCAAACAATTTCATGTGAAGCTTGGCTATCCTTGGCTATCTTCCATGAAAGCTATTGCTTCTCCTATTCACAAATGTTTGAAATTTCCCCATAATGGTGAAGTTGTTACTGTCAATCATAGTCTCTTTAAACCAGCTGAAAGAACTTCTAGTGTTCCTATTGATTATTTTTGGCCTAAACAATTCCAATCTCTTCCTCCGCGAAGTGATCATCTTTTCAAATCTTATCAAAAATGGAAAACAGATATGATCTTATCTCTAAGTGAACCTAGAACACCCAAACTTGATATTCCTATCGTTCTTGAGAAGGAAGTTCTTCCTTTGAAAGATAAAACTAATGTCTTTCCTCAAGAAGATTCCCAACCCATTCCTATGGATGTGACTATGTCTATGCCGAATAAACCTTCTAAGAGTAGACCTATACCTCCTCGTCATGATGGACTTGGTCTCCTTCCTAAACCAAACATTCCTCCTTTATATGGAGTAGTTCCTCCTCCTTTTTATAGAGAGAAGAGACCTTCTTCTTCTCCTATTATCCAGCCTAAGAGACCACAACCTAAACACCCAAGTGATAAGGATGAGAACATTCCTCCTCCTAAATCTTCTCCACTTCCTACTAAGACTAGATGAAATCATTCTGCACGTGAACGCCGATGAAAGCGTCGTCTTAGAGCTCAGGCAGCAGCTTCTCAAACTTTACAATCTCCAAAAACACCTTCAACAAGCATTATTCCATTTTCTCCTCAGCTAGAAATTGAGCCTAAATCTCCTAAACATAAGATGCATGATGGTCTTGATCCTGTGCGAGTTAAAGATCCTATTTTTATAAATCTTGATGATGATATAGATGAAAATGTTATTCATGATGAACATGTTACTCCTCTTGCTTCTGATAGTGAATATGAACTTGTTGATATTGATAACCATTTATCTAATGAATTTTCTAAAGCACTTATCCTAGCTCCTAGACAAGAACAATGTGGCTCGGAACATGAACATAGCCCTTGTTTGGATCTTGTGATAGCTCCATCTACTATGTTGGATGTTCCTCCTCTAGCGTGTTCCCTGCCTTCCCGAAACATTGATCAGCAAGATCGGGGGGTAGATGATGTGCTAGACTAGTTTCATTAGCATAGCAGATTCTCTCCTCCTCTCTTTTGTTACTTCTTCCATGTGTTATTCTCATTCTTCTATTTGTTGTCCTTAGTGTGGTCTACTTGAGGACAATGCAAAGCATTGAGATCTCTTTTGGTCTCTCTCATGTTGACTCAAAAGACACATGTGTTCCCTTCTTCTAGGTGACCTTCCTTGATTGGGGAATGAAGAACAATTATGCATACATACATATGATATATACATGAATTATCATACAGCATACTGACCCCGAGGAAAGCGAAGTCACCTCGTGCTTCATGTTTTGTGTCTATTATCCTTGGGTTTATCTCACACTTGGGGGCTAAATCTTTGTGATAATGTGCTCCTTTCCTTTCTCATTTCTTATGTGTATCACTACGTTAAAGCAATCACCCCCGTTGAGGCATGTGCGATCGCTTTAACGTAGGGGGGCATACACCCTGTCTATCCTTTCATGATACTTGAAAATTTCTTGGCGAACTTAGCTTTGCCTTGAAAATTTTTGGTATTTCTCTTGCATGACTCATAGTGAGGGAACCTTACTACTGACAGTCATGGTTCTCCCTCGTGATCTTCCCTTTTACTTTGTCAATCGAAGTCATAACATCCTTAGTCCACCGGGGGCTTGGTGTGTCTTGCCTCCTTGACGTGGTGAAACTCTTTCAATGTTGTTTCCTTGTACTTTACTAGAAGTATGAGCGTACGCCTATACTCCCGCTAAAGTGGGGGCTAAATGTAGCATCCTAAAATTGGGGCACTTGCAATTTCGACTGCATTTCGGTCTTCACGATGGCGACGCAACACGGAACCTGAATGGAGACCCCGAAACTTGTCCACGAAACCAAAAAATGCATTTTCTTGCACCTTGGCCTGATCCTCCTTTGCACCCTGTTGTCTCGGGAGGTGGGACCAGAGCGCCCAGCGCCCTGGTCCCTAGCCCTATTTTTGGGCCCGGTCTCCTATGGGGCTTCGGGTCTTTTTGTTTGCAATTTGGAAAATAACATTTCCTGGTCGGCCTAAGGTCGGGAAAATCAGTCTATTAGCCCTAATTGACAAGTATATAAACTACATTTTCCTCTCCCATTTGAGGAGAAAGGACATATGTGTACAAGCATGGAAATGATACTCAAACTTTCAAGCATTCAAGCATTCAAACATTCCTTCAAGCAATTGATCATTCCAAGTCTCCATTCAAGGCTAAGTGTTGCATTCAAGACAAGGATTCAACCATTGAAGAGGAGATCACATACTACAACATACAACAATACAACAAACAACAACATCTATACCTTCGCACATAAGGATACAAACATCCTTACAACAAGGTATTAGTACTTGTTTTACATTACAATCATTTACATTTATAGCATTTCTCATTTCTTGGTTAATTCCAAAACTGGGGTTTGACCAAAAGGCAAACCCCTAATCCCTAACCCCCCAATCATCTTCGCTTTTCTATGTGTAGGTTGCAGGTACGCGACTGAAATTGAAGATCTGGAATCCTTGTGCAGAGACGAATAGATCCCCCTTCATTTCGCGGATTTTTCGGAGGACCGTGTGCACGTCGGGCACCATCGTCCCGTCAACTTTTGCTCAAATTTGCAGGACAGTGCTGTATCAACATTTTACTACTAATTCCAGGTCCGCAGCTTCATCCTATATCCCTATCTCATTTTATAAGAGAATCTTTCTCACTTTCTATGCATTCCTAGCCTAATCATTCTATCTACATTCTTTACAAAAGAGGGTAGCCTTGCTGTCTTAACCCTTGAAACTCATTTAGAATCCAATCTTGCATTTTGTGGGATTGGATCTTGTGGATTTCAACCCCTCTTTTGAATGTAAAGTCTCCCTAAGTGAAAACCATCAACCCTAGTAACCTCCCTTCTCTCTCCTTGGAGTTGGAAGAGGGGAGAGCAACTAGGGTTCGATCATTTTTCTACTTTACAGTTACAACTGAGACCCTAAGCAAGGATTCACCGAAGGCTACATTAGAGGTTCAAGAAATTGACAAAAGTGTTCGCTCTATCAAGCAACCTACCGAGAGTCAACAAGCCTCCCAAGCCATTGTATTAGTTCAACCGATGAAAGCTAAAGAAAAGAAAATAAAAAAGCATAGTTTCAAATTAGATTTGCCAAAACCAATAGTGTTGCCAAATTTAGACATATCCAAATTGAAAGGGCAAGCACTCATTGAATTCGGTGAACTATGCAAAGCCAAAGCAGAACAGGAAAAACAAATGGCTCTTCAAAAGAAAAATAGAGTACTTCAGAAGGTGAAAGCACTATTAACAGATATGCTACCTAAAGCTACAGTGACAAAAGATGTAGCCATCCATATTCAACTGGATGAACTCCTAACTAAAATAGAGACATCTGGAGTAGATGCATCTGAATATTTGAGCAAATTGAAGGACACATAGCTCACTGCTAAAATGATTGAAGAGGTACAGAAAGCCATTGCTATTGGCAAAGTAAAACTTGTCAAATTTATTGTTGAATTGTCCCCTCAACTCAAGCATATTCTTTATTTATTTTAGAAACTCTGTACATTCTCTTTATTCATTAAAGATATCAAAAATAAAACAAAAGTGATTGAGAAAGAGATCACCAATCTCTCAAATAAGCTGACCATTGAGCCAAATTCTATTCAACGTTTCTATACAAAGTTACAAAAGCTCATGGCTCAACAATTGGAACTTAGGAATGAAGAGCACCAAATCAGGATAGAAATTATGACTCTCCAAACCTTATTCATTACACATTTGTCCTCCATCCAAGAGCAGATCAACAAGGCTACCTCCCTATCCACTTAGCCAGAGGGAAGCACCTTAGATGGACTAATTTCATTGTTAGCTGACATTACAGCTCAGAATTCACTCATGGATAGTGTCAAGGATGCCCTTTCTGTCGCTCTCACCGATGCAAGGACAAAGTATAAATCCATTTTTGATCAGTTGCCTCCACCGAATGGTAACTAAGTTTTTATGTTTGTCAAAAAGGGGGAGTATATAGTGTATATAAGATAATTTTGACAGGGGGAGCAGTGAACCGAGCAGTGACAACTGAGCAGTTAATACAAAATATTGATCACAGTGCATGCATAATCAGAGTTTTGTATAGTATATTGATAAGGGGAGTATATTTGAATATACTATTTTATTGACAAATGTATATACTGTCTGATTAGTCAAATTTTGTAAGTATATAGTTTTTGAGTTATGACTTTGAAAGAAGTTTTGCCAAACATCTCAACTAATGTCAAAAGGGGAGATTGTTACTACTTACTAAGTTGTCGTTAGTTTTATGTCCAAAGTCATTCTATATACTCTAGTCGGGTACTACTACCGAAATATTCAGTCGGTAAGCACAGAGCAGTCAGTTATAGAAGAAAGTAGTCATAGAGCCTAGTATACACCGAGCTGTCTACCGAGTATCACTAATGTGTCTACCAAGCAGCAAAAATGATATATCGAGTTAACACACACTAAGTGAAACTTGTTACTAAATTCATTGAACCTAGACACACATGGGAAATGTGTTACAAGATCAAGGAACAAAGAACCGTTATCACATTGGAAATTGCACTTAAAGATTTTGTATGATCTTGAGGTCATCTACCCAATGAAATATCCTGTATGGTTATTCATTCAATAAATCATGTTTGTAAGATCGAAGCAATGAACCAGATCATAGACATAAGAGATCTATTTATACAGTATGAATTGGGATTAGATACAGGGATATATGAAGCAAGACTTGTGCGATAGAGAAGGAAGCACTGAGTATTATGATTGTCAGAGACACATGAGAGGTCATCGAGAAGGATTTCAGAGAACAGTCAAGGAACAGAGTAAATAGAAGGGTTTACCAAGTTACTTTATGGATTACCGAGGTATGCTATAAGCAAGGTAATCTCATTTTGAGCACATAGAATCTGCTATAACATTTCAGATGTGAAGTTGCAAATATTTGTAAATATTTTATTGTAATATTTTGAGTTGTAAGAGAAATCTCTAACAGGGTAAAAGACTCTAACAAAGTCTATAAATTGTAAATCCTTTAACCAAGTGCAGCATTTAGATGAAGTGTTGTAAAATCCTTTAGCAAGGTAGATCTAACGATCTTGATACTCCTAATAGGGTAAGCTATCAGAAATAGCTGAACATGTAGCTCTAATCGAGAAACCTTTATTATTGCAGTAGTGAAGTTGTGGGTGCCATCCCCACCGTAGTTTTTCTCTCTAACCAAGAGTTCTGCGTAACCAAAATATATGTGTTATGGAGTGAATCATGTATGATTATTATTTTTTTTTTTTAGCATTATATTATGTTACAGCAGTTTTTGGTTTATGCGTAACAGTAAAGTTATTGTTGAAGAAAGGATTTGAAGTGTTGATTGCCCCCCCCCCTCTCAGTACATTAGCTTTCCATATTGGGCCTAACATGTATGCCTTCAAATCAAAGTTTCCTCCATATGGATACCATAATCCATAGTCAACTATACCTTTTAGATATCTAAAAAATTCTCTCTTGGTTGCCATCAGATGTGCTTACTTTGGATTCTTCTGAAATCTAGAAACTATACCAACTGCATGGGCAATATTCGGTCTGCTATGAACAACATAGTGTAATTTTCCAATCATTGACTTGTATTCCTTTTTATCAACAGACTTAGATGCATCCTCCTTGGACAACTTACAACCTATAACCATTGGTGTTCCAACTAGTTTACAGTCACTCATGCCAAAATTCTTCAAAACCTCTTTCACATACTTAGATTGAGTGATGAAAATACCATTCTTCATTTGCTATATTTGCAAGCCTATGAAATTTTTTGTTTCCCCTACTAAAGGCATTTCAAACTCATTTTTCATTTCATCTGCAAAAATGTTGCTCATGACATCATTACCTCCAAAAATAATATCATCAACAAATACTTTACTGACCAATATTTCATCTCCTTCAGACTTGAGATAAATATTACTATCATCACTAGTTCTTGCAAAGCCTATCTTCATCAGATGTGTATGAAGTTGTTCATACCATGCTTTGGGTGCCTTCTTTAATCCATACAAAGCTTTATGCAATTTGCATACCATGTCTTTCTCATCAGTCAATGCATAACCATTTGGCTGCTCTATGTATGCCTTTTCTTCCAATATCCCATTCAAAAATGTAGACTTAACATCCATCTGGTATACCTTGAACTTCTTATGGGCTGCAAATGTAAGTAAAGTTCTAACACCTTCCAGTCTTGCTACTAGTGCAAAATTTTGTCCATAATCCTCTCCTTCTTCTTGCGCATAACCCTTGTAGACTAATCTTGCCTTGTTGTGAACTACAACACCCTCTTCATTTAACTTATTCTTGAACACCCATTTGGTACCTATAACATTCTTTTTTATCGGTCAGGGTACCAGGGTCCATGTGTTGTTCTTCTCAATTTGATCCAATTCCTCCTCCATAGCTTTAACCCAATGAGCATCACCAAATGCCTCCTTAGCACTTCTAGGTTCAATGATGGAGATCATGAAAGAGTTCTCTCTTATTCTCCTTCTAGTTAGTACTCCAACATCCTTATCCCCAATAATTTGCTCAGGATAGTGATTTAATCTCACATACCTAGGAATAACATGATCATTCTCTTCAGGTTCAACTTCTTCATTATAATCTTCTTCTAAATTTATTTGTTCCGGTTGAACAAGTACATTAGAATTTACTTTACCGATTTCTAATTTAACAACTTCAGGTTCCAAAAGCAAAATGCAAGGATCTTCATCCATTTTCTCTGAACTAGTTCCATTTGAGACTTTAGGACATTCATCTACACAAAAATCAACACTCTCAACAATTCTTTGTGTCTGGTTGTTGAAGAATTTGTAGGCCTTACTCTTGGTGGAATAGCCAAGAAATATGCCTTCATCACTCTTAGCTTCAAACTTGCTTATGTAATCACCTCTTTTAATAAAACATTTTCTACCAAATATTTTTAAATAACTAACTTTAGGTGATCTCCCATACCAATATTCATAAGGGGTTTTATCCTTACCTTTTTTCATCAGAACTCGGTTCATTGTGTAGACCGTTGTACTTACAACTTCTTTCCAAAATGTTTTCGCTACATCTCCTTGTATCAACATTTTCCTAGCAGCTTCAACCACTAATCGATTGTTCCTCTCTGTTATACCATTCTGTTGTGGTGTCCTTGGTACAAAAAATTGTTGCTTGATATCATTCTCATCACAGTACTCAGTGAATTCCTCAAAAATAAATTCACTGCCTTGATCTGTTCTCAAACATTTTATCTTTTTGCCACTCTCTTTCTCATCTAAGGCCCTGAATGCCTTGAACTTACCAAAATCTTTATTCTTATCCTTCAAGAATGTGACCCACATCATCCTTGAACAATCATCAGTGAAGATCATGAAATGTATATCACCTTGAATGCTTCTTGTTCATATTGGTCCACATAGATCTGTATGAACCAAATCTAACAAGTGCTCTATTGAGAAGGACTTGCTCTTGAAAATTGAAGAAGTCATCTTTCCTAACTGACATTCTTTACAAAGAGCATTAACCAGTTTGTCCAGCTAAGGCATATCTCTTACTGTCTTGGACTTGCTTACTTTAACAATGTTATCAAAGTTTATATGACAAAATATCCTATGCCAAAGCCATCTATCATCTATCTTTGCAATCAAACAATTGCTAACTTTAGGATTAAGATGAAATAAATTACCTCTGGTTTGTTTCCTGATTGCAATCAATTCACCTTTGTTGTCAAATATTTTGCACATACCATTTCTAAACTCCAGTGGGTATCCTCTGTCATTAAGTTGTTCCACACTCAAAAGATTGTGCTTTAGACCTTCAACCCAATAGGCATCATCGGCACTGCTCTTCGCATTAAGAGAAATAACTCCCTTACCTTTAACCATATAGGGTGAGTCATTGCCAAATCTGACAACATCGCCATCAAATTTCTTCAAGGAAACAAATTTTCTCCTATCATTGGTCATGTGATGTGAACAACCACTATCAATGATCCAATTATTAGAGTTATCCATCCTGGACACTGGTGCCTTCTGATCTAATATCTCTTCCTTAATAGCTACAAACACAATATCTTCACTAGCATCATCATCAGATCCTTCATCAGTAATACCACTATCAATAGAAATAAGACAATCTATCTTTCCTTTTCCCTTATACTTCTTGAATTTATCTCTCTTGTATTCATTTTCACCATTAGGATAGTTAGCTGCTATATGACCAATCTTGTTGCATGCAAAACATTTTAAAGGTAGTTTACCTCTATATTTTCCAGTGCCTCTAAGTAGTCATTTTTCCAACAATGCCTTAAGTTCCACTAAGATGTCTTCATCATTAGCATCTCTGCTGGATCTAGATTCATAACCATGACAAGTATCTCTACTTTTCTCACAAATGGGTTAGAGATAGAAGCTTTGAATGTAGATTTTTATTTATGTACACTACCATCATACCCATTTAATTCAAAAGCAATAAGTTTGCCAATAATAGAGTCAAGAGTACCTTAGTTTTGTCAATGGACTTCAACTCCTGAATAGTTGCAACTCGGATAGCAGAGACCGATAGCAGGGTTCTCAGTACCTTATTGATCATTGTGGCATCTTCCACTTTCCCTCCTGCACTCTTTATTTCACCAACTATATCTTTTATCCTTTGACCATACTGCTGGATATTCTCACCTTTAGACATTCTCATATCATTAAACTTTCCTCTTAAACTCTCCTCTTTAGCAATCTTAACATGTTCATCACCGCTATAAATCTCTTCAAATTTTTTCCATACTTCATATGCAATTTCAAGACCATGAACATCTACATATTTAGAATTAGATAGGGAACTGATAATAGCCTCCAATGCTTGATGATTTTCTTGTTGGTCTTTCTTCTGATCATCAATTAGAGTTCTAGTAGGTGCAATATATTTATTTTCTACATGATCCTAATACTGACTTCCCAGACCCTTATGTAAATCTTCAATCTGACACTCCATATCCTATAGTTTTCTTTGTTAAACTACAGACCTTCTTTCTTCATCATGATCTACAAGATATTTTCACCAAGTTGTTGGGCTTTTAGGTTAAAGAGGACCTGAGATGCTCTGATACCAATTGATGGTATGATGAAAGAATAAGTATCTGGTATATTACTGAGAGGGGGGGTGAATCAGTAAACTGAAAAACTAATACAAACTTCCCAATCTCAAATTCATACTCACAAAGTAAACTTTCACTGTCAAGATCAATACTCATAAGAATACTCAACATCAACCGGTTAACTACTATGACAACTTAACAGTAAACAACTTCAATCTTGTAAACAAAATGCTTAATCATATCTCAACATACTTCATCTCTCAATGCTTCTAGTTATCATGCCTTATCAAAAGTTAATCAAATCAACAAATAAGATCATAACCACAAAAACATTCACCACTTGACACAAATATTTATACGTGGAAAACCCAAATAGGTAAAAACCACAGGTAGATGAGACTCACAAGATAGCTATTTGAACTCTTTTGAAGTTCACCCTATTAGGAGCCAAGTTTGTTAAAGCTTTTACAATAAGTCTTGTTAAGAACTGATTCTATTAGGAATCACCTAGTTAAGGGATTTACATAATGCCTTGATGAAAAGAAAAACACCCTGTTAGGAGTAACCTCGATAGAGGATTTGAGAATCTAAGCTAATGGACCACCTTGTTAGAGAATTTAATAAGTAGCCAAGCTTGTTAGAGCTTACCCAGTTAAGGGATTTCAATTCTGTTGTAATCATTAGAAAACAATAGGTTTTCTTGATCTGTTTGAATAGCACTACATTTGCTTGATCAGATCCTTTTAAGCTTCAATCTGCTTCTACATAAACTGTAGATCCATTCTCCGGTTAGGCAACTACACACTCAACTGTTTTCTGCCAATCTTGCCAACACTTTTTCAAACAACATCATCGACCTTAAATACTAATCAATTAGGTCGGTAACACAACAAAAACCTAATTCTCTCATAGAGATTACAAACAAGTCAGTTCAATCTTGACTGTTAGAAATCGTAACAATCTCTTCACATTCTTCATAAAAATTCCAACCGCTCCATGATTACCGCTTCATCAGACTTTGTAACTCATCACGTGCTATGCATTAGATGCAATCCACTTTTCTCATTCCCTAGACAAAAAACAAATGCGCCAAAACAATCTAAACTTATTCTCATACAATGATCGCACATGTCTCCATCATTATCGCTCATCATTAGATCTTAAACCAACAAACTTGATCAGTTAGGGTTTAACAAAAAACAACTATTAGGGTTTATCGATTATATTGCATAGAAAAGGGTTTAACCATTTACACCAATTTATCAGTTCAACTCACAAACTTAACATACCGGTTTACAACATCTTCCATAAATCTCTTCCTACTAGTTACAAGCCAAAATCAATAATAACAATAATATCAGCAATATCATAAATACCATTACCAATTCAATTGACATCAATGACAACATAACATATCATTAATTCAATCTTCATGCAAATGTCAACATGTCTTTGGTGTCACATGGAGAAAAATACTAGGTTTCATTATTTCTCGCAAAGGCATCGAGGTTGATCTTGCAAAGGTGAAAGCCATCATGGAAATGCCTCCCCCAAATACCCTCAGATAGCTATGCAGCCTCCAAGGGAAACTCCAATCTATCAGGCACTTTATCTCGCAACTTGCAGACAAATGCCATCCATTTTCACACCTGTTGCGCAAAGACACAAAATTCAAATGGGGTTTCCTATGTCAAAAGGATTTTGAAAAACTCAAAGAATATCCGGCATCACCTCCAGTTCTTATGCCTCCTACTCCTGGAAAGCCTCTGATTTTGTACATATGTGCTACTGCAGTGGCATTAGGGGCATTATTGGCACAAACAGATGATCAGGGAAAGGAGCATACCATATACTACATCAGTCAAACACTGGTGAGGTATGAGATCAATTATACCCCCATTGAAAGAGAATGCTTAGCATTGGTATTTAGTACACAAAAACTCCGACACTACATGCTAAACAACAAAACAAACTAATTGCTAAGATTGACCCTCTTAAATATCTCTTGTCAAAATTTTCCCTCACTGGAAGGACTGCTAAATGGATCATGTTGTTAACTGAGTCTAACATTGAATATGTAGACATAAAAGCAAACAAGAGATAGGTAATCGCAGACCAATTGGCTGACACTCCACTTCTAGGTGACCATCTAATCCTTACAGAATTGCCAGATAAATTCATAATGACTCTCATCACATCCTCCACATCATAGTTGTAGTTTGATGGCTCTTCCACCCAAAATGGATCGGGAGCAGGAATACTGTTGATCACACCTCGAGAAGATTGCATCCCAAAATCATACAAGATAGCCTTTGCATGTACAAACAACATCACAAAATATGAAGCATTGATTACTAGACTATGCTTGGTTATCCAATGGAAGATATTGGAATTACAAGTCTATGGTGATTCCCAGCTTGTCATAAAACAAGTCAATGATGAATATCAAACAAAAGATGACAAGATTCTTCCCTATCATAGTATAGTTGATGATCTTAAGCAACATTTCACAACAATCAAGTTTGATCAAATTCCATGAACAAACAATAGAGCTGCAGATGCAATGGCCACCATTGGCTCCCTCCTTCAGATGTCAGCACATAGTCAGAAGTGTGAGTTCTTGGTCGAGCAATTATTCATATCGGCATATGATTTACTAGAATCTGAAATGGTGTGTGTACTCGTTGGTCCTAAATCCCCCTAGTATCAAGAGACCTTCACTTTCCTAAAAGATAACACCATTCCCCCACACCTTACCAAAACCTAACAACAAACTTTCATTCACCAATGTGCTTGTTACACTATCCTTGGAGACACCTTATTCAGAAGGCATTTTGATGGTTCCCTCCTAAGGTGTTTAGATAAACAAGAGGCTGAAGGGGCACTACGTGAAGTGCACAAGGGTATCTGTGGGGCACACTCAAGTGGGCTCACCTTAAGAACAAGATACTACTAGCCTAAAATGGAAGTAAATGCATATAATTATGTGAAGAAATGTATCCCTTACCAGAAACATGGTGACAAGATCCATGCACCATCACAAGAATTGTAGTCATTCATTACACCCTGGCTCATCTCACAGTGGGGGCTCAATCTCATTGGGAAAATCCACCCTACATCCTCAAATGGTCATAAATTAATTATCACCACCACCAAATATTTCACCAAGTGGGTGGAGGCCATCCCTCTTCCCTTCACCACTAGTAAGCAGATATCCAAATTCATTCTGAACTACTTGATCTGTCAATATAGAATCCCAAAAGTTATCATTACAGATAATGACAAATAATTCAAAAATCAGGATGTTAAAAAGCTTTGCCAGAAATTTGATATCCAACATCACTTTTCCACTCCATATTACCCACAAGGTAATGTTCAAGCTAAGGCTTCTAACAAAACCCTAATCAAAATCCTAAAAAAAAGAGTCAATGAAGCTGGGTGTGATTGGCACCTCCAACTCCACCCTACTTTGTGGGCTTACCACACCTCCATCCGCACACCCATAGGCACCACCCCCTATTCCCTTGTCTTTGGCTATGAATTCGTCCTCCCTCTTGAGTTTGAGATCCCCTCTCTAAGGGTGTCATTGCAGGATATCCTCCCAGACAAGGAATACAGAGTTACCAGACTACAAGAGCTAGAACTACTAGATGAAAGGTGCCTCAAGGCCTTAAATGATCTTTGGGTATATCAGAATGCATTATTTACCACAAGAAGGTCAGAACCCAAAAATTTGAAATTGGTGATCTCGTCCTCATGGAAAATCAGAAAAACCTTCAAGAAAGAGAGAAGAAAGGCAAGTTTGAGCCTAATTGGCTTGGACGATATGTGATCATAGAAAAATATTCATCACGAGCATATAAGGTTGGCTACTTCTGAAGGAGATCCTTTGGATGATCCAATGAACATCATGCACCTAAAAAGATTATATGCCTATGATGCAGAGAGTCTTGGAGCTTGATCCAATACACCTTCTTGAGTGACTTGTCCTACTCAACCCTTCAACAACTCAAGTCCATCCATTGACACTTAGTAGGGGTTTATTTTAGTGAGACCTCCAAGATATGAACTTCTTTGGCTTTCCTCCTAGGTGTAGCCAATGATTTTGGACAATCGACTCCACTTCTTGAGGTTGCCACCTCAATCACACACACACCACTCCAAGACTCCAAGCACTCCTACAAGGATCTCAACACACAACCACTTCCAATGGGCTCCCAATGCATCTACCAGGTGTCTTTGAAGTATTATGATGCTTTAGGATCACCAAACCCATCTCTTTGTCTTCCTAACCTTTCTAGGTCTTTACCCGACTGAAATAGGCCTAATTGCATTAGCCCTCCCTTGGTGGTTTTAGGGTCTTAGTTTGTAAAATTACCAAACAAGGCTAGAAATAATCATGGATTCGAGTACCCTTTTAGAAGTTACAGACAATAGAAAAAAAGTGCATCTGGGTTATCCATACAAGTGGGGTTTCTAATGCTACACTATTTTGGAGGGTTTAGGCCTCACCGGGTGACTTGGCAAGATGGGTCTGAAACTCTTCACTAATCAAAACTCTTACTCCAAAAAATATAGTATTATTCAAGGGAACTCTTAGGGATTTCCATTCATGTGTCACTTGGTCCTGCGCCAATCCCCATGTGCTCTTTTAACACACTTTTCTTGATGTCCTAACTCACCTACTCCCAGCGGTAAGCCTAGGGCTTCATTGTATCTCCTCCTCAAGGACCTGCAAAACCACAAATCATATCCTAAAACTATATATAGACCCTAACCTATCATTCTTAATTATTTCAATGGGTTCCATCAAAGAAAGCTTAGGTTAGAGCCATTTTGTCCTTAAAACCATTTTGTCCTTAAAACCTACTTGCAAGGGTTTTTACACCTAGTTGCTACAAAATGGAAGAAATCTCTACAATTTTAGACAATCAACCCTGCAAAGAAAACTTAATGCAAAATAAATTCAATTTACAATCATTCCCTGCAATGATTTTTACACAATCATGTCCATACTAGACCGTACAAGCAATGAAATCAAGTGAAAACTGTCAAAAACAAGATTGCTTCACAATCCAAAAACTTGTTCTTGCATTTCCAATCCTCCAACCCATAAAATGAAGTGAATTTTGGCTTTTATGCTCTTGGTTCAGTTGGTTCAACCAATTTTTCAATGACTTTAACCAAAAATGCAACTTTTTACATCTTTTGACTCCAAGATGCAACTTTGTATTATAATGCATTTATAGACTCCTAAAGGTCCTCAAGCACTCTAGAAGACCTAAACACAACACGATTGACCCCTATTACATGAATTCACTCATTTGGAGTAATTCTCCTATGAACTACCTAAGCATCTCACTTCTCAGGCTGACAACATCCTGAACACAAATGACTCAACCAAAACTTGGAAAACTCAACCATGGCTCTATTGAGTCCAAAATGGTTGGTCTATTATTACATCACAAAGATAACACAAACTTGAAAGAAAACAAAAGTTTCATGCTTGGAGTGTTAGGTGCCCTGCACCATACTCCCCTGGGACAAAAACTCAAGTCCCTTGAGCTAAAAGTTCTGCAATCTCCACTCCATGCTGAAGTATATCTTCCTTTGACATACACATGGCATATGAATCAAGTAACCCTTCCCACTTGACAATATAGTGCTTGTAGACTCATTTCCTTGTCTTCTTTACTATCTTGGTATCCAAGATACTTTCCAACTTAACCGGTAGACTAGGTGGAAAATCCTTTATCCAATCTTCATGAACCGGTGATGGCATGTCCATCTGATTTGCTGGTGATTCTCCCTTGTATTAATAGAGGTCACATACATTGAAGATAGAAGATATACCCAAGGTGCGAGGAAGTTCAACTTCATCTGCATTATGCCCATACTTGTGCAACACTTTGAGAGGTCCAATTTTCTTCATCATGAGCTTGATAGGCTGCCCTTTTGGAAGTATATCCTTACTTAGGTATGCAAACACTAAATCTCCCACTTTAAATTATACATTCCTCCTTGTTTTATTAGCTTTAACCTTATACTGCTCGGATTTGTGTTGTAAGGGTTGCCTTACCTTATCATGCACTTCTTTAATACCTTCTACAAAGTTTTCCCCTTGTGCACTCTTAGGTGCCATTGAACTAGGATCTTTGAGCTCCAATATTCCCCTAGGATGGAATCCATACACTATCTCAAAGGGGCTTTTACCTATGCTATGGTTTACTAAGTCATTATATGCATATTTTGCCTGTCCAAGTACTAGATCCCAAGTCTGCCCATGTTATTTTGTATGACATCTTAGCATGTTACCCAATGACCGGTTGACTACCTCTGTCTGACCATCTGATTGAGGATGATAGGCAGATGAAAAGGATAACTTGGTGCCCAAATTTCTCCAAAGTGTCCTCCAAAAGTGGCTCAAAAACTTCACATCTCTATCACTAACAAAGTTGATTGGAAGACCATGAATTCTAACTATCTCCTAGAAGAAAAGGCCTGCTATATAGGCAAAATCATCAGTGCTCTTACAAGGTATTAAATGTGTCATTTTTTTGAACCTATCTACCACCACATACACACTATCAAATCCCCTTGGGGTCCTAGGCAAGCCTAACACAAAATCCATGCTCAAACATTCCCAAGGACTCTAAGGTACGACCAAGGGTTGATATAGACCTGCATTACTTAATGTTCCTTTTTCTCTTTGGAAGATGGTACATTTCTCTACAAACCTTCTCACTTCTAATTACAACTTGGGCCAATAATAAAACCTACCAACCTACTCCAAAGTCTTATCAATGCCAAAATGACCTCCTTGATGCTTATCTTGGATAATGTTTTGTCTCATAGAACATTGAGGTATGTAGAGAAGATGACCTTTGAACAAAAAACCCTCCTGTGTCATGTATTTTGAGTAAGATACATGTGAGGTGTTAGAAAAATCAGAACACACACTATATATCTCTACAAAATCCTTATCATCCTTGTAGAGGCCTTTTAACTCACTCAAACCCACACTTTACAATTGTATCTTCTAGATAGTCATAACTCTCCTACTTAGTGCATCAACTACCTTGTTGGTTGTCCCTTTCTTGTGTTTGATAGTGAATGTATAGGATTGTAGGTATTCAACCCACTTTAGGTGTCTTTGGTTCAACTTATCTTGCCCATTGAGGAAACTAAGGGCATGGTTGTTAGTGAAGACTACAAATTCTTTGGGCAGCAAGTAATGTCGCCACTTTTTTAATGCTTGAACCATTGCATACAACTCCAAGTCATATGTGAGGTACATTTGTTTAGCTTCATTGAACTTCTCTAAGAAGAAAGCTATAGGATGACCCTCTTGGCTTAAAACTGCCCCTATTGCCCTTTGGCTTGCATCACATTCTACTGTAAACAATTGATTGAAATTAGGCAATCTAATGGTTAGCAGCCTTGCTATCTTGGCTTTCAACATTTCAAACCCCTTATTGGCTTCCTCTGTCCACTTAAAGGGACACTTAATCCCTCCTTTAATGGTGTTGAGAATAGGAGTAGAAACATGGCTAAAGTTTTTCACAAACTTCCTATAAAAAGATGTCATTCCATGAAAGACTCTAACATCACTTATGCCCCTAGGGATAGGCCAATTAAGTATTGCTTCTACCTTACTTGGATCCATCTTTAAACATCCTTGAGAAATAACAAAAACAAGGTATACAAGCTCTGTTTTCAAAAACTCACATTTTCCAAGGTTAATCTTGAGTTGAGCCTCTTTCAACTTCTTCAAGACCATCTCCATATGCTTGAGGTGCTCCTCCTTAGACCCATTGAAGATCAAAATGTCATCAAGATACACAATAAAAAATCTACCAATAAACTCAACTAAGACTTCATTCATGAGCCTTTGGAAGGTACTAGGTGCATTGGTGAGGCCAAATGGCATCACCAACCACTCATATAGGCCTACATTGGTTCTAAAGGTTTTCTTCCATTCATCCCCAGGTTTGATTATGATATGATGATAACAAGACTTCAAGTCCACCTTTGTGAAGTAGCTTGCACCTCCTAGATTATCCAATAGGTCCTCAATCCTTGGCATGGGAAACCGGTACCTTATAGTAATCTTATTGATTGCTCTGGAGTCAATGCACATTCTCCATTTGCCTCCCTTTTTAGGCACTAACAAAATAGGAAAAACACATGGACTCAAAATCTTCTTGATAAACCCTTTGTCTAAGAGTTCTTGCACTTGTTTGGTGATCTCTTCATTTTGACTAGGTGTCATTTTATAGGCAGCTTTGTTTGGCAGATTGGCCCCTGGTATTAAGTCTATTTGATGGTCCACATCTCTCATTGGAGGCAAAGAATCAGGCATGTCATCTCCTATTACTTCTGCATATTGTTTGAGTAGACCTTGCACCTCTTGTGGCACTTCACTCATTGGATCTGCCTTAGCTTCATCACTAAGCTTCAACACTATAGCGTGACCTTGATGATCTTCTTGCTTCAACACTTTGAGAAACTCTTTACCACTCATCAGCATCACACTTGAGCCTATTTTCTTTTCTTCCTTTGGATCAAGTAGTGGATCCATTTGTTACTTTTTCCTATCATGCTTGTGAAGTGTATACATGTTCCTGCAACACAAAAGCAAAGAAAGATAAACCATAGCTAATCGATCTATCGCCTCCTAGTAAATGTGAGTATGAATTTTTCTCTCAGGTCTGTATGAATTTTGCTCTCAGATCTGGTCATGCAAATTCCAGTGACTTGACTACACCTAGATGGAGGATTTAAATGATAAATGATGCATTTAAGCTAGCAATGATAATGATTAAGCTACATGATTCCATGATTTTGCTAGAAAATAAGGTAGATTTAAGCTAAAATTGAACATGATGACAATGCTAAAATGATATTGCTAAGAGCTATATGACTATAGTAACAATGCCTAAATGCAAATGACATGGGATGATTATTGCTCCAAAATGGGGTCTATTTATAGGATTTTCAAGGCCACGGGTGAGGTGGCAGGAATCAACAGTCAAGATTAAGTCTAAAGATATCAATGGTGAAATTGGAGGAGGTTGGAAAAGAGTTTGGATGAAAGGGAACATTTTCCATCTCTATGGTGACAAGTGTCAAGAAGCTTCTAGAAAGGTTGGATGAAAGGGAACATTTTTCATCTCTAGGGTGACAAGTGTCAAGAGACTTTTCTCATGAGAGAGAAAGTGTCTAAGGAAAGGGGACATGGTGGTAAGGATGTGCAAGCTAGGATGGGGTTAATTAAACTCGGGGTTAGATGGAATGAGTTATGCTTAGAAGGGGTTAGGTTAGGTGGTTAGAAGTTAGGAGAATTTGAATTTAAAAATTCAAATAATAGGAAAAGGTTAATTAATCTTAACAACTCATAAATTGATTTGTTATAATTAATTAGGGGATTTAGAAGAAATGAATTTGATGATGAATTTGATAAATCCTTAGATTTATTAATAAGTAGATGAAAGGGGGGAATTAATTAATTTAAATTAATTAATTAAAGGGCATTATTGAAATGAACCTATTAAATAAATCCTTAGATTTATTAATAAGTAGATGAAAGCGGGAATTTAATCAAATTGCCTAGTGAATTCAATTAAGTTAGGAAGGGGATCAATTAAATAATTGCTTGTTTAATTAATTATCTTTAGACCATTTTTAGGTGTATACATTTTGCCCCTCTTTGAAGCGAGGTGTGATGACGCGTTGATTCAAAGAATAATCTCATTTTCTATGATATTGGTTTGATAGGATGCCCCAACTCTTGATTGTGATACGATGATGCTCCCTCTAGAGATCAATTGAGATAATTGATCTTTGGAGTTTTTGAATTTTTTTGTGAAATTGATATCTTGATTAGAAATGATTTGATTTATGCAACATTGATTGATGAAAGTGCAAGTTCTTTAATCATGATGATTGATAGAGTTTGATAAATTTTGATAGGTTCGATTAGTTTGATAAGATCTAGATTTAGTCTAGTTTCAGGAAAGATACCTCCTATATAAGACAAAGATGATCAGAAGCGTCTGGTTTCAGGAATGATATATCCTGTATAAGACTTGATCAAAAGCATCTGGTTTTAGGAAAGATGCATCTTGTATAAGACATGATAAAATAGATCAGATGCAATTGATTGATAGAATTGATAAGATTGATTGGATAAAGAATTGTCAGTTTGTTGATATCAAGTTGCAGAAAAATTTGGATATGCTGATGTTGGTTCCGTTGAGAGGATACCATAAAATGTTCGTTGGGTTGACAATATCTAGAGAGATATGAGTCATCAATCTAATTATGTATACACTTGTGATGATACCTTGATGATTCTTGTGATAGATTTAACCTTGGATAATAGGAGCATGCGGGATCCCATGCAAGAATGAAATGCAAGCTAAATGCAATGCAAAGCTATGGGCGGATCAGTCACTAGATTATTGTGTTTTTGTCATCATTGAGCTTTTTAAAATATGGGAAGTGAGTGCAAACATCGATAGTATAATTAAACCATGATGACCTAAGCACTATTTTCCTGATTTTTGATATGGCAAGTTAGCACAAGCATCGAGGTATAATTGAACCGAGATGACCTGAGTGTTGCTTGCGTAAAACATGCAGTATTAATCATTTCAATACACAAATTGGAAATGTCTTCAATGATGCTTTGATGATCATGTCCTGAGACAAATTTGCACATATTAATGATCAATTTTCAGACAACAGACAAGAAAAATATCATGTTTCTTCCTTGTTCATCTAGTCAAAGACATCCTGGAGTCACTCAAAAATCATGATAGCGAAAATCAATTATAGAAAAGCTAAACAATCATGTTAAAATCATTATCCAAAAGATATCATCCATGCATTTAGACTGACTTTGTGATAGTTTGATGGTTGATAATTTGATCTCGTGTTCCATGTTGGATATGTCACAGTTTTCGCTTGATAAGAGTTGTCTAACTGTTTGTTCTACCTGTTTGATTAAGCTCAAAATGATTAAGAGATTTGCCCCTAGCTAAGTACAGGATTTTGCCCCAAGCCTAGAAACAAATTCGTTATGATATACCCAATGATCCAAACCATGGCGAGAAGCCACCCGGAATGCCTGCGTATGTACAAAGCTTTATGATGCATAAGGATAGCGCTGATGGAAAATGAATGCAAGCATAAAGATGCATGAACTAATAGATGGAAGAGCTAGCTGACAGATAGCACCTATTTACCAAGTTTTCACCATCTATTTTTATTGCACTTTTTTCTCATATTTGATTTTTTTTAGATTTTTTGCTTTTTCACTATTTTTGGATTTTTTGCTTTTTCACTAATTTTTTTTTTTAATTATTTTTTTTTTGCTTTTTCGGACATAAAACTTCTTCAGATGCATGTTATTTATGGGTTCTTTGAGTTGATCTCCATCCTGTTTTGATAGCTCATATGGTCTTGATCCAAATACTATTGTGATCACAAATTGACCTAACCAATTTGGTTCAAACTTTCCTTTCTTTTCTTGATCTGCTTGGTTGCATGGATTTTCTTTTAGTGCTAGTTCCCCTACTTGAAAGATTTGTGGTTTGACCCTGTTATCATAGCTCTGGCACATTATTTGTTGATATACCTTTAAATGGTCAAAGGCATTTTGTCTTCGTTCCTAGATTAATTCTAACTCTTGCAATCTAGATACTCATTGTTCTTCATCTGGGATGAGACCTTTTAATGATACCCGAAGAGAGAGTATCTCTACATCTATTGGCAGTATTGCTTCTAATCCATAAATAAGAGAGAAAGGTGTGGCACCTGTTGGTGTGTAGATACTGGTATGGTAGGCCCATAGAGCAAGGTTTAATTGGATATGCCAATCTTTTCCAGCATCATTTACTGTATTTTTGAGGATTTTCAAAACAGTTTTGTTTGATGCGACTGCTTGCCCATTCTCTTGTGGATAGTAGGGTGTGGAGAATCTGTGTTGGATCTTGAATTTATCACATAGCTCTTTTACATATTGATTCTTGAATGGTCACCCATTATTAGTGATAATGGTCATTGGTATTCCATAGTGACAGATGATGTAATTTAAGATGAATGCAACAATTTGTTTTCCTATGATATTTATGAGAGGTACTGCCTCAATCCATTTTGTGAAATATTTTGTAGCTACAAGGATGAATTTGTAACCATTAGATGAAGAAGGATTTATCATTCCAACTAGATCAAGACCCTATTGACAAAAGGGCCAAGATGTTGCTAAAGCATGAAGTTCTTGTGCTAGTGCATGAATCAAATTCCCATGGATTTGACATTGTTTGCATGTTCTAGCTATTTGAAAAGAATCATGTTCCATTATCGGCCAATAATAGCCCAAGCATATGAGTTTTTTTGAAAGGGTAAGACCACTTGAATGAGTGCCACAAATGCCATTATGGACTTCATGTAAGGCCTTCTCAGATTCTTCTTGTTTGAGGCATATTAAAAGAGTATCGTTTAGACCTTGTTTAAATAGGGTATCTGCAACAAGAGTATAATGGGAGGATTGGTGAATAAAGTTCCTCTTTTGATTCTTTGATAAGTTGGGAGGTAAGGTGTTATCTTTCAGGTATGTGTAAGTTTGGTCATAACATGAGGAATCATACCCCACAAGTTGATTGACAGTTTGGGAATCAAGACAATTATAGGTGGGGTAAAACAACTCTTCCACCAGGAATTCATAACATTGTTGATTTTCTTGTGTTTGAAGGAGAGAAGTAAGTGTAGCCATGGCGTCTGCTGCTTTGTTGTCATTTCTTGGAATTTGTTGGAAAGTTATTTCTACAAAGTATTTCTTGATATCCTCAACCATCTTTTTATAAGGCATTATCTTTTCATCCTTTGTTTGATAGTCATCATTGATTTGATTGATGATGAGCTGAGAGTCTCCAAAGACTTGAAGTTGTGTAATGTTCCATTCTATAGCCATTTTGATACCTGTTACCAAAGCTTCATATTTTGTTGTGTTGTTGGTGCATGGAAAGCTTAATTTGTATGCTTTTGGGATTGTATGACCTTGTGGTGTGATGAATAGAAAACATGCTCCTAATCCATGTTGTGTATATGAACCATCAAATTATAGTTGCCATGTTTTTGTTGTGACTGTTAGGATATCAGCATCAGGAAACTCAATGTGTAAAGGATGATCATCTTGAAGTGGTGCCTTTGCTAGTTGGTCTACAATGACTTGTCCTTTTATAGCTTTTCTATCAACATACTCAATATCAAACTCACTCAGGATCATGATCCATTTTGCTAGTCGTCCTATTAATGTTGCTTTGCTAAGTAAATATTTCAGAGAATCAATTTTAGCTATTAACTTGATGGAGTGAGATAGTAAATAGTGTCATAATTTTTTAGAAGCAAAAACTACTACCAAGCATGCTTTTTCTGTTGGTGAATAGTTGATCTCATATCCTACTAGTGTTCTGCTGATGTAGTAGATAGCTCGTTCTTTTCCTTCATTATCCTGTTGTGCAAGCAGAACTCCTAATGATGCTTCAATGGTTGATACATAGAGTAATAATGACTTTCTTGGAATTGGTGACATTAGTACAGGTGGTTGTATGAGATATGTCTTGATCTTGTTGAATGTGTCCTCACATTGATGGTACCACTTGAAATGAACATTTTTGTGCAATAGATGAGTAAATGGTTGACATTTATCTGCTAGTTGAGCAACAAATCTTATAATTAACTGGAGTCTTCCTTGGAGTGATCTGAGTTGACTTATATTCTTGGGAGATGCCATTTCCATGATTGCTTTTACCTTAGTTAGATCCACTTTGATACCTCTATCTAAAACAATGTATCCCAATAGCTTGCCTTAAGTGACACCAAAGGCACATTTATTAGGGTTTAGCCATAGCTTGTATTGTTCTAACCTGTCAAAGATATTTTCTAGTATCTCTATATGTTCTTCTCTGTTATATGGTTTAGCCAATATGTCATCCACATAGTCTTCCATGAATGTATGCATCATGTCTTGAAATATAGTTGTCATAGCTCTTTGATATGTATCACCTATGTTCTTTAATCCAAAAGGCATGACGTTCCAGCAAAAAGTACCCCATGGACATGTGAAAGCTGTCTTTTCTTGATCTTTGGGTGCTATTTTGATCTGATTGTATCTGGAGAAACCATCCATTAAAGAGAACATGGAGTGTCCAGTAGTTAAATCTACAATGATGTTGATGTTAGGCAAAGGAAAGTCATCCTTTGGGCATGTGTTATTAAGATCTCTGAAGTCTATGCATATTCTAATGCTTTTATCTGGTTTTGAAATAGGAACGATGTTGGATACCCATAGAGGATAGGCTATAGGTCTGATGAATCTGACATCCAATAATTTCTTTAGTTTTTTTTTGACTAGAAGGGCAATATGCAGATGCATTTTCCTCAACTTTTGTTTGACTGTTTTGGCTCCTAGACTAACATTCAAGTGATGCATAATAAGCTATGGATCTAACCTTGGCATGTCTACATATGACCAGGCAAAATTGATTTGTTGTCATTTAAATATTTCTATGTATTGTTGCATTTCTTCTTTTGATAGAGAATTCATTGGATGAAGAATCTTTGGTTGCTCTGTTGTGCCAATGTTAACTACCTCTGTTGGTTCGATCAAAATGGATGACCTTTCTTGATAGTGCTCATGTAAAGTGTCAAATATCTGATGCGCCTCAAGGAGGTTTTCACCATTAGATGTGTCCTTTCTTTTTACTTTTTCTTGATCTAATGTTGCCAATAAATGGTTTTCAACATTAGACTTGATTTTATTTTCTTTTTTTTCACTTTTGCGACTAGGAGATTTGGCACCCACTTGACTAGAGGATGTGTTGTTGACATTCCTGGTGAGAGTTGTTATGGGTTCAATTGCATTAAGATATACAGCTATGGCATGGTCATTTGGAAAGGTATCAATGGTGGTATGTCCTTCATTTTCCCAATCAATAAGCTCAGGGTGGATTAGAGGTAGGGGATCTTCAGGTTGGGAGGTTTCGAGGGTTTCAAGGGTCATTATTGAGCTATCAAATTTTTCGATATGTATGTCGATGTCTAGAACGGTACTCTCATCAAAATGACCTCGTGTAAGGATTTCCTAATCATCCTCAGTTAAGTCCAAGTCAATCAAATGTGATTCTAATTCAAGTGAACTAGTTCCTGATGTTTGTCCTGCACACATGTGAACTACATCGACTCCTACATCTCCTTCAAAGCAATTTTCTTCAATTGATTCTTTAGAGTGATAGGATTCCCATTCCCATTCATTAGAATCTGTATCACTTGCAACTTGCAATCTACAAATTTGGTCATATAGCATTTCTTCTGCTTTTCTAGCTATATCTTTTCTTCTTTCATATTCAACGTCTTCAGGACTGAGATTAAGTTTTGTCAACTTTTCTATGAGTTCTCCTGGATTTATATTAGCTTCTTTCTTGTTTTGATTGAGATTTAATGCTTCTTGAGAATTTCTTTTAGTTTGTTTCTCTGGTTGATTGGAAGCTTGTTTCTTTTCCCATTTCATGTTTGCTTGTGTTTGTTGCTTAGTTGATGTTTCTTCTCTTTCAATCACCAGTTGTTCTTGTCTTTTTCATATTCCTCTTTTTATTGACTAAAAGATGTGTCTTCTGTTAAAGCAACTTGTCCATACCCTAAGCCTATTTTGTCTATAGTCTGCTGAGTATGAGGCTGAATAGGTTCTAAGATACCTTCTTTTCTTTTTCCTATAGGGCCTATTCCAGTGTATCCCATTCTTTGAAGAATGTTAAATCCTTTTTCATACTTTTTTGTAGGTATTCTGACATTGTTAATCTTTTGTTGACATTCTTCATCCTTGTATAGCCATTGTAGCACATCTTTGTCTTCTGTTTCCTCTGATAAGGTTCCAGCACTAACAAATGCTCCATCAAATATCGGAAGATATTTTACAATTGGTTATTGTTTAGAGTTTGACGGTTTTCCAAAGGATTTAGGAGAAAGTGGTAATTGTGATATTGAATATTCTCTGGTCCCTTTATCTCTTAGCTACATTTGTTTTTCCATACTTGATAGAATTGAAGCAAATGATTGTTCTTTAGATTGTGTGTTCGAAGATGATGCTTCTCTATTATGTGGAACAATGACTTCTTGAGCCATTTTTAGATTGTTGTAGTATTGAAATGAATTTAAATCTACAGAGATTGTGATTTCTTGTCCATTGTAGGGAAATTTCACACACTGATTATATGTTGATGGGACATATTGCAAGCCATGTATCCAAGGTCTTCCCAAGAGTATGTTGTATGATAAATCTAAGTCTAGAACTTGGCATGTTGTGTCTTTTTGCAAAGGTCCCACTCTGATGGATAGTATCACAATTCCCTTGGAGGAACGTTCTTCTTCATCATAGGCTTTTATAGTGATCCTTTTTCCGAACATCAACTGCATCTTCTGAATATCCTAAGGCACGAATAAGACTCAATGAATAGATATTTAGGCCAGCTCCACCATCTATTAGAACATGCTTAACACACATTTTGTGAATGAGGACTTCAATATGCAAAGGACCGTTGTGGGGATATTGTAAGGACATGTCATCATCTTTAGTGAATGATAAGCAGTGAGGGGTTGTCAGGTGTCCCACCATGGTTTGGAATTGATCAATATCAAGATCTTTGGATATTGTTGTATCGATTAATGCTTTTTCTAGAATTTCTTTGTGTGCAGGTAAAAATTTTAATAATTCTAAGATGGATGTTTGTGCGGGTGTTTTCTGCAATTGATCCACTAGGTTGTATTGTTTGGTAATGGATGTGTTTGTTGTAGGACCCAGCAAAACAACTTTGGCTTTGCTTCTTGTGATAGCATGAGCATGTTCTTGATTTTGTTTTTATTTAACTACAATCGCATTTACCATATTGTCATATGTATGAGCGTAATTTACCTTCTCTTTACCCTTACCATTGTTTGTTATTAGTGATTCACCTTTCTCATAGTTTGGAAGCAGAGTTTTAAAAGTTGTGTGAGATTCGTTTGTTGTATGTCCATCCACTTTTATTACTTCATTATCAATCAAATCTTGGATGACATGTTTCAATCATTGACAACTATCTATGTGATGTCCCCTGTTTCGATTTAAATCACAATAATGGTTATCATTCCACCAAGGTGGTTTGATTTAAGGTTTGTAGTTCCTTTCTTCTAGTAAAGTGATCAATTTGTTTGTGAGAAGTGTCTTTAGTGATGATCCAAGGGGTTCACCAATGTTTGTAAATTGTCTTCGAAAGAAAGTTTTGATAGTTGCTTTTTGGTGATGGTTGTTTTGCTAAGCCACTGTTGAGTAAGTGGATAAATTAAAAGTCAGCTGCTTTGGTTTCACATTGTTGTTATCCACTATTCCATCGTTGATGACATTTCGATTTCTATTCCAAAAATTTGGTTTATCATTGTGGTTGTTGTTATTGTTGTTGTTAGGAGGATAGACTCTGTCTTTGTATATTTTTAATTCACCTTTCTTTATCATGGCTTCCTCCATTCTGATTCTATTATCAACCATTTTTTTGAAACTTTGATTTCCTTGCATTTTTAAGTAATAACTCATTTGATCATTTAAGTTGTTGATGAATATGTCCATTTTTTCGTATTTTGGCACTGTACGAGGATACCGCAAAGCTAACCATCTCCATCATTGTAAAAATGTCATGAAAGGTTCTCCACTCTTTTTTTTGGCATTACATAGGTCTATCATTGTTACTTCATGTTGTATGATGTGAGAATATTGTGAAACAAACTTATCCACCAACTCTGAAAATGATCTAATTCCAGGTGGAAGTTTGGAGAACCATTCCATAACTAGTCCAGTTAAGCTTTTTGGAAATAATCTCATCAAGTAGGTATCCTCATGTGCAAACTCCATACTCATTGTGCAAAATTATCATATATGATCTTGAGGGTCAATGCTTCCATCATATTTTTCATATCTAGCAGTTTCAAAACCTATAGGAAATGGTATCATGTTTAGGTTTATGTCAAATGGATAAGGATAGATTTCTTGTAATGAGTATCTTCTAACATTTCCTCTCTGCATATCTTGAATTTGTGTTTGCAATGTTTGTAGTTATTATGTGAGAGTTGTGATTGCTATTTTTGACTTGGAAAGCTAATGTACTAAGAGGGGAGGGGTGAATCAGTACTTCAAAACTTATCCTGAAAAACAATTTTACTGATAAACACAAACTAAGTATTGTTGATCTCATAAATGTATAACACTGAAACATAATCATAGAAATAACATCCATAAAAATTTCACTCCATAACACAAAGATTTTTGGTCACACAAAAACTCTTGGTTAGAGAGAAAAACTGTGGTGGGGATGGCACCCACAACTTCACTACTGCAGTAATCAAGATTGCTCGGTTAGAGCTACATGTTTAGCTATTTGTGATAGCTTACCCTGTTAGGAGTATAAAGATCTTTAGATCTACCTTGCTAAAGGATTTTACAAAAACTTTTATAAAATTTTGTACCTGGTTAAAGGCTTTACAATTTATAGACTTTATTAGAGTCTTTTACCTTGTTAAAGGTTTCTAACACAACTTAATAATTCAATCAAAATCTTTTACAAAATATCTGCAACTTCAAATCTGAAATGTTATAGCAGACTCTAGCATTCCTCGCTAATTGATAAATAAACTTGGTAACCACTTCTATATACTTTGTCCCTTAAACTGTTCTTTGAAACCTTCTCGGTAACCTCTGAATATCTCTTTCAATCTTTTTTCTTCACTATATCATCACTTCTCTTGATTTTCCATGTCATATCTCAAATACTCAAATCACTCTATTTATATAGATCTCTGAGATGGTGATCTGTTCATGCTTCGATCATACAAACATGTTTTATTGAATGAATAAACATAGAAATTATTTCATTGGATATTCTTCCTCAAAATTTTTAAATGCAATTTCCTATGCAATAACAGTTTCATCTTCTCAAATCTTTTAACATGTTTCACATGTGTGTCCAGGTTCATTGAATCTGGTAACACGTTTCCACTCAACTTAGATTAACTCGGTATACCTTCTTTGCTGCTTGGTAGACATATTAACCTTACTCGGTAGACATTCTGTATTCGTCTCAGTTCATTGCTCGGTGTATATCATCTCGGTGACTTGTCTCTCTTTAGTAACCGACACCGGTAGCCTTGGTATTTACCAACTGGACTTTTCGGTAGTATAAACTGACTAGAGTATATAGGATGACTTTGGGCATAAAACTAATGACAACTTAGTAAATAGTAACAATGATAGGATTATCAACATGATTTGTTCTTATATGACCCTGATTTTGTATTCTAGGAGGATCTAGATCTCTTCTAGTGTCATCTCTAGTCCTTCTTGTTGTTACTACTTATCAAGTTGCCATTAGTTTTTATATTCAAAGTCATACTATACATTCTAGTAAGTTAGCACTACCGAATCATGCAGTCGGTACACACAGAGAAGTCGGTATGCACAGTCTAGTTGGTTACAGTAGAAAGAAGTCACAGAATGTAGTACACACCGAGTTGTCTACCAAGTATCTTTTTATATCTACCAAGCAATAAAGATGACACGCCGAGTTGATATTCACCGAGTGAAACGTGTTACTAGATACATTGAACCTAGACATGCATATGAAAACATGTTACAAGATCGAGGCACATCTAACCATTATTACATTGGAAATTACACTAGAAGATTGTGTATGATTACGAGATCAATCTAACCAATGAAATATTTTATTTAGTTATTCATTCGAGGAATCTTGTTTGTAAGATCGAAGAAATGAATTGGATCACCGTTTTAAGAGATCTATTTATACAGCATGAGTTAAGTGTATGTATGCATGAAAGAAGATTGTTACAGAGACATAGAGGTCACCGAGAAGGTTTTTAGAGAAAAATCAAAGAATAGAATAAATAGAAGGGTTTACCGAGTTACTATATGGGTTACCGAGGTATGCTATAAGCTAGGTAATCTATTCTAAGCACATAGAATCTGCTATAACATTTCAGATGTAAAATTGTCGATATTTGCAATGATTTTATTGTAATATTGTGAAGTTGTAAGAGAAACCTTTAATAGGGTAAAAGACTCTAATCAAGTCTATAAATTGTAAAGCCTCTAACTAGGTGCAGCATTCAGAATAAATATTGTAAAATCCTTTAGCAAGGTAGATCTAATAGATCTTGTTACTCCTAACAGGGTAAGCTATCAGAAATAGCTAAATCTAGCTCTAACCAAGCATTCTTTATTATTGCAGTAGTGAAGTTGTGGGTGCCATCCCCACTGCAGTTTTTCTCTCTAACCAAGAGTTTTTGCATAACCAAAATATATGTGTTATGGAGTGAATCATGTATGATTGTTATCTATTTTTTTTAACTTTATTTTATGTTACTGCACTATTATGTTTTTGCATAACAGTAAAGTTATTATTCAAGAAAAGTTTTAGAGTACTGATTCACCCCTCCCCTCTCAGTACATTAGCTTTCCATATTGGGCCTAACACTTGTATCTCCATTGGATTGGATGTTATTCAGAATATCTACTTCATCTCTTTTGGGTATGTAGGTTTCTTCATTGGTTCTGGTATTATTGGGGATTGATGTGTCATTCATTTAGAGACCAAAAATATCTTCGTATTGTTCATTATTAGGGTGAGGATCATTTTTCTTTTGTGTCAATTTGTTCACATCAAAATCTTGGGGAAGTGTAGCACCAGATTTTGTTAACATTAGGAAATACTTTTCTTTTTCTCCCTCCAATAATTTTTACATAAATTTATTGAATTGAGGATCCTTTTTGATGTCTCTGATGTTTTGTTATGTTATTTCTCCTTCAACTTATATTTCATCTTCTTGTTCCATGGTTATATGCTCTTCAGTTGTTTCCAATGTTTTGATTTCCATCTCTGTGATCCTTTGTCTCTGAGCTCTAGTTAGAACAAGCATACACGTGTTATTTTGCTAGGATTCGATTGTCCAAAAGTTGGTTTTGATAAGTGATCAATTGTCAAGATAAATGTGATAGTGCGATATGACATGAAAAGATGGTTCAAGTGTTTAAAGGTTTGCAAGTTTGTTGATCTTCAGTTTTGGAGTGAAATGATGATGATTTGATAAGAACCAAGTCCAGTATGAATGATATATCCTATGATGTGGGACAAGATTATCCTGACCAAACATTTCAGTTTCATGATAGAGGATGATAGATCTTGATGAGAAACTATGTTTGAGTGATCAATTTACCAAAGAGGGTGATAATGCACTTTGAGATGTTTAGATCTTGAACTTGTTGAGGGTGAGCACTTGAAAATATTGAGGTGTTTATGATCTAAAGTTTGATTTCGATGGATGATAACTTGACCAAGCCAACAAAGGAGACAATCCAACCACAAAGTGATAGATAACAGATGTTTATGATTACTGCAAACTGATCAAGCAAAATGATAGAGCTGAAAAAGGCATGCAGGACACAGCTCTGGACTGGCAGAAACAGAGACTTGTACGATAGATTATAGAGCCTCGAACGACAAGAGATATAAGACCAAACGACAAATCAGAAATTTCATGTAAAAAGCTCAGTTTCGTATGACATTTCTTTCTAAACCATATGACAAAATATTAACCTCATACGAAAAAATCACCAGACAATATGATGGAGAACCTGACTCGTACGATAGATAATAGAGCAGAGATTAAAAAAAAGTTTATTTTGCTGAATTTGGATTAGTGAATTTTGATGTTTTGCTTATGTTTTCCAGTTTTAGATGTCTAATTTTTTTCATTTAGGGATGAATACATAGCAAACATATGATGTGATAAGTGACTCCAAGCATGCTAAACCCTAAGGAAATTGGCTGAGGAGAGAAAACCTTTGCTTGCAAACTTAGGTACACACCATATAGCTAGTCAGAATATGGTCGTTGAGTCTCACGCAATGGATTCTCAATGCCGTATTATCCGACTCCAAACGCTAATGGGGGCACGATATGGCAAGTATCTTGGGAGAGTTACTATCTCTCTTGTATAAATATTATCACCCTTTCGAAGGTGAATCGGGTAGCTTCTAATTTAACCAGAACTAGTAAGGGATTCGTTCAATGCGTCGGGGTATAATACTCAATTAAGAGGTCTCCCAACCTTGAAAATCAAGGTTTTCTATACCCGAAGGTACGAAGGAGAACT